>NC_069129.1:9041397-9400532 GCF_026914265.1 Mya arenaria
GCTGAGCTGGACGTTTTCCCAAATGTCGGTAAATGTCAATCCGAACGTCGAAAGGTAAAGCCAGGCCAACTGTTGTCCACCTTCGTTTCCCTTACAGTAGCGTATAATTGACGTCATTTACGGTGGAACGTTAGTCGTTAATATCGTTAGTTTTACGTTTGCCTCAGCTCCATGTCGGCTGTAACATGAGGAACTGAACTATATTCTTGATTTGTGGAGGAACAAGATATTTGCTTTGGGAATATAGTATATTTTAATGTGCTATCAAAACATTTCGATTGATGATTAATACACGCAATAATCGAATGTTTGCATTATTAATTCTTTAACTAGGTGGTTTATGTTTTTATCAAGGAATGCAAATACTGTAGCTTAATAAAGCAGACTTAATTCGTTATATGTATTTACATCACATTATGAGTTAACTAGTGTATGTTAACACCTCAACTTCCATTACTTCAATGTACGGCCGTTACGAATATTTAAGGAATGAATTGCGGTATTGATGTAATTATCGGGGTATGAACGCAATTGAGCTGGTCAAAGTGTGTGGAACCGAAGGATATGACATTATTATGACATCAATCCCGCAATTCATTAATTATATTTACAACAATAGTTCAGTGTTTTATTCAAGAATTGTTAGAAGCTGCTTCTTTTGATTTAAGAAAGCGTTTCAGTAATCCTTTTTTACCCATTCTGGCAATAGAACGACCTGACTTTAACCGAAAACATAACGTTTTCGGTTCAAGTTAGGTCGTTCTATTGCCACTATAACGCGGGGAAAAATCAACCACTTGAAATCACTTTTAAACGTGAAATTAAATTAAAACACTGCGTATCATAAACGCATGCTATATCATAAATTAACACTTTCTAAAAAGTTGATTTATCTTTTAACAAAAACAAGATCAACAATTTTCATGTATATAGTTATGCGATAAATTGCGCTCTGAACATATCCGAAGATGTTGCGTTCATCGGATGATAACCGCAACACATTCATTTAAGGAATGGAGGCTGAGGTGTAAATATTTTCCGATGAACGCTACATCATCGGATATGTTCGGATCGAGAATCATCGCGTATAAATAAAATTTATATAAAAAGCGTTCTATTGTTTTGTATTGTATCAGCAGTCCACAAACTTTTTTTAAACAACGTGTTAAAAAGTTCTTATTTATGATGTGTTTACTGTATTATTGCCTTTAGTGTTTCAATTTCTTCGTAGCAATAAACTGTGTAAACCGGTTGTGTCGTTCTATTTACAGCATGGGTTAGACATACTTACTGTAAGGTTTTGTAAGTTTTTTTTATTCTTATTATTTAAAATGGAATGAAGTTTTGTATTAACGCTAATTTTGGAAATAAATAGTGAGCTATGAACTTGGTGTAAATATAAGTCAAGCAGTAAGTGATTGATGTCATTATCAGGGATACGAACGCAGTTGGGCTCCACAACCAGCTCAATATACCCCGATAATGACATCAATCACGCAGTTTATTCCTTATGTATAACACTGAGGAGTCGTTTCATTCTATAACATTTATTATTTAATTCGGCATTTCATAATAAATCAAATATGTAAGGAATATAAATGCAAGTTTCAATAAATTATAGTCTTATGCTATGTATATGATAAGAAAGAAATCTTATTATGCATAACATGCAAAGATATGTACCGTCAATGGCGATAAACATAACTTTGATTTTATTTACAAATACTGTACTGTATCCGAGGTCTGAACAGTGTTGTTTGTCACGTGATCTATCATGTGACCACTGCCGTATAACATGTTCATGTAAGATCCGAAGTAGTCTGTTGCCCCATTGGATGGGTAACCCTGATTGTTGTAAACTGAGTAAGTATTTGCATAATCGTGTGTGGCCCCTGTCGAGTAAGATTGGTGAGTTTCTACTGTTTTATTTGCGGTGTTCACAATCTCTGAGATAGACCAGATTTTAGGTTTTTGAGACTCGCTGATACTTGTTGTTGGAGGTGCAAGTCTTTCTGATGTCAGAACAGTTACGGGTCCGGTTTTGTACTGAAGTGACGTCATCATTTCAGTCATCGGTGGAAGTCGGTCAGTGTTTGACACAGTTTGACGATCGGGCAAGCTTTTGGGTGAACTAGATGGGTCGAGTGAGAAATCTGGGCGCAAATCTGGGTAAACGAGTCGCTGTACGCATTTCTTGACGGGGCGGCTTGCGACAATAACATCATCGGTGTCAGATTGGTCCAGTTCTCGTGAAGTGTCGGAATCTCGCGAGATGTCGGCCTCGCTGCTGGTCTGAGAGAGGCGGCTGGAAAGACTTCCGCTTCGGGATCGAACTTTGTCTGGAAAGAACAAGAGAGATATTTACTTCATGTATATTTGAAGAGGAGTGCGGTAAGTACTATACCAGAGTATTAATTAATTTATACCAATCGTTGAATAAATACATTATGATAGCTGAAGACTGTTTTTAAAAAGTTCTAAAGAATGCGCTTTGTAAGTTGACTTACGTTCTGAAATTGTCATGAATACTTCATAATTATTTCTAACTAATCGCTATTACAGTCGTGTTTCATACATTGTGGCCAATATTGAAGTTTCAGGATTGTTTGCAAATAAAAAGTAAATGTATTTTTAATGCCAGAAATAACAAAAAAAACAGAACATAGAACACATACCATCATCACTCTCTTTATTCTCTTCCTCATCCTCACTGCTGATGCCTTTCTTCATGCGCCTGCGAGCGTTCGCGAACCACGTGGACACCTGAGTCAAGGTCATCCGCGTTGCTATAGCGAGCATGACCTTTTCACCTTTGGTTGGATACGGGTTCTTCCGGTGCTGACTTAGCCAGGCTTTAAGTGGCCCAGTGGTCTCACGGGTGGCGTTCTTACGACGAACGGAGCTCATGTCGAAACCTGGATACCTGTAACGAATACAATGATTAATAGAAGATATATACTGTATGCATTATTTTAAGTTCGACCAAAACATGTTTGTATGTATTTGTGACTGTTTGTATGCATTACTTCGTATAGCTTACTCGTGATTAAAACCTTTTAAATATTACATGTGTTTGAACTTACAGTGAACTATATGGGTGCGGATTCATCATGGAGTCCACAAAGTAGTGTTGTCCGAGGGAGCTCGCAGACTTCAAACCGCCACTGGACATTGCCTGGAAATATGGAAATACAGTCGAAATATTAACAATGGTGTAAACAATGGTGTTATAATGCCTTATGCTGGAGTTGTTCTGACTTTTCTTTGGATCAAATAATAATATTGTCGACAGCAGTAAAAGGCAGCTGCACTTCGGTCGGACGTATTGTTGTAGATGCTTGTTTTTGTATAGGAAAGTGCATCTATTTGTTTCAAAAATTTCCAGCTATTTATCAAAATAATGCAATACTTTACAGGTAAACTATATATATATAGCTTAAATACGGCTTTGAATAAGGAACTTACGGGGTACGAGTTTGCACCGTTGTCTACGGCTCTCTGACCGGGATACATCTGGGCCGCTGTGTACGCGGCTTCCGGTAGACTTGGCACACGTGACATGTAGGACTGGGTTGCAGGCGGTAATCCGGAACCCATCGGCAGCTAAAAAAGGTTAATATTATTTTATGATCAAGTTGAAAGAGACATAAGCAGTGAGTCCCTTATCGATAATTTGAATCAATATGTTATAGAAACCTGTTACATTACAAATATGTGTCAAATTAATGGTTTTTGCATAGATATTCCTGTTTTTTTTTTTGATTTTATTCTTCAAACAAAAATCGGTTATAAATTAAATAACTTCTTAAAATTTGACAACATATAAACTTTTTCTTCCTAAAGTGTACAAGTTTTTTTTATAAATCCAATTACAGATATATAATGGTTGATATGACTTACTTGTCCGCCTGCGGACACTGCATGCGATAAGGCAGTCATGTAAGACATCGTCATTTTGTGGTTGTAATTCAAAATATACACCGTAATGATTTCTTTACTACGTAACACAAACTATTGTATAATATTTATATAATATCCAATTTATAATGTAAGAGCAAAATCCTTCTACTACTATGTCTACTTTCTGAACTAATGTGAATTATGATCAATGTTGAAAACTGAATCAGTATTTAAACCATACTGTCTCATCAAGTTCAGCGATGAACAGCAACATATCTCATTGGACGATTTTAAACGAAGATAAATTTGTTAATTTCAATTACTTAATTTTCATCGATAATGTCAAAAGAGTGTCACGTGTGCTAAAAAATTGTTTCTGATTGGTTTGGGTGATACCCGATAACCTCATTTTCGCACCTCATTTAAAAATTGCAGCCGCGCAAAATGGCCCTTAATACTGGCACATGCCTTATCTCAGAGATCAGCAATAAGCGTGTACCTTACCTGTCCCCAAAAAACCCTAAAGGGCTAACCGGATGTATGTACACGGGTGATTAATGTGATATATCTTCTGTTTTCTAGTTTGACAACTTTATTTGCAATCAAGATTGTCGATTTTGTTGTATATCAGTACTTTGAAATAATCGTATCGATTCGATATCATTGTGGGTTTTTCAATTTGATCTTGTATTGCAGGATATTTGAATAATTTACGGGTATGATATGATATGAGAAATTCCAAACGCTGAGATAGGTTCATCTCAGGGAACGCAAAATCTTCCGATATGTTCGGATCGCGAATCAATGCGTATTAATATCACCAGCGTACTATTGTTTGTATTGTGTCAGCAGTAGACGATTTTTATTATACAACATGTTGAAATGTTTTGTTTTATTTATGTAATAGTTGGATGACATTAATTGAAATCATAATGATTAAAGATGCACTCTTAATCCCAAATAAGATTAACTACAATTAATAATATTGTTTTAATATTCCTAAAAGGATGAATTAATGTCAAAAACAATGGTTCTTATGAAGGATACCGAGTTTAATTAGAAAGAAATGAGCATAAAACACGGTATTTCTACATAATGAGACTATAGTTGACCACAGTAAATCTTTTAGCATTGATTTTGTTGTGAACGACATTATAAGTAATATTGACGCTGATATAGATGGTACTTTTACGGCAAATGAAATTAAGATATTTCTGTTACTATTTGCAGATGATGCGGTGTTATTCGCTCAAACACCAGAAGCATAACAGTCTATGTCAAATTATCTAGAACGATACTGCAATGACTGGGGATTAAGAATAAATACTAGCAAAACAAAAGTCATGATATTTGAAAACGGACGTCACACAAGCTTCGAATTCTTACTCTGTAATACTATACTAGACGTTGTAAAATCTTTCAAATATTTGGGCATCTACTTCTTTAAAAATGGCAATTGGTTTCGAACGCAAAAAACGACTAGCGCAGCACGCTTCATACGCACTCCATAACTTGTTTATCGTCTTCAACCAAGTTGAATTACATTCAATTTATAAATGTAAATTATTCGACAGTCTTGTTTCACCAATTATTAATTATAGTGCAGAGGTATGGGGAAATCACGAAGCTAAGAATATAGAATTAATTCACTGTTAATTCATCCGAAAAATTCTAAACGTCAAAAAGTCTACCATTCTAGATGGATTATACGGTGAAACTGGGCGCTTCCCGGTGATAATAGCTAGGCGGCTAATAATGATAAAATATTGGATTAAACTAATTCAAACAAATAATGCGTTATTAATGAATGCATATACATTTCTCAAAACTGACGCTGACAACAATATCATATATGGAGGCAAAAATTGGGCTTATCAAAAAAAACAATATTAAACCAAATAGGAATGTCAAACATCTGGCAAAATCAATACACAACTGAGATCAACTTTGAATTAATTAAGCATCGCATCGTAGATATATATAAGCAAACCTGGTATGCAAACATTAACAACTCGAGTAGACTATCATCATACGCAAGGTTTAAGCATGACTTTCAGTTTGAAAAATATCTAAATTGTGTTAATGAAAATAAATATAGAATAGCTAAAGCAAAAATTAGATTTTCGTCACACGACATAGCCATTGAAACTGGAAGGTATATAAACAAAATACGATCGGAACCTAAATGCTTAAACTGTAACATGAATGTCGTAGAAAGTGAATATCACTTCTTACTCGTATGTCTTAACTACAGAGACCTTCGACAGCAATACCTAAAACCTTATTACAACTCGTGGCCGAATCTTAATAAATTTGATAATCTTATGTCCACAACACCTCTATATCAACAACATAGCGAAATTTTTCTCTCACCTCAGATAAGTATATCCATTAATTTAACCATGCTAGAAATTCTTATCTTGCCCACGGGCGAAGATAAAATGCCCGTGTGGAACTTCTTTTAATGGTCACCACATTGTAATTACCTCCCTTGTTGAAGACTGTCGTCTGTAGCGCATCATGGAAACCTTGTCTTGTGGCAATATTTAGAACGCTAGTTAATTATTTCTCGCTTCAAATGTCACCAGAGAACAGTATTTACGCACCTTTCAAAAAATAATGATTCACTCTTCTTAGAACTATTTAAAGACCGGTCAGACCATTTACATACTCTGAATCACTGCGCGAATATCCATGACAACCACGAACTATCGCATATCCGTACGCAATTATTTTCACTAAGCACAAAAGAGTTCCAGCAAAAAAATACATTTTTACTTAATTTTGTTTAACTGAGGTGGGAGAAAAAGCATCTATCATAGCCGCTCGTGTAAGATAGGTTCATCCCGACCCTTGCGCAGGGTGTTTTGCTCGTTTCCGCAAAACACCCTACGCTCGGGTCGGAATGAACCTATCTTACACTCTCGGCCATGGAAGATCCTATAAATCTATCACGCATTTTGCCGAAGAACAAATGCATAATTGCAATAACACTTCAATAAATTGATCAGTTATCTGAATGCTAATCTTAACTATTGGAATATGTAAATTGTTACCATGTCTTTTTTGTTACATGACATCTGTTTTCTTGAATGTGTAACCTCTCTGTAAATTATTTGTGTCTTCGCTGTTCCATATTGTACTTTATTATATGGCTATAAATGTGCATATGCCGTTTAATGCTGAATAAAGATATGTTATGTTATGTTATGTTATTTACCAATTAATTAATATTTTTGCGCTTTCTGCTATTAAATACACGGTTACAATCTGGTTATCAGTAATTAATTGTTTCCATCAATGCATTATTTAGTAAGTAGTTAAAGGTTTATCATTCAGAAATGATGTTTGTTATACATGTGTATTTATTAATTTTGAATAAGAGTGTCACTTTAAGGATGGGCGGATTGAGCTTAGTAGACGAGCCCTTCTTAACCATTAAGATTTTAATTCAGGGCAACTTACTTACAATACAACCTCAATGGCTGACACATTGTCAACGCAAAATTTTACGGAGGGATTGTGTATCGGATGAGTGGCAGTGGGCGGACTTTTAAACACTAGCGAAAGTTGAAATTCTTTATGATTAAGTCTGGCATTTAATGATTGACAATCTGCAATTTCATTTAATGAAAATGTACGTTGTATTCTAAAATTTGCTAAATTTATTATTGTCATAAGCGTTTCAATTTTACGTTAAAAAGTGGGACTATTTTGTCCGTAGCATTAAAATGTATAAACCGGTTAGGTCGTTCTATTTTCAGTATGGGTGAGAAAGAATTACTGTCAGGTTTTTTTAAATGAAATTGAGTTTTTTATTAACAATTCTGGAAATATTTTATGTACTATTAGTGTAAAAACAAGTAACGATTATCGCCGGACTTCACGCATACTTGAACCAGCCCAACTGCGTTCATTTACCCGATAATGACATCAATCACGCAATTATGCGCAGATGTATAAAACTGGGGAGTCGTTTTATTTTATAACATTTATTTTCGGCATTTTATAATAAAACAAACAAGTAAGGAATACAAAATATAAATGCAAGTTTCAATAAATTATAGTCTTATGCTATGTACATGATAAGAAAGACACTTTATTATGCATAACAGGCAACGATATGTACCGTCAATGGCGAAAAACATAACTTTGATTTTATTTATAAATACTGTACTGGATCCGAGGTCTGGGCAGTGTTGTTTGTCGCTTGACCACTACCGTATAACATGTTCATGTAAGAACCGAAGTAGTCTGTAGCCCCATTGGATGGGTAGCCCTGGTTGTTGTAAACTGAGTAAGTATTTGCATAGTCGTGTGTGGCCCCTGTCGAGTAAGATTGGTGAGTTTCTACTGTTTTATTTGCGGTGTTCATAATCTCTGAGATAGACCAGATTTTAGGTTTTTGAGATTCGCTGATACTTGTTGTGGGAGGTGCAAGTCTTTCTGATGTCAGAACAGTTACGGGTCCGGTTTTGTACTGAAATGACGTCATCATTTCAGTCATCGGCGGAAGTCGGTCAGTGATTGACACAGTTTGACGCTCTGGCAAGCTTTCGGGTGAACTAGATGGATCGATTGAGAAATCTGGGCGCAAATCTGGGGAAAACAGACGCTGTACGCATTTCTTGACGGGGCGGCTTGAGACAATAATATCGTCGGTGTCAGATTGGTCCAGTTCTCGTGAAGTGTCGGAATCTCGCGAGATGTCGGCCTCGCTGCTGGTCTGAGAGAGGCGGCTGGAAAGACTTCCGCTTCGGGATCGAACTTTGTCTGGAAAGGAAAAAACGAGCTTGTTACCTCATGTATATTTGAAGGGAAGTGCGGTAGTACTATGCCAGACAATGTCAATTTATTCCAACTGTTTAATAAAGATATTCTGATAACTGGAGATTTTTTTTAAAAAAAAGTTCTAAAGAATGGGCTTTGTAAGTTGAATTACGTTTGGGAATTGTCATGAATGCTTCATAATATTTCTAAGTAATCACTATTATACAGTCGTGTTTCCTTCATTGTCGCCGTTAAAAAAAAGTTTCAAGGTTTTTGGCAAATTAATAGTGAATGTGTTTACAACGCAAGAAATAAAAAAAAAACGAAAACAAATTAGAACACATACCATCATCACTCTCTTTATTCTCTTCTTCTTCATCACTGCTGATGTCTTTCTTCATGCGCCTGCGAGCGTTCGCGAACCACGTGGACACCTGAGTCAAGGTCATCCGCGTTGCTATAGCGAGCATGACCTTTTCACCTTTCGTTGGATACGGGTTCTTCCGGTGCTGACTTAGCCAGGCTTTAAGTGGCCCAGTGGTCTCACGGGTGGCGTTCTTACGTCGGACAGAGCTCATGTCGAAACCTGGGTACCTGTAACAAATACAATCGTATGATTAAAAGATATTATTTTATATACACTTTGTTCTATCAAAACATTTTTGCGCGTAATTGTGACTTTCTGTATGTATAATTTCGTAAAATATGCCTGTGATTTTGATTGCATTAATGCATTTTTACACTTACAGTGAACTATATGGGTGCGGATTCATCATGGAGTCCACAAAGTAGTGTTGTCCGAGGGAACTCGCAGACTTCAAACCGCCACTGGACATTGCCTGGAAATATGGAAATACAGATGAACTATTAACTCTGTTATAAACAATGATGTTATAATGCCTAATGCTAGAGTCGTTTTAACTTTCCTTTGGATCAAATTATAATATTAAAGACAACAGCTGTATTCAGCTGTACTTCGATCGAACGTATTGTTGCAAATACTTCAACGCGTTTTCTTTTTGTATGGGGAAACAAAAGAAAGAGCCTTTTTTCATTTGAAAATTGACATTTTAAAAATCTAATATTTATCAAATGCCGTATTTAACAGATATACTGTATTCTTTTTCCAAAGCTTACAATAATTCTGAATAAGGAACTTACGGGGTACGAGTTTGCGCCGTTGTCTACGGCTCTCTGACCGGGATACATCTGGGCTGCTGTGTACGCGGCTTCCGGAAGACTGGGCACACGTGACATGTAGCCCTGGGTCGCAGGCGGTAATCCGGAACCCATCGGTAGCTGAAAAAGGTTAAGAAAATATTATGATCACGTTCAATAAAAAACGTAAGTGTTAGTTGATAAATTGAAACAATGAAATAAGAAACCTGTCAGTTGACAAACATTTGCCAAAAATCGGTTTTAATTTTGATAACTGCTGAAACATTGACCACATTTATACTTTTTCTTTTTAAAGTTTACAAGGTTTTTTTGTTAATTCAATTCTAAATTTATAATGTTAAATATGACTTACTTGTCCGGCTGCGGAAACTGCATGTGATAAGGCAGTCATGTAAGACATTGTCACTTTATTATGTGGTTGTAATTCCAAATATCCACCGTAATGATTTCTTTACTACGTAACACAAACTATTGTATAATATTTATATAATATCCAATTTATAATGTAAGAGAAAAACTGTTCTAATACTGTGTCGACTTTCTGAGTCAATGTGAATTATGATAAATGTTGAAAACTGAATCAGTATTTAAACCATACTCGTCTCATCAAGTTCAGCGATGAAAATCAACATTTATCATTGGACGATTTAAAACGAAGATAAATTTGTTAATTTCAATTACTTAATTTTCATTTTCATCGATAATGTCAAAAGAGTATCACGTGTGCTAAATAATCGATTCTGATTGGTTTGGGTGATACCCGATAACCTCATTTTCGCACCTCATTTTAAAATTGCAGCACGGGTAAAATGGTCCTTAAAACTGGCACATGTCTTATCTCAGAGATCAGCAATAAGCGTGTACCTTACCTGTCCCCAAAAACCCCTAAAGGGCTGACCGGATGTTTGTACACGAGTGATTAATGTGATATATCTTCTGTTTTCTAGTTTGACAACTTTATTTGCAATCAAGATTGTCGATTTTGTTGTATATCAGTACTTTGAAATCATCGTATCGATTCGATATCATTGTGAGTTTTTCAATTTGATCTTGTATCGCAGGAAATTTGAATAATTTACGAGTTTTGATTTGTGTATGATATGATAGGAGAAATTCCAAACGCTAAGATAGGTTCATGTCATGATTTAATTATTTATCAAAACGTACTGCAGAAATATAGAGACAAACAAAACTATGAAAATAATAGTAAAGAGAAATGTAATATCATCAAGTGTATAAGACTTGTGGAAGCCGGAGTGACGTTGTACATCAGGATAAAACATGCAAAATAATACATATAAAATAAAGATTATAACACAATAAAAATATATATAAAATCCCCACTAACAAAAACATACATAAAACAGAGAATTTAAAAGCACATAGAGAAATGAAAAAAATATTAAAAGCATGAACGTTGAGTTGGTTCCGTATATATTATTATTTGGTTCCTCATTGCGCGATGCCTTTTTCCCGGGTTTTCTATATGAGTCTTATCAGTAATAATAGTGAAAATCATCATTAATATTTTTAAATTGTCCTTATTTTTTTTTCTCTCATCATTCATGTAAGGAACCAGAAAGTTGAAACACACATACATGTAAGGAACCAGAAAGTTAAAACACACATACATGTAAGGAACCAAAAAGTTAAAACACACATACATGTAAGGAACCAGAAAGTTAAAACACACATACATGTAAGGAACCAGAAAGTTATAACACACATACATGTAAGGAACCAGAAAGTTAAAACACACATACATGTAAGGAACCAGAAAGTTAAAACACACATACATGTAAGGAACCAGAAAGTTATAACACACATACATGTAAGGAACCAGAAAGTTATAACACACATACATGTAAGGAACCAGAAAGTTATAACACACATACATGTAAGGAACCAGAAAGTTATAACACACATACATGTAAGGAACCAAAAAGTTATAACACACATACATGTAAGGAACTAGAAAGTTATAACACACCTACATGTAAGGAACCAAAAAGTTAAAACACACATACATGTAAGGAACCAGAAAGTTATAACACACATACATGTAAGGAACCAGAAAGTTATAACACACATACATGTAAGGAACCAGAAAGTTATAACACACATACATGTAAGGGAACGGGAAAGTTATAACACACATACATGTAAGGAACCAGAAAGTTATAACACACATACATGTAAGGGAACGGGAAAGTTATAACACACATACATGTAAGGAACCAGAAAGTTATAACACACATACATGTAAGGAACCAGAAAGTTAAAACACACATACATGTAAGGAACCAGAAAGTTATAACACACATACATGTAAGGAACCAAAAAGTTAAAACACACATACATGTAAGGAACCAAAAAGTTATAACACACCTACATGTAAGGAACCAGAAAGTTAAAACACACATACATGTAAGGAACCAGAAAGTTATAACACACATACATGTAAGGAACCAGAAAGTTATAACACACATACATGTAAGGAACCAGAAAGTTATAACACACATACATGTAAGGAACCAGAAAGTTAAAACACACATACATGTAAGGAACCAGAAAGTTAAAACACACATACATGTAAGGAACCAGAAAGTTATAACACACATACATGTAAGGAACCAGAAAGTTATAACACACATACATGTAAGGAACCAGAAAGTTATAACACACATACATGTAAGGAACCAGAAAGTTATAACACACCTACATGTAAGGGAACGGGAAGTCTGTTTCAGGAACTTTATATTGGACTTAGTATAATTATTGTTGAAGTATGATTTAACACTACCAGTGTTTTGAAAGGAACTTTATCAACAATAAGTGCAATGAATTTAAGTACTCTGTTCAACGGGAGGGCAGGTGTATAACAGCACAATATTCGACAAGGGACTCGCTGCTTTTTAAGTTTCTTGAAACTGCCTTGGCCTAAAGGAGGCATGTATACAGTAGTCGACGTGTTCGTCCGTCACGTAACAACGTGCCTCAGACTTAACTACTTTTTAAGAAGATAAATCGTGAAGAACATTTATCGCAACGGTCATGGTCATACGTAATATGCAATACAGACCGATAAGGATTTCATAGTAATAGTTTGTGTCTCAGCTCTAGGATTGTAACTATAATCAGTGTGTAATAAAACTTTGCAGAGTTATAGAGCAGCGTCTGAAGGTGCGTCGTGAAACGCACACATGCCTTTTATCAAATGGCAAGGTCATACTTCCATATTAATGTTGCCAGAAAAAAACTTCAGCACAATACTAAGTTTTTGTCGCACCCGCTTGCGCCGAACGAGACATAGTTGTCACAATGGCGGTTCCGTGTATGTTCGTGCGTGTGTGCATGAGTGCGCTAGTGCGTCTCTCCAGACTGATTATGTCCAGGTTGTATCTTGACCATGCATTTAAGAATTTTCAAAGAAATTTCCATGAAGGTTCACCATCATCATACAGTGTGTCGCACGCAAGACCACGTTTTGTACCTCAAGGATCAAGGTCAAGGTTAAACGTCAAAGGTTGAAATGATCCGTGTCCGGGCTGTATATTGGCCATGCATTATAGGATTTAAAAATATGCCAAGACGGTTTATCATGATAAGGCGGCTTGCTGCGCACTAGATTCAGGTCTACACATCAAAGGTCAAGGACACACATAGAGGTCAAGGTCACACTTAAAGGTCTAAAATTGAGCTCAAAGGACAAGGTTAGAGGTCAAAGATTGAACTAATCCTTCCACTTATTGTTCAATTCTATGATGTTCTGTATTGTAATTGCATGGAAGGGCGTTATGTTTGTGTCGGAGGTTATTTTAAAGGGCTCAAAATGTCGCAATTTGGCGTCTAGATTACCTGAAGTATAGTAACTGCGGGGTTACAATTACACTTTTTTTTAATTATTTACGAGTGGCGACCCGTTTGACAAGGCCCAATCGGAGGCATTTGTCACGTCCCTGTGCTAGTTTTTGTTTCTTCTTACCCTTAAACGATATGTCTTACTAATGCAAACAAAAAATATGTTAGTATCTTTAATTTATTCATATACACTCGATTTCACCCATCTCAAGCGTTGGGAAACACATCGAGGGTCGACGTTTCGCCGTTCCGTCCTTCGAATGTTTATGCCCCCGTCCTTTTGTCAAAAACGTCAGTTATTCGGTAAATTATTTATCAAATGACAATGTGTGGTTATCTGTATATTTGCGAATGTTTGTCTATGTATTCGTCTGTCCGAACGTCCGCCCGTCCGTCCGTCCCTCCATCCATCTGAATGTCTGTCAGACATGTTTGTTTGTTTGTTTGTACGTCCGTTTATCCGCGATCCCATCCATCTTCTGTCTGCATGTCTGTCTGTATGTATAGCAGTAGTAATGGCTTATTCTATAGTCGAAAAACAAGTTCTCAGTACGATATGCTCGTACGGACGGATGAACGTACGGACGGACATTATGGATGCATGGGAGAAAGGACGGAATAGAAAGTCGGGCTGAATAACACGTCGATATGAAAATAGAAATTTCGGCGGAATTTAATATGAATGACAGTAGAACGATTATTTCATATCACTTTTTCAACAAAATCAAAAACATCAAAGCATTTCATTATCTAATAATAACATACAACTCATGTTTGTATGACAACAAACAATTTTAGGCGTGTTTAAAATAAAAACATTTTGTGACTTATGACAACTGTTTAATATCTGATTAACATGTTGTTTCAAAACTGAACAATAGACATTATCTTATAATAAATATGTTTAATCTTGCTAAGTGAAGTTCACAGATAATTCTAATATGTTATCATAAAAATATATCACCGATATCATCATTGCATATAATCACCCACATGTCAGATACAATCTAAACATTTAGTGGTGATTATTTTATACGTTTGATTCATTGTTCAACTGTCTACTTTATCGAAATATCTTAAAATATATCTAGTATGTTCCTGTTTATGAAAGCAAGGTCCATCGCGGATGACAATATGGCCACCTAATATCAGCCTTGTCAAGAAAATGTGATAAACGAAATGTTGTTTCTTTCATCTAAACTGAAAAATTCCATGAATTATGAACAGTAGTTTAAATACATGTACTGTTGATGTACTTATGACTCGTGTCGTTTTCTGGTAGTGTTCAATATCCCATTTCTTTTTATGTTACGTTTTACCAGTAACGTAATTTACACCAATTCGCGCGGTATGAATTATTAGAAAACCTTCATAGAACTTAAGAACGGTGATTTACCAACTTTTATCTCATAAACGATAATTTTACATGGAAGAAATAGTACAGATAAAACATAAAAGAATCTACTTAAGGTAGCGTAGTTTAAAAGTCCGTGACTTACTTAAAGCTGCACTCTGACATATATACCGTTTTTACAACTGATTTATTTTTTGTCTTGGAAAGAGATTTTTTTTGAGTAAATATCTGCAAACCAATGATAAAAGATTGCTGACAAAAGATCAGATCGCAGATTTTCATATTTATGTTCAAAAATGGATGTCTTATGGATGTCTAAATTCCGTTGAATTGAGCTGTTTTGAGGTACAATTTTCTTGATATACAAATTGTATAGGAAAGTAAGGGCCATAACTTTGAAATGACGAAGATTGTTTACTTAAGTTATAGTTTTTCGACTATTTTCGAGTTTTTTAAACAACGTGGTGTAGGAGAGAATAAAACTTACAATTATAACATTGATAACCCGTCTTTAGCAAGGGACTGACAAAACGACTCCCGAGTTCCCGTTGACTATAATTGGATTGGGGGGGGGGGGGGAGGAGTATGCCATACAAGTAGAAAAGCAATGTTGTAATTATACCAAAATAACGTGTGTGTTTTTTTTTAAATGTACGATAATAACTTATATTATTGCTGTTTACAGCAAGTTAACAAAACATTTACGCATTACATATGTCAATGTCAAGCGACATATTGTATTTCATGTTTGTACAAATATATTCAACATACATCTGAAATCATGTTTACATGTATATCATAAACAATTCAAACATCATCATCGGTTTAAAAGAAACGTCAAATTTGACAGTTAAACTTATTCCAAAATGTTTAACAAGACATAAAACCATTTGCCCACTAGTCAACTTTTAAAAAGAAACTGTCAAATGATCCTTATCGAGATTTTACATTCGTTTTAGGTCGGGTTTATGCAGTCATTCCAGAATTTTCGCCATTTGTCATGTCAACATCCTGGTACAATTTGCGCACCATCAAGTGGCCATAAGGTTCTAGACTTTATAAATGATTGTTTTTATTATTATTGAAAATTGATCAATAGTCCAACCTATTCCATATTATTTGTACATGATTCGATCGTTAAAAGCTGATACAAAAATTTGTCTGAATGTCATATCTTCTTATATTTGATGGTTTCATGATAGGAATCAAAATAAACGTGAAACATGAAAAGAGAATGGCCATTTATTAGGCATTTTGACAGGCAATGAGAAAGTTCCCCAAGTGGAGATCGAACCAACCACTTCTCAAGACCACTCTTATCCAACCATACCACTATACTACCCTCACCCAAGTGGGGATCGAACCCACCACGTCTTGAGCGAGAAGAGGGCAATCATACCACTAGACCACCCTCACCCAAGTGGGGATCGAACCCACCACGTCTTGAGTGAGAGGCGGGCAACCATACCATTAGTCCACTCTCACCCAAGTAAGGATCGAACCAAACACGTCTTGAGTGAGAGGCGGGCAACCATACCACAAGACCAACCTCACCCAAGTAGGGATCGAACCAGACACGTCTTAAGTGAGAGGCGGGCAACCATACCACTAGCCCACTCTCATCCAACCATACCACAAGACCACTCTCACCCAAGTGGGGAGCAAAACCACCACGTCTTGAGCGAGAGGCGGGCAACCATACCACTGGACCACTCTCACCCAAGTGGGGAGCAAAACCACCACGTCTTGAGCGAGAGGCGGGCAACCATACCACTAGACCACTCTCACCCAAGTGGGGAGCAAAACCACCACGTCTTGAGCGAGAGGCTGGCAAACATACCACTAAACCACTCTCAACCAAGTGGGGAGCGAACCAACCACGTCTTGAGCGAAAGGAATGGCAACCATGCCACCAGACCACTCTCATCCAAGTGGGGAGCGAACCCACCACGTCTTGAGCGAGAGGAGGGCAACCATACCTCCAGACCACTCTCACCCAAGTGGGGAGCGAACTCACCACGTCTTGAGCGAGAGGAGGGCAACCATACCACTTGACCACTCTCACCCAAGTGGGGAGCAAACCCACCACGTTATGAGCGAGGGGCGGGCAAACATACCACTAAATCACTCTCACCCAAGTGGGGATCAAGTCCACCACTTCTTGAGCGAGAGGCGGGCTCCCAACCACTAGACCATTCTCACCCTAGCGAGGATCGAATCCTCCACTTTTTGAGCGAGGAGCGGGCTCCCAACCACTAGACCATTCTCACCCTAGCGAGGATCGAATCCTTCACTTTTTGAGCGAGAGGCGGGCTCCCAACCACTAGACCATTCTCACCCTAGCGAGGATCGAATCCTCCACTTTTTGAGCGAGAGGCGGGCTCCCAACCACTAGACCATTCTCACCCTAGCGAGGATCGAATACTCCACTTTTTGAGCGAGAGGCGGGCTCCCAACCACTAGCCCACTCTCAGTCTATGTGTTTTAATTGTAAAAAATGCTATGAAAACACACATGAAGATGTCGGCTTTCACTCTTGATAATCCTATAAATAATCTGCATTTATATAATAGTAAATTCTTTCTAGACGATTAGTTTGTTAATACTGATAAGAAAATGTATACACATGTCTGAATATGATAAACTGTCATCTTATCTCCTATGTGATGATAGACATTAAGATAACATGAATCATTAAATGCGAACCACCATACATTTAGCACCAACAGAACAAATTCAAGCTACTTTGCACCGGGATTAAGATAACTGGAGGAAAAACAACAGCAACGAGTAAATAACATAACTTAAACAATGAAGATATGACCATTCTTTGAGACATTTGTTACAGGCGAGTTTACTAATATCCACTCTGTTTGAAGGTGTGAAAACCGCCACCCACGGGTCAGCAACTCACTTTGTGAAGATTACATCCCGTCTTTTAGCATTGCCTCAACTTACAGCCATCCAGTATTCTACATTATCAAAACATATCGAAACGCCAATTGTTAGTTTAAATATAAACATAGAATTGCAAAACTGAGTCGGTCGTTGAGGTCTTAAGTTTGTTTATTATGAATACAAATACATTCAAGTCAAGAAATTTATTAAGTAATCAAAGGCCACGGCCCAAAAAACGTGACATACATAATAAAACAAATAAAATACGAGTTGTGTCGAGAAAAGGAATTTAAGCATATATCCAAACATGATGGTTTCCCTTTAATTGTTAATTTCTAAAAGAAGATGATATACATAGAAAGACAACTTACTTAGAGTCCCATAATTAGTTGTTTTCATAAGGCTATAAAAGTCATTTAAATCTATACCAGCAGAGTATCTATTAAACAAATATTGTCTTCTTATATTGTCTTACTTTATACAGACAAAAAAGCGTGATATTCACAATCTAAGACAGATAAATGTTCGTTATCATAACAAAAAGTACATATACGATCATCTTTTGGTATGTTTAGATGCCTACCAATTTCTATTCTCAATTTATGGTTTGAACATCGAAATTTTGAAAGTTCTATTTTGTGCTTAAATGGTATAGCTACTGAAACAACACCTGTATTGTATAGAGATATATCAACGTAAGAATAGAGGAAGCAGAGAGATTATATTATTACCTCTTTCATGTTGCAAGGTGTTGAAAATAAATCTATCGTATTGAAAATAGCATTTTAGAAAGTGTGAAATTACTTAAAATGTCATGATTTCTGTCAATAAGTAAGCTTATGGTAATAATGAAATGCATAAGAAGATATTATTCTACTTACTTTAGTATTCGTCTGTTCACAAGTTCAAAGAGTTACTGATCTTTAAAAGTAGACAGAAATTGTGAAATGTGTTAAAGAAACTTTAAAGGCGAACAATGTTGACTGTGGAAGTTGAACGTTGCTTAAGTTCATCCTCACAACTCAACTCAACTCGACCATATAACTTATGTTCAAATACCTCTTTTTCATATTACCCGTTCATTCACCATGTTTGTGTTTATATTTGTTGTTAGAATACAGGTCTTAATAATCTATGGAATCTGTTCTATTCTGTCATAAGAAAGGCACCAGTCTTAATAAACTATATGTTCTGTTCTGTTCATTAGAAAAAAACAATGAATGGCGTTAACAGTATCCACGTTCATTGTTTTTAACTTTTAAAGGTGTAATAGTTAAAGTGTGCTAAATGTACTCATATACGTATATAAAACAAGCCGAGCTGAAACAGAGCTCTCAACATTTGAAAGAAGTACTGAAGGTCAAAAGTTTGTCTATGAAACACACCGAGCGTGTTTCGACTTAAAATCATCAATTTAACTATTTGACAACAGGGCAACATAGCCTTCAAATTTTGAATTAAAAATTCAATAAATCACTGTTAGGAACGCTAAACACTGGCGACCATTTGTGTCAACTTAAAACAAGTGAAACATTACCGTTATTAATTTGACTTTGCCACTTTTACAACATTCCTATTTAGCAAGAAGTTTGTAGTTAATGTAGTTTTAAACTTGCTTGACAGGGGAAAATTACTTAGTTAATAATTAAAGACATAAAACTCGACATATGTAGGGGTGGGTCCATGTTTAGCGCCCGTATGCCGGTCACATTTGTTTTGGCAGGCTAACGTAATTATCGCACGTATGCTACATTGACAAAAGAAGCAGGGGCTGGCTTATCGAGCATAGAGAAAATTGTTGTCGAATAGATGTTCATTCAACTAGCAGTTAAAATTGTTGTCGAATAGATGTTAATTCAACTAGCAGTTATTCTTTTACCGTACTGGGATTAACTCAGTCCAAGTATAAACAATTAATTATTCTTTATTGCATATACTAAAATCAAGTATTGTTAGAATGCCTGAATGATTTATACATATATAAAGCAAATAATCCATCGTTGACGTCTCAATCCGCGCAGCGGATTTAAAGACGTTTCATTTGAAACAATTGAACGAAAAGTTTGGTAAAATATAAATAAAACAAACGGATATATTATTTATCCTTTTTCCCTATCGATCAAGTTGCATAACTCGGTAAGTAATACTAAGTATAGCCAGAGTTATGTCGGTCGATGAAGGGGCATCAATCGGTATGTTTTATAACCAGACTTATGTTCCTGCTACACGTACGGTTACTAGTGCCGTCGTTGGTAGCATGTACTTAAAGTGTTTCGTTTCATGACGCTTTCGAATGGAAATGCAGCTACGAGTTTTCATGCAAAGCCGGTGCCCTAAATGTTTTAAGCAATAAGCAGGTAACTTGGAACTAGATCACGTCGATGTTATAAACATAGTTTTTATTCATTTTTTTAGCTTCCGACAGGGATATTCCAAGTTTCATTTGTAACAAATGCTTTCTGTCTTCAGCATAATTTCCAACGGAAATGAGTTCTATTGTTCATGTGACCGGACCATATCCATGAAGTCCGCTAGCACAGTTTCGTCGATTTCCTCTGACCAATGGTGACCTTTCTTGAAATATGAACCGATGATCAATCCGGTAGCGGATTTATATTCCTGGTAGTTTTGAATCGTCACACCGGACCCAACCAATACAGGAATGCTCACAGCCTTCTGTACATCTGAAAAAAGGTAATGAAACAACACTGAATGGTACCATTTTTTCCATAGGAACAAGCCTTTAACGCCATCAACGCCAGCCACGACAATACTAATGACATAGCAAGGTTCTTTTTTTAAAAACCCATTTATAATATGATTCTGATCATAATAAACAGATCCGACGGTTAAAGAGAATCTGTGGCGATCAGTGGGAACCAATGTAAAACCCAAGCAAACCGAGCTGAACATTGAGTCGGTTGAGCTGATGGTCTCCCCGACGTTATTCCGATGAAGTATTATTTTCAAGCATCATGCTGATAGTAACATCAGTATGCAATACCAACACGTGACCCAAACACAGACCCAACATGGAATATACATATACTACGGTAAACTCAACCGTTGAGTTCGGTGGTGCTGACGGCCGCGCCTGTGGAAGTGCCGGTGACAATGACGCCGTCAGACCGGAAGAACTGGGCGGCTCTCGCGGTCTCCATTATGTCTACGTCGGCAGTGATGCTGTGGGCACTGGAAGCAAATTTAAAGTAAAGTATTCAGAAATAGCTGTATTGAGGAATGGTATGTGTGTGAATGGTATGTGTGTGAATGGTATGTGTGTGAGATTTGTTTGGCAAGAATTCTCACTTAACACAGAGTATCTGACGTCGGCGCTAAATATCCATATGCAAATTGGGATAAAATCCATTTGATGACACATTTCGGATAAGTGTTATTGTCTTAAAATAGTAAAGCAAACAAATCATAGTAACTAGGTCTTATTGGTTGTCAATGTCTTTCTTTAAATAGACACTGTCATTAAAACATTCAGATCATTTCAGGATATCATATTATTATTTTTTATTATTATTTTTGTACATTGGGGCTTGGAGCTATTATTAAAGTGCGGTTCACAGCTTTATAATTTGTTTAAATGAGAATTATTTTAATTCAATTGGAACACACAAACGTGTTTATAAATAAAACATTCCACCTATGTTTCTTTTTAATGTCTGTAAAAACTGCGACATTTTCGGCGCCAATGTGTCGTCTGTATCGGAGTAGCGGTCCTGCGCATGCGTGCATCAATCCCTCGTCAGCCACATGACTGAAAACAAATCCCTCTGCGCGAATATAGTCCAGTCCTGAAAAAAATGAAAACTAGCCTAATTCAAATAATTTAATATTTAGGATTAGATAAAAAAATCTTGTTCGATATTTAAAAGAAATAATAGTTTCATTATCCGGATAAGTTTAAGCACCAAGCGCAACTAATTACAATCACCTAAACCATGCTTGGTATTTTTCACACTTTTTAATAGCGGAGAGGCCGTCAACCATTATATGGGCCTATATTGACGTATAGCCTCGAGTATATTACTTATTTTCATGACGACATTCCCTACTTTTCCAATGAGATTGTTAGGCATTATTGAACATGCGTGAGTGTATATAACCATTTTACACAACAGGGGCGAGCCCAGGATTTGACGTAAGAGGTCACTAAGTTTGAGGTCCGTATGCCCGAGAGTTCTTCAGTTATTCATCTAGATGCCACCATGATTTTGACCTTTTTGGTTCTCTGATATCTTAATGGATCAGGTTCAACCTGCCTACAAAGTTTGAGGTCCCTAGCCTGAGCGTTCGCAAATTATTGATCAGACGCCGTTGGGGTAGACAATCGTTCCGATTACCATATGCCGCCTTTCAGGGGCATAACAATATTTTCTGGAAAAGATAATTTCAAAGCTTTTGATAAAAACAAACATAATGTCGATATCGTTTTTTACACCAGATTTTGATCACGGAAAGTGATATTGAGCGAAACGAAGTCAATGTGTATATCCCGTTTTATCGTTGTACATAAATACAGGATACTAGTATACTCTAATATTATCAGTCATTCATTGTATAATACTGTTAAAAGGTATTTCAATGTTTCAACGACATGTATTTAGGTGAATTTCAAACCTCCACTTTATAAGGACGGCCAAAAAAGGACATTTGTAGAGTCAAAAACGTTGTCCCAGGTTTCATGAAATTATGTTCGCTACCGCCTTCGCCGACAATAGGCGGAAAATATGACAAAACCAAATAGTTTTGCTCACAATTATGATAAGCCGTAATAAATTCTTAGCGTACCAGTTGCCAGTGCCACAGCGAGTGCCTGGTTATTCGCTCCAGCAAGTATCTGGACGCCTACAGGTCCCGAGTCAAATGCCTTTCTGACCCTGACGGCCGCTGAAGTCATCATGGAGACAACTTCCGGCCCAACGTCGCCCGAGTGTTGATACGGGATGTCGTGCATATTTTCGATCAAAACACTGTCCTGTGAAAAAATTCTTAGGTAAAATAAAGAAAATCGAAGATTCAAAACGCACACAAATGTGCAACGCTCATAAAACAGGCCAATTAACCCCTCGAAAAGGCCTTGTTTTTATTTCTTATAATTTTATTATATTTTTACTTTATTGAATCATTCTAATATATGAATTCGCTCTCAACACAGAATACACAGCATGTTTACATAAATACATGTATGTATGTGTACAAGTTGTTTATGCTTTTTGCTTTTGCAGTATAATTATGATGACTTGTAAAAGGAAGTATTTACAACTCCAGCCATTTTGTATATCTGCGCTTCTCTCTCAGCCCGCGCGATGATGCCCTGAACAGAACCCTGGAAGCCAGGGGTACCTAGAACAGAAACAGAACAATATGTTAAACATGCAGGAACGTAAACAAGTTTGAGTAGAGCTAAAGATGTCATACCAAGGACATTGGTGGCTTAGGCTAGCAGCGATTTATAGGTTTATAAGGTTATCTTAACTTTCCAATTGGTATGTGCCAGTAGAAGATATGGATCCCGGTGTTGATTCATGTATATAAGACTATTATAGGACACATCTACGAAACCATATATAACTCCCTGTGCAGTGAACGTCCGTGCAGCGAGGGCATATGAATGTGCATGTACGTCATATATGTACGCCCATGCCATGCAGCACAAATGTAATATCTGTATGTTGCAGAAAAATAATTTGCGGTGGTTTTGTGAACAATTTCTTTCCCATGCAGCATATAATACTCTATTTGTTCAATAAAATAAATAAACTGGAGGTTTTGTCTTTAAACTGGAGGTTTTGTCTTGTATCAATATTACCGACACCTTTCGGATAGACGCTATACAGTAATGTTTAAAAAATAGTGCGACCGCGTAAACAAATAAAACGGTACAGTTGTTTCAAACAATGTTTATTTTACCTGAATATTTTAAATGTTTCAAATTCGACACCGTGATGTTACGCTCAAGTTATATCATTTGGCGATTTCGGAAAGAATGGGAAGTACAGTATTATAAAAATCAATACTGAAAAAAGTTCATGTGTAAAGGTTGTATTTTATTTATATAATTAGTATTCGTCGAGGCAAACAACCAGCTTTCCGAGAAGAAATGAACACAAGTGTTATACCTCGACCGGTGTGGCCTGTCCGAATATTACGCAGGTTCAAGTACAAGTCATTTGCATTTTGTTTACTAATTATGTGATGTCATAATAAACAATTGACTCATATAGAAGGACTAAACATTGCTCTTTAATTCGTTTTACCTGGATTTGCTAACAAATGAATCATTCCTATGATATTTGATCTAAATTTTGTTAACACAGATTTCTGTGTCACTCTGGAGGTCGCCATTTTATCGCAATGTTTACTTTTTGTCGGAGGCGGGCACTTATAAATAGGTCATCCAATAAAATTGCCGCATTTTGCAGAGCTCAGAGATGAATCATACTCACTGCGCAGGCGCAGCCACGTTTGATTGTTTACAAAAAGAATTTGTTTTATTTTGAAATGTTTTACCAAATATCTTTTTTATTTTTAACACGCACTTCAAAACGATTTAGCTTATGAGACAAATGGAACTTCCCAGATTAATTTGATACGTAATAAGCTATACCCTTAGTAAAGGTTAAAAGGAAAAACTTCTTCAAAGTTGAACTATTATCAGGAAGTTTCCAATGTAGTATCAATGGAAAGAAAATGATTTTTCTACTTATTTATGAATTAAAGAAGTATAACAAGGCCATCCATTATCAAAAGTGAACCTCATTTCACTCAACTATTGTACAATTTAAACAATTTACGTATTTTTTGTGATTTTATTTCATACACAAAATGATATTTTGAATAAGCCCATATTTCCCGCTACATTTTCTATCAAACTAAAAAATAAAGGAATTTAAAAATAGTTTAACTTTAGATATTAATATAATTAAGATTTTAGTTTTATTTCAGATCATTTGCATTCAAGATTATAAACTTAAAGCATTTCCTTTATTAGTCTTCGGTAACATTCGTGGATCCGATCGCTTGGCGGGAGCGTCGTTCACTGGCCCCTCGTAACAGCTGATCCCGACAAAGAACCGTTGTGTGCTAGATTTATCAGTTGCGCCAATATCAGCTTGGGTGTCGGTGTGAAAAGTTAGAAAATGCCAGTAAATTATCAAAGATCGTGAAAGTGAGAACAACATAATTTATTTAGACTACTGTTTTACTTACGGAAAGTGGAATATAGATAAATATAAAGTTAGTTTGATTCTGTTTTAAATTGGAATCTTGGAGATAAATTTTGATCGTGTAACTACTTTAAAAAATGTGATGTCTTATTGAAAGCAACATCCATCGATGTACGATTTGAAACAATGCTTTTTGAATTTCATCTTTTGTATTTTTATAGTCTGCCAATTACCTTTGTTACACGACTTTCACCTGGGGCAAAAGTAATCGACTCGTCAGATAACATTTTGAACTGGACGAATGCACCTCGTGAATTCTGCAGATTTATAAAGTTTTCTTTCTCAATTAGTGATGAATTGTGCTAACAAATACCTTAATGTTAACTTTTTGTTTTAAGGATCAACTAAATGTGTGGACACAGCACCAAAATGTCAAGAAAAAGGTAAGACTTTTCAGATTTCTTTTTTGACACCTTGTGCGATATCCCGCCATTTTGATTTTGCAACTCTGCGAATAGGGCACTGAATATTTCGATAAGTACAAACTTTATTCTTCATTTTCAGCTCACGAATGTCTTCCAGATCGAAAACCAGTAATCAAGTGTCAATATGCAATAAAGTATCCAGAAAACGAAAAGCTGAAGAGGTATATTTTTGTCTTTGAAGTTGACCATTTTTGCGCCATTTCCGCTCGCTTTGTCCATTGTGAAATTGGTGGGTGGGGTATGAAAATAAAATTGTTTACAATTGTAAATTTGCTTTTCAGGAATTAGAAGGCGCAATGGAATGTAATAAGAGGAGACAGTCTCAGTCATTTAGAATAGAGGTAACGTTGATTTATTTTATTTTGTTAATATTGTTGATATTTTTCCCACGTTTTGTGGTTCATCTTGGTATTCGCAGTCGAAAATGTTGAATTCAATTTTCCACTACAAATTGTTCATTATAGATATATATTTTTGTTCAAAGCTTATTCTAGACCCCTATTTTCGAGAAGCAGCTCCTGTTGTATTTTATTATTGAAGTCCTAATGTTGTTTTTCACACCTTTTGTTGTGTGATGATTGCTTTGATCACATCTTTGTGGCTTTAATCTGCTGTAATCTGTGATCTCTTTAGAAGATTTCATCACCTTCACCTTTGCTTCTGTTTTCTTATGGGGCATATTTCTCAACAGGGCTTGAACAAAGCAGTTTTATTTAAACTAACAAAACCTAAGAATTTCTGACTTCTATCTGGATTTGGGATTAACTGCAACTATAAAAACCTTAATATACTAAAAAATCTGTTTCAGAACCAATGGGTTGCAATTTCGGAAACAACTGCTGTTACCACATGCTCAATAGTACCCAGTCCTGAATCATCTCCCAGCAGGCTAGATTTTACAAGTCATAAGCTTGGCTCTCATTTCCGATTCCAAAACTATTTCACGACACCTGTTGAGTTACGAGATTCACCACTACCTCAGTTAGACTGGGCTGACTCACGTCAAGTCTGGCAGACTATGTTACGGAAAGAACTGAACTATGTGCGAGATCAAAATTTGTTTGATAAACATCCAGCACTCCATGCAAGAATGAGGGCAATACTTCTGGATTGGTTAATAGAAGTAAGTCCCATCAGTAATGATACAGCATGTCTTAAAGTTTTAAAATAAATATAGAAAATTAAATGCATACTTGATGAAATGTTTGGATGACATCTAAAAGGTTGCTTTATCTTGAGCTCTGAACATACATTTTAGATATAAAATTTGCATTTTTTCTGCAGGTTTGTGAAGTGTATAAGCTACACCGCGAAACATTTTACCTGGCCACTGATTTCCTTGATCGATTCCTGACCACCCAGAGTAACATACTGAAACATCAGCTCCAGCTTCTCGGCATTACATGTTTATTTATTGCTGCTAAGCTTGAGGTAAAAAACAATCAAAATGTGGATTTAGAATGCTTAGATAAAATCTTATAAAGATGATGGAATATAAATGTACCTTAGATAAGATGCATGACTTGCTGTGAGGAGAACTGTTTTAACCTGTATAAAAATATTTATATTTGGTTGATTTTCTTCCAGGAAATCTACCCTCCTAAGCTGGTTGAGTTTGCCTATGTGACGGATGGGGCATGTACGGAAGATGAAATTCTTGACCAAGAACTCATCATTTTAAAGGTAAATTGCTTTTGGTGGTATTTATTTTTGGAAGTTAACTGACCATCCAGCCTGTTGTTGTTAAACAAGACAGGTAGGATGGTCCCATAAACAATTAATTGACAAACAAGCAAAATCATGAAGAACAAGTTATCAGTCGAACAAAAGCTGGCATATATTTATGATTTGTGACAGTGTAAGACTCAATTTCTGGTTCATTTATAACAAGGCTCCTTCATTTTTTGTTTGTTTCAAACACTTGTGTAAATTGGTCTTGTTCATCATTAGCCTTATTTCTATGCTGTTTGACGGAGCAAATTTTTTTTATTGAGATCTGATTTGTTCAGAGGTCAGTGGAAAAATACTATTTACACTACAGGGATGAGCCAGGCAGCCATTAAACAATGAGGTTGTTTAAAGGTACAAGATCAAAGCCTTGCACCACTCTATGAGAGACAACCAAAGCATCTGAGAGTGATCACATATCATTATATGTATATTGAAACATCCCAAATCATTAAATGTTTGGGTTACCTTCTTACAAACTTTTCTTCCTATTACTACCTGCACAAATAAAAAGTGACTAAGTTTCAAACTCGTACCTTCCAGGCTATCAAATGGGACTTGTCTCCTGTGACTGCAAACGGCTGGCTCAATGTCTACCTCCAAGTGTCGAACGCCGAACAGATAAGGGGCGGTGAACACGGCTTTGTCTTCCCACAGTACTCCTCACATGCATTTGTACAGATTGTGCGGGTAAGTGGGTTGTAGCTTTTACAGATATGGACAAGCAATGTTATCAAAACTGGTTTTGCCTAGAATATCTATTTGAAGTCTCAAAAATTAAACAAAGATTTCCATTGGCTAGAAATAGTACAAAAAAATTAACATCTCATAACATAGTTCCTTTGATAATGATAATCACAGACACTCTCTAAAGAAGACTTATAATTGATAAATCAGATTACTGCCGCTGTTTATGATTTATAAACTTCTTACAAGACTATTTCAAATCTTGAGTTATTTTGTAAATCTATCCATTGGTTCAACAGTTTTTTTTATCATTGTGGTGCTTCTCCATGTCAATTTTCATTTGTGAGACTGAGACTTAATGTGTTAAGATCAGACATCCACACAATGAATAATGATTTATTCTTGGACAATAGCCTTTAGTCATGTCTGGCTTTCTTTCCTATGAAGTGTTAATGTTCCCATGTCTTATGTTGACAGTTACTGGACCTGTGTATGCTGGATATTGAGAGCCTGCAGTTTCAGTACAGCGTCCTGGCAGCGGCCGCCCTCTACCATAACTCATCCAAGGAACTAGCACTTTCAGTCTCTGGTAAGTATTTGCATTCATGTTTTTTATTGAACAAAATACAATCAACATTTTCACACATAAGAAATACAGAAAATGTTCATGGCTGTCTATTTTCTTAAATTCATCAAACCAACTAAAACTGATGTCTGGTGCAAAACTCTGATTTCTCTGTCAGAAACTGTTGTAGTGTCAGGAGCCGTACCATATTTTTATGATCATTTATAGGAGATCATAATCTATCAATGGATGATTAAGACTGGTAAAATTGTCATTCTGAAATAAATACTTGAAAATCATTACTTTAGTATTCAATGATCAAGTATCTGAAACGAGTATTACTTTTATTGACCAAAGGGAGGTAGAACTTAAATGGTCAGAACCAGGAACAACAGTTTATAAATTACAAATTCACTTTTGGTGCCAAGGTTGACCCTTTTAGATCATGATCATTAGAACAATGTTGTATTGATAATTAAGCATGTAACTAGCTGTCAACCAGTTTAGTTTTGTGTACCGGTAGGTTAAAACAACAAGTAACTGGATTACAAACAGAAATACCAGAATTGATTAGATAACTGAAGGAAACTCCCATATGCTTATCGCTCTTAAAATGTTTAATCTATAATGATCATAATTATTGCCATGCAGGTTATAAATGGCTGGACATACTCCCATGTGTGCAGTGGATGGCTCCGTTTGCTGTGTCTGTCCGGGAACTGGGACAAACAGCAGTGAAATTCTTCCCTAACATCCAGTCAGAAGATTCCCACATCATACAAACACATGTTGTCGACATTCAGCTATTGGTAAGAGGAATTGTTATTGATGGAATGAGTTTAAGGATTCCAAAAGAAACACTGCTATCAACTTTCTGCTTTTTTTCTTCAAGTTTGCACTCAAATTGAGAAATATCTTTTTAATATTGTTTTTTTGGTACTGTATTTTATAGAAGAATTTTTTTTAGGTATTGTCATAGTCTTGGTTTTGTCATTGTGCAATGCATAAATACATAATACATACTTGAACGTCAAAAAACAAATGAAGTTATTCAATTAAATTCAAATGAAACTTGGTACACATGTTACCAGTGACAGAACATGTATACATATATAGCAAAGCCCATGACTCGAATAAAGTGACACTATCAAAAATCAATACACACACATGTATAACAAACATAAACTTTGAGTGATACACGTTCAACTAATTACTAAATTATGAATTTATGGAAAATATTAATTACTGATAACAAGATTGTAACCTTGTATCAATAGCTAAAAATGCAAAAATATTAAATGATTGGTGAGTGCTATAAGATTTACTGTTGTCTACTTTAGTCCAATAAGATAGAAATGACATGTTTTCTGCACCTTTCTTTCAAATTTAACCTCACTGTTCTTCATAAGAACCATTGTTTTCGACATTTATTCATCTTTTGTGGTATATCATAACAATTGTATTAATTGTGGTAAATCTTGTTTTGTAGTAAGAGAGCATCTTTAAATAATTGTTATGGCCCCTTTTTGACTGCAAAATAACAGACAAGAGGTGGCACACTCCACAGCACGCTTGTTTTTGATTGTGATAGAACTTTGATACTTATCATGGAATATTTCTGTTGCAGGAAAAAGCCCAGCTGCGTCGTGATGAGATTGTATTTGCTGACCAAGGAAGTCCGCCCGATCTTCAAGCCCAGGTGATCACACAGCTGACCCCGCCTAGCGACAAGAAAGGCAACATTTCCCCATTGTGCGAGAAGATCCGAGTTTCCCCATCCTGCGATGATAAGGAGAATTATATTCCCGCGTCACCTGAAACCCCGGATCTTACAGCACATAGCTGATGATCAGTTGTGTTAGAAAAGAATTTATTTATAACATAGTAGCATGATGGTATATTTATTTGTCCTCAGCGGTATTATGAATACAACATCTATCAGATGTTGTTTGGTGGATGATTTAAGATATTACAGGGAAAGAGTGAATTGGGAAGCAAGGCTTTGAAAAAGTTGTGGTGTTTAGAAGGACTTAAAATGAAGCCTTTTATATGTGTGTGTAGGAATTCTGCATTGAGTTTTTACTAGAAAATATTAAACCAGGAGATGTGTGAAAGCAATGATAGAAGGCAGTTAAAGGCCCTTCTAAATCTTGACATCTCAGTGCGATAGAAGTGAAGTGAAATAGAAAATTATAGAAACATTAAGCAGTGTAGTTGTTCATTTGAAAACGACCGATATTCGGTTTAAAACAAGTATACGCCAAAAACTTGTAATTACAATGTGAGGTTAATCCAAGAATGTACTAAGCGATGTTAAAGTGTTCAGGGTTCAGGTACCTTGTGGTGTTAACCCCACGATAATATGTCGATATATTTATTTCGGAAGCTACATATTTATATGGCCTTGCAATTCAGGAGATACAAAAATATATAAGGGCTCAGTTGTTGAGATTTGTTGTTTGCACTTGTTGAGGTTTCCATGGAAACCAATTTTGTGGTGATTTATTTATTATGATGGTTGCCCTTTCATATCTGTGTTCCAAGTGCCTCAAAATGGAAGCATTCAATGCTTTTGTGCCTTAAATTGTGTTCATCTTATTTCTTTTATTTAAAGAAATGTTTAAGCTGTTTGCACACGTATGAATTTTTAATCCTGTATTATTGTCCTATTTAATTCTTTATTTATATGTTTATGCCTCAAAATGGCTATGAAGAACCACAAAGTGTTCAGAGTTGAATATATTTTCGTACTATTTTTATTCTAATTTTATTTGAACCAAGTTTTATTGCTCATTTTTTGTATGTAATCTTGTCCTCTTTCATTGCTTTAAAAAAAAACAAAAAAAAAACTAGTCATTAACTTACCATGATGCCTTGTATAATAACATTTATACAATTGAAAAGACAAGATATTTTCATTTAAATTATTGTATTGATTTTTAGGACAACTGAACAAAGAACTGTACAGTTTATTCCACCTTCTATCAATATTGTCTCTGCCAAATGATTTTTTAAGTTCAGGCTAGAATTTGCATTGCCTTATAAACATTTTGGATATACCGATAAATTTATTAAATATATATTTGAATATATGCAATAATATTCATAATTAATTGAATGTTCACAAATGACTGTACAAAGTGTATTATATAACCATGGTATTGACCACATAGCTGTAACCTCACAACACAGTGTGCAATATGTTATGCCTATGAAAATATTAACAGAATATAACCAGTCACTTTCGTTTATAGATTGAAATAATTTATGATTTAGAGATAGTTGTTTTAACACTTGTGTGTATGTTTGCCTGTAGTGTCGGTAATCTATCTTAACAACCAATTTCCCCATTGTGTCTAATTTAGCTACCAGTACAAGGTTGCTTTACTATTTAATTATCAAAACGAAACTAAAAGATTCACTCTAGTGTACATTTCATGATTTTTTTATGTGAATTAGTATGTTAATGTTTACTTAAAACAAACACCTAGCCTGAAAGAGGTAAAGAAACTGATGCCTGGTCATTATCTACATTCCAACAACTTCATAGATTATCTATTCACTGATAAGTCCAAATTTTACAGAGCAAGTCAATGTAGCTACCCTATGAGGTGTATAACCCATTATCTTTGGTTAAGTGTCAACAATAACCCCAGTAGTTGAGGAGATGAAATGATGTTTTCTTGTTATTCAGTTTGTCAAGTACACATACAGACCATTACTGAAAACGAGGCAAACTCTAGTATATTGTCTTCTTCATTTGTAATTGGTGTGAAAGGTTTTTTATAAGATTTTCAAAATTATTTGTATTACTTAAAAATGGCCAGCTATACTGCAAAAGTTTACTGTTTACTTAGGCTTATCGATAAATGAATGAAGCATGATATATGATTTTGATTTTATAGGAAAACTATGGAATAAAATAAAGTTCTTGTTTTTGCTTATTGCTACATGTTCTATGTACCAAATTGTATTTGTTGCCAGTGAAAGTGCATATAGTACCACAACGCGTTCATTTGATACAGATGTGTTCAGTTTTTCTTTTGCATTCTTGATAAGTTCTATCATTTTGTCTTTCTTGAGATGTCAGATGTTTCATTTTTTTCATCACATTTTGACATCATTTGTACAGAATTCATTTAATGATCATTTTCTATATGGTATAACCATTCATGCTCACATTTCATTCCATCAAATTATAAATAAACTTCATACCAATATAATTATGCATAATTCAGATTAGGACATGTATACAAATACTACGAGCTGTAAGCATTGTTTAAACTTGTGTATATTGATGATTACAGAATAGAAAGTTTTATATTTTGAAACTTTTAATGAATTAATTGAAATATGTTATCGAATAAGGAGATAATAATACAAGATTCAAAGCTCAAATATTAGTCATAAAATGTCTCGGATGTGCCTTACACATGTAAGATTGATGGAGAAAAGGTTTCAACTGCGTCTGTTCATATGTGTTTTTAAAGTTCAAATCGTACAAGGTTTTAGATGGTAAATATTTTAAATGTCTGTGTTTTAGTTAATTTCAGGTTGTGTGTGATTTAGAAATTATATTTTAATTGAATGGTTTTAAATGATCCTAAATTATAACAATTGAATGAACTGTATATTGACCAACAACAAATAAAAATATCAAAATCTACTTGTGTGTGATCTTGTCGTGTTCTGGAGCTCCGAAGGCCGTGTATATGTCCACTCCATTTGAACTTCCTTAGATGAATGTGCTTTCATATTTTGATGAATGAAAGATCTTTAGCAGGCCCCAATTTCTCAAAACTTTTTAAGCTTAACAGGCTGAAGTAGCTTATGGTCTCTGTTGCTTGTCATCATTGGTGCAAACTGTTGTACTCGAGCAACCAGTGACCTGCTTATGGACGGACTTGATGGTCAATGGCCAGAAAGGGAAGTCCTGTATCCACACCCAGCAATCTAGCAAGGCCAGAACCAGAGATGTGTATCAGACCTGGGAGGCATAAGATCAATACAAGATACTTTTTTGTGTGCTCTGTAACTTGACCTCTTGAAGATATCGGTAGTGAATGTATATTTCACTTATACTTGTAGTACTATAAGTAGCATGCTTTATTGAAATAAAGCTGTAATTAAATTATTTGCATGCTACTTACTGCATGATAGGATCTGGCTTCCAGTTAAGGTTCTGGAAAAATGAACAAAAGGAACAAAATTGGAAAACACTCCAGGTACAAGCTGTGTTGTCAATAAGAACCGACTGCCGGCCAAAATAGACAGTTCAAATGGCAATTGGGCTGGTTCAAATTTCGAAAAATCAGTGAATTTTATGTACAATAAGTAGTAGCTGGTCGGTTACTTTACTATTTGAAACGGTTCAACCGAAACTTGTTGAGAACCCTGTACAAGATCGGATAATAATGCTCAATCATAGACTATGCTGTTACTTGGAACAGGTAGTCACATGAAATGTGCAACACATATTACCATAGATCCACAAGTGTAGCAATTCCTTTAATTCTGGCTATAATTATTTTGAAGTAATGCCCCTTAGCCAACTGAGAAGCATCAGCGATCTGCTCTAGTTATTCTAGTCTAGACAAAATCATGAGACCTTTATATCTTTGCCTACATTTTACTATTTGACCAATTTGCTTTTGTGTTCACTCACCTTTTGGAACTACACAATGTACCTGAAGGATTGAAAGTTTGATGTATAGAAAACAATATGAGAGCTCATGTTCCAGGGGGGTGTTTTTAGGGTCACTGTCACTCTACAGAGCCAGAGCTTTATAACACCTTAACCGCCCTTATAATTTGGATTTAATCTGGCACAAAAGTTAATGCATCAGACAATATGCAGAGCACTAGTCATATCAATTGATGTGACAGAATGAAGCTTCAATTGAATCAGACCACCCTCCAAAGATACCTACTTTGTTTAACAAAAGAACTAAGTAACTGTATCAAAGTCTGGTGAATTTGATTGTCCAGGGTTATCATGTCACTAGTAAATCTCTCCATTGGCTTAACAGTTATGAATACAATGTATTTATATCAGGGTGGTTCACATGATGTCAGTTGACATTGGGGTCAAAATCATTGTTCATGCCAGCTTAACTCTGAGAGAACTTGCAGGTTAAGTTAATATTTTTGCACACAAAGGTTCACCATTTGTGCTGTCATGCTAAAAACTATCATGAATGTTCCCACAAAGTCAGTGCGATGTCATGGTCACATTTTGGGGGTCAGAGGACAGAAAATCCTTTAATTCTCCTTTCACTTTGTATCAATTTTTCATAAAATAAGACTTTTTATCTATATATTATTTATTAATGTCATATTAATAACATGAACTGGATTATTTTTTATTAAGAAGACAAATATAAATTAAAATTTTATCACAGTTTAACAACAGATGCAACAATGCAATAACAAAAGTGACTTATCTAATGCATACACAGGTCTATCACAACCTGTAATAAAACAATACATTCTCACATTTTTACATCATAAAAAGTTACAAAAATGGAAGTTCAACAATATGGAAAAGATTCAGATCAAATCAGTTCTTTGTTATTTATACAATGTCATGTATTTAGTTGGTAAGGTAAATAAGTTTCAGCTTCAGAAGAGTCTGTTTGCTGTTGCCCTCTAAGTGTACATGATTTATATAATTGTGTACATAAGTCTTCAGAGAGGTTGCAAAACATGACATGCAGAACTGGTCTTTAGCGAAAACTATCTTTCCACATGTACCAGTTGCCTCTGCCATAAATGCTTCCTCCTGATATTGGAGATGTCATTATTGTTCCTCTTGTATGAATTTACTCATTTACCCATTACTGTATTTCTTGATCACAAATTAAAACCTGTGTCCTGGATATGATTATACCTTTCAACTTGTACAAAGTACACCTACCTAGATGATGTAGCACTCCGAAATAAGTTCACATATACAAGAAGATTTACAAGTACCGTTTCACAATAAGAAAATATTAAAGAATTCTTGAGGCTAATACAGACCATGTATTGTTTGAATAATAAACTGCTAATATAAGTGTTCAACAGATTAAACATACAACTGCCAATTTTCTAACTACAATGTTAACAGATCTTCAAGTAATGAATTTTACATTAACTCCTTTTAGAAATCAATGGTAATAAATGCGTTATCAAAATGAATAATTTGCAATTAGAACATTTATTCTAGCTACTACATTGCTTTGTCAGTGGATTATATGTATGTTTCTTTCAAAAATGTCTGCACCCTCAAAATGCCGCAGTTTATAAACATCCGTCACTTATTCATGCATATTCCTTTAAATCTAAACACTAATCTATTTTGTCTGGTGTTTTCATACATTGGTGTTCAGTATTAAATTTGAAAATTCATAAAATTTTATGTTCAACACATTTGTTCACATATACACTCCGTAAGTTGAACTGGTTGATATTTGGTTCAGAGCTTTCCAAAAATGAGGCAAATCATGAATATCTGTCGAATAATGATATAATCCATGAAAGATTGATTGTTATTTGGTATATTGCTTCACAAAGACAATATTATCTAAATGCCATCTTTCATGAATGTTTGTCATATAAATTATGTTTCAATAAAAAAAAGTTGATATTTGGTATGACGCTGCACAAGGTCTGTGTCCACTATATGCCACCTGTCATCAATGCGCATCACGCTGATGTTCTTTAACCTTTCTGTGCAGATGGCAGCCAATCAGTCGCTTCATCGGTACATAGCGACCAGTCTGAAACAGAGAAATGTGAGTGTAAATGTTTTATAGCGTAACGGATCATAGCGACCAGTCTGAAACAGAGAAATGTGTGTGAGCGTTGTAGCGTAACGGAACATAGCGACCAGTCTGAAACAGAGAGATGTGTGTGAACGTTGTAGCGTAACCGATCATAGCGACCAGTCTGAAACAGAGAGATGTGTGTGAACGTTGTAGCGTAACGGATCATAGCGACCAGTCTGAAACAGAGAGATGTGTGTGAGCGTTGTAGCGTAACGGATCATAGCGACCAGTCTGAAACAGAGAAATGTGTGTGAACGTTGTAGCGTAACGGATCATAGCGACCAGTCTGAAACAGAGAAATGTGTGTGAACGTTGTAGCGTAACGGAACATAGCGACCAGTCTGAAACAGAGAAATGTGTGTGAGCGTTGTAGCGTAACGGAACATAGCGACCAGTCTGAAACAGAGAAATGTGTGTGAGCGTTGTAGCGTAACGGATCATAGCGACCAGTCTGAAACAGAGAGATGTGTGTGAACGTTGTAGCGTAACCGATCATAGCGACCAGTCTGAAACAGAGAGATGTGTGTGAACGTTGTAGCGTAACGGATCATAGCGACCAGTCTGAAACAGAGAGATGTGTGTGAACGTTGTAGCGTAACGGAACATAGCGACCAGTCTGAAACAGAGAAATGTGTGTGAGCGTTGTAGCGTAATGGAACATAGCGACCAGTCTGAAACAGAGAGATGTGTGTGAGCGTTGTAGCGTAACGGATCATAGAGACCAGTCTGAAACAGAGAGATGTGTGTGAGCGTTGTAGCGTAACGGATCATAGCGACCAGTCTGAAACAGAGAGATGTGTGTGAGCGTTGTAGCGTAACGGAACATAGCGACCAGTCTGAAACAGAGAAATGTGTGTGAGCGTTGTAGCGTAATGGAACATAGCGACCAGTCTGAAACAGAGAAATGTGTGTGAACGTTGTAGCATAACGGAACATAGCGACCAGTCTGAAACAGAGAAATGTGTGTGTGTAAATGTAAAAGTGTAACGAAATATGATATTTATAAAGGACCTTGGACATTATCTATATGGGTTTGCTTAGGAAATTTAGAGCATGTACATGTATATGCATTTTTTTTTTTTAAAGTTACCTTATATATTCAAGGCTATGTTTCCCACCTGTTTATGTTATTTTCTGCATCCATGAACAATTACCTCTCATTTTTTATTGATAAAAACACACGGTTGCATGTTTCATAATTTATTAAATAGATGACATAGTTTTGAAGGAATAACCACATTACGGTATTCATTAAACATTTCATTTATAAACATAGGTTTATGTTATAAAACACGAATTTAAATTAATTTGGTCATGCATACTATTTGAGGGACCATTCAAGTTTTTTAGGGTCAGTCATCGACAAATATAATTTAGCGTAAAATGTGAACAAAATGTTTTTAACCATTATCAAACATAATCAAAAGTTGAAAATGAAAACTCTGTAACAGAAAATGCTCTTTTTTGCCAAAATAGCGATGCTTTTGAAAATTGAATAGTTTTTGGCTTAAATTATCACCATTCTGTTCAAATGAGTACCTGCCAGCTGCTGTTTGGTGTTCTTTTGGTATTACATATATAAAACCAACCTTATAGTCATGAATGTTTTTTAGATGTAAAATAGTTATTTTTAGGAATATAAAACAATGGATCACATGCAGAACAAGAGGGCCATGATGGCCCTAAAATGCTCACCCAAGCAATGGGCCACAACTCTGTGATAAAGCATTAATAAAAATGTTGTAATTTAGACATCTTTACTGATGACAATGCCTTGTTTTATATTTTTTCAAAGCAAAACAGAAAGTCAGCCATTTTAATGTTGCTGTTGATCAATCTCAATGCCTTGTTGTATTTTTGTAGAGGGTCATGCAATGAAGCTTCCTGTAAAGTTTCAGTGAATTTGGCCTGGTAGTTTCAGAGATGTTTTTTAAAGCAAAACAGGAAGATGGCCAGATTGTTGTTCTTGTTGATCAATTGCGACCCCTTGTTGTATTTTTGTAGTAGGTTACCCAAGGAAGCTTAATGTAAAGTTTCATTGAATTTGGACTGGTAGTTTTAGAGGAGATGTTTTTTTAAAGCAAAACAGGAAGTTGGCCATTTTGTTCTTGTTGTTGTTGATCAATCATGACCCCTTATTATATATTTGTAGAGGGTCACCCAAGGAAGCTTCCTGTAAAGTTTCATTGAATTTGGACCGGTAGTTTCAGACGAGATGTTTTTAAAAGCAAAACAGGAAGTCAGCCATTTCATTGTTGTTGCTGCTGTTGTTGTTTTTGTTGTTGATCAATCATGACCCCTTATTATATATTTGTAGAGGGTCACCCAAGGAAGCTTCCTGTAAAGTTTCATTGAATTTGGACTGGTAGTTTCAGACGAGATGTTTTTTAAAGCAAAACAGGAAGTCAGCCATTTCATTGTTGTTGCTGCTGTTGTTGTTTTTGTTGTTGATCAATCATGACCCCTTATTATATATTCGTAGAGGGTCACCCAAGGAAGCTTCCTGTAAAGTTTCATTGAATTTGGACTGGTAGTTTCAGACGAGATGTTTTTTAAAGCAAAACAGAAAGTCAGCCATTTTGTTCTTGTTGTTGTTCATCAATTGTAACCTCTTGTTGTATTTTTGTAGAGGGACACCCAAGGAAGCTTCATGTAAAGTCTTATTTAATTTGGACTGGTAGTTTTAGAGGAGATGATTTTTTTAAAGCAAAAAAGGAAGTTGGCCATTTTGTTTATGTTGTTGTTGTTGTTGATTAATCGTGACCCCTTGTTGTATATTTGAAGAGGGTCACCCAAGGAAGCTTCCTGTGAAGTTTCATTGAATTTGGAGTGGTAGTGTCAGAGGAGATGTTTTTTTAAAGCAAAACAGAAAGTCAGCCATTTTGTTCTTGTTGTTGTTCATCAATTGTAACCTCTTGTTGTATTTTTGTAGAGGGACACCCAAGGAAGCTTCATGTAAAGTCTAATTTAATTTGGACTGGTAGTTTTAGAGGAGATGATTTTTTTAAAGCAAAAAAGGAAGTTGGCCATTTTGTTTATGTTGTTGTTGTTGTTGTTGATTAATCGTGACCCCTTGTTGTATATTTGAAGAGGGTCACCCAAGGAAGCTTCCTGTGAAGTTTCATTGAATTTGGAGTGGTAGTGTCAGAGGAGATGTTTTTTTAAAGCAAAACAGGAAGTCAGCCATTTTGTTGTTGCTTTTGTTGTTGTTGTCGATCAATCATAACCCCTTGTGGTATATTTGTAGAGGGTAACCCAAGGAACCTTCCTGTAAAGTTTCATTGAATTTGGAGTGGTAGTGTCAAGGGAGAAGTATTTTAAAGCAAAACAGGAAGGCAGCCATTTTGTTCTTGTTGTTGTTAATCAATCATAACCCCTTGTTGTATTTTTTGTAAAGGGACACCCAAGGAAGTGTCTTGTGAAGTTTCATTGAATTTGGCCATGTTGTTTCAGAGGAGATGTTTTTTAAGCAATTGTGGACGGATAGACGGACGGACAGACGGACAACGGACAAAGACAGATCACAATAGCTCACCTCGAGCACTTTGTGCTCTGGTGAGCTAAAAAAGCAAGCCTCATCTGATAGTATTACTCAGAACAATTTAAACTTGATTTTTATAAATGCAGCATATATTGCCTTTAAAAAAAGAGAGCTGAATATGTCAATGCCCGGTTGCATAGGGAACAACTCATCAATTGAAGCCTCACTGAGTGATGACACTTGCTATACTTAGAAATTACAGACTTCTAGTTTGAGTGTAATACTTTGAACTACCTAACTGTGAAAACAAACATACTTAAGCTGAACTTATTTTTAATAATCTTTCTTAAGAGTTACCTTAACATTGAGCACGGAAGTCAGGTCTCGCAGTTTGTAGAATTTGCCCTGGTCTCCTGGAGTGTACATCAGTCGCTTCCCTTTGTAAGTCCCATCTGTGTCACCCACTATAATGGCAAAATGTAACACTTGAACATTTTCAGCACATGTCAGAAAGGAATTGTGTTTTCTCTAAAAGCAGTCAGATCAATCAACAGGCCTTCCAGCAGCCACTAACAAAAAAGTAGGAAAAAAGTAGGAGGTTTTCCGACAAAAATGAAGGAAATAGTAGGAATATTTTTTACAAAAAAGTAGGAAAAGTAGGAAATATTTTTGGTTAAATATGATGTAATTATTAATAGCTATTAACTTAACTAGGAGATGTTTTTAATGCAAAATCATACCATTCTATATGCCACATTGAATATTTTAGTGAATGATGCTTGGTCGGTTTCTGTTGCTGAACTGTGTGGGTGAAAAGATGATGCACGTCAAAGTGGAACATGTTGCCACACCTTTCAACAACAGAAAGCAGCCAGTTTGATATTTTTTGTTCATTTTCTGCAATTAAAACTAGCACAAAGATCAAACTTTAATATTTTTGCGGACTTTATTTTCAAAAAAGTAGGAATAGTAGGAGTTTTTTAGAAAAAAGTAGGAAGCTGTTAAAAAAGTAGGAAAAGGTAGGAACGCTGGAAGGCCTGAATCAATGAATAATTCTGATGGTATCTCTAGCTACTTCAATATTTATCGATTAAATCTCTGACCTAATACTGATGCACAGACTTGAACATTTTATCAAAAGATGCAAATCTAATGTCTTCTTTAAAAGAATGGCATTACTTAATCTATAAGAGTAAATCTTTGCATTATAATGGAATGTCCTACAAAGTAGGAAGCGTACCCTGCTCGTCCATTCTAATGCCTGCATGTATACGAGCATCATATTTGTCTGGATTCAATTTGCCAACAAACTTCACAATGCCTGTGTAGTTTATGGGCTTGAGCACTGAAAAACAAAAAAGTTATACCCTGTAATTCTGTCAAGCTATCTGCAGGATATGAAGTATAGATGAAAGAACAGTGACAATATTTTAGACACTCCAGTTTTCTCATTTGTCCAAGGCGTATGACTCTAAAATTGTTATAACCAGGGTGATGGACATAATGCTAGACACATATCTCTAGATATGTCATTTATAACATGCCCAATATCTTCAGTGTTTTTTTCCCACTTTTAAGGGAATGGTGATGGCTCCCTTTAATAGGGGAAAAATAACTTTGTTCTGGCAAAAAGGGGAAACATACTAATATGATTCATATAGTGTTAAACTTGTTTTTAAACCTTTTTATTCAACAAAACTATCAAAATATTCATAAATGGCTACACTTGCTAAATTTTTAGTGTTAAAAAGAATAAATAACTTTTTGATAGAGGGTATTTGAAGGGGGAAAATATACTTTTTCAGGAGGGGATTGGAGCCAAATTTTGACCTTAAAAGCTGAAATTTAGTTGTTTATAGGTAAAAGAGCAGTTTTTGTACAATGCCCAAGTCAACAATGACACCAGGGCCATACTTATACCATAATCATTTGTCTTAAAGATAGGTTTAAAAAATAGTCTTCAAATAAAACAAAGTGCAGCAATCACCTCTTTTCTTGCCATATTTTGGAGGTTTCTGTGGACAGCTGATCAGCACTCTGTCACCAACATTTACAACTTCTGCCATAAGAACGTCCCTGTCACGAGCATTCATACTCCGAAGTGTTGCCTCACTGTCTGCAGTTAACTCATCCTCACAATCAGAATCAGACGAGCTAATTGACTCGACCTCTGTAGTTGTGGTAGTAGAATGCAGTCTGATATGCCCATTCTGTCTAGCATTAGTTGAGTTAACAGTGGTGCCCGACCTTTCACTCGAAGACACGGAATCGTCCATACCTATGAGGTTATAATCCATGGTGGGTTTTATTTTCGGACTTGAGCTACTCTGATGTTTATTACTAGGGTCTGTTTTGTTGGACACATGATTGTACCTTGGACTTTCTAAACGATCATAATCAAACGATTTCCTAGGTAACGGTTTTGTGTACACTTTATGTGCCTCCCGGAATGAGGAGGTCTTATGCACCGTTACCGGCGTTTTTCTTCCAGAAGTAGGAGCAGCAGACACCGGTCTTTTACGTTTGTCTGTTCCATCATTTTCCACAATCACAGAATGCATAAATCTATGGTGACTGTTCCCGTTCTGCATGTTGCCATTGACGACCACTTGGTTACCGTCTGCATCGTACCCATATGGTTGGTGGTTGACGTTGATGTCACGGTGGTGGGCAGATCTGTGCCCTGGTGTGGAGCTCCGATATTGACCCGGTGGTGCTGACACGGAGCGGAAATCACCATCAGGAGTTGACACACCAATAGATCTGTAGAAATACATGATCACATATTAATGGGGATCAATTTGTCAAGGCTTTCATATAGAGGATCATAGTGTGTTTTAGTGTAATATCATCTTTTTCATGAGTGGCTTTGCCATGAGTGAAATATTTACTCTTTGTGTTCACAAGGTGAAATATATTGTGATCTTCAAGTAAAACAAACAATTTTCTTTTTTTATTATATGTCTAAACCCGATATAAAATCGCAATAAATTGTTTTTTAGAAAAGCATGCCAAATTGTACGCGTATATTTTTGGAAATTAAGTCATTGAAATTGTGACACAGCCCTTTGCGTGCTGACAGTTGATTTGGAAGTGAGAGTGGGCTACGATTTAAAACAGTGAAACATATTAAATGGTTATTTTGCTGTTAGAAACAGTGAAATATCGATCTTATTTCTCTGATGGATCTCTATAAATCACTGGATAACATAAAGCATATAAATGCAGAACTTTTTTCACTGATTTTGGATAACCACATTGGTCATTTTAGTCAATAAAGTTGATATAAACATTGATATGTAAAGCACATTGTAAAGCATTTGCATGACAAAATAAGGTGACCAAAAGTTACATTAATGGCATTAGTATTTTGTGAATGTACATCTACCATTTATACAATCATGAATGAAGTGTTTTATTTATAGCATTTATGGATATGATAACTTTCCCATATCATAGTTCTTTCAAAGAACAGCTGCTCGTCCAAGTCAAGATAACACTGCCATCCCTACCTGGACCCTGCTAGCGAAGGTATCTCTGTGCCGCTCAGTCGATCCAGTATATGCTGAATCCTCTGGACCTGCTCATCGTCCAATGTGTCATTCAACACACTGATAATCTCCTGGAATATCACAGGAACAATGCATCAGACACTAGTACACTTCATGGAATATCACATGAACAATGCATCAGACACTAGTACACTTCATTGAATGTCACACAAACAATGCATCAGACACTAGTACACTTCATGGAATATCACACAAACAATGCATCAGACACTAGTACACTTCATTGAATGTCACACAAACAATGCATCAGACACTAGTACACTTCATTGAATGTCACACAAACAATGCATCAGACACCAGTACACTTCATGGAATATCACACAAACAATGCATCAGACACCAGTACACTTCATGGAATATCACATGAACAATGCATCAGACACCAGTACACTTCATGGAATATCACACAAACAATGCATCAGACACCAGTACACTTCATGGAATATCACACAAACAATGCATCAGACACCAGTACACTTCATGGAATATCACACGAACAATGCATCAGACACCAGTACACTTCATGGAATATCACACGAACAATGCATCAGACACTAGTACACTTCATTGAATGTCACACAAACAATGCATCAGACACTAGTACACTTCATGGAATATCACACAAACAACGCATCAGACACTAGTACACTTCATGGAATATCACACAAACAACGCATCAGACACTAGTACACTTCATGGAATATCACACAAACAACGCATCAGACACTAGTACACTTCATGGAATATCACACAAACAACGCATCAGACACTAGTACACTTCATTGAATGTCACACAAACAATGCATCAGACACTAGTACACTTCATGGAATATCACACAAACAACGCATCAGACACCAGTACACTTCATGGAATATCACACAAACAATGCATCAGACACCAGTACACTTCATGGAATATCACACAAACAATGCATCAGACACTAGTACACTTCATGGAATGTCACACAAACAATGCATCAGACACTAGTACACTTCATGGAATGTCACACAAACAATGCATCAGACACTAGTACACTTCATGGAATATCACACAAACAATGCATCAGACACTAGTACACTTCATGGAATATCACACAAACAATGCATCAGACACTAGTACACTTCATGGAATATCACACAAACAATGCATCAGACACTAGTACACTTCATGGAATGTCACACGAACAATGCATCAGACACTAGTACACTTCATGGAATATCACACAAACAATGCATCAGACACTAGTACACTTCATGGAATGTCACACAAACAATGCATCAGACACCAGTACACTTCATGGAATGTCACACAAACAATGCATCAGACACCAGTACACTTCATGGAATGTCACACAATCAATGCATCAGACACCAGTACACTTCATGGAATGTCACACAAACAATGCATCAGACACCAGTACACTTCATGGAATATCACACAAACAATGCATCAGACACCAGTACACTTCATTGAATGTCACACAAACAATGCATCAGACACTAGTACACTTCATGGAATGTCACACAAACAATGCATCAGACACTAGTACACTTCATGGAATGTCACACAAACAATGCATCAGACACTAGTACACTTCATGGAATGTCACACAAACAATGCATCAGACACTAGTACACTTCATGGAATGTCACACAAACAACGCATCAGACACTATACAGTTCATGGAATATCACACAAACAACGCATCAGACACAAGTACAGTTCATGGAATATCACACAAACAATGCATCAGACACAAGTACAGTTCATGGAATATCACACAAACAACGCATCAGACACTAGTACAGTTTATGGAATATCACACAAACAATGCATCAGACACTAGTACAGTTCATGGAATATCACACAAACAATGCATCAGACACTAGTACAGTTCATGGAATATCACACAAACAATGCATCAGACACAAGTACACTTCATGGAATGTCACACAAACAACGCATCAGACACTATACAGTTCATGGAATATCACACAAACAACGCATCAGACACTATACAGTTCATGGAATATCACACAAACAACGCATCAGACACAAGTACAGTTCATGGAATATCACACAAACAACACATCAGACACAAGTACAGTTCATGGAATATCACACAAACAACGCATCAGACACAAGTACAGTTCATGGAATATCACACAAACAATGCATCAGACACAAGTACAGTTCATGGAATATCACACAAACAACGCATCAGACACTAGTACACTTCATGGAATATCACACAAACAACGCATCAGACACTAGTACACTTCATGGAATGTCACACAAACAATGCATCAGACACTAGTACACTTCATGGAATATCACACAAACAATGCATCAGACACTAGTACACTTCATGGAATGTCACACAAACAATGCATCAGACACTAGTACACTTCATGGAATGTCACACAAACAATGCATCAGACACTAGTACACTTCATGGAATGTCACACAAACAATGCATCAGACACTAGTACACTTCATGGAATGTCACACAAACAATGCATCAGACACTAGTACACTTCATGGAATGTCACACAAACAACGCATCAGACACTATACAGTTCATGGAATATCACACAAACAACGCATCAGACACTAGTACACTTCATGGAATGTCACACAAACAATGCATCAGACACAAGTACAGTTCATGGAATATCACACAAACAACGTATCAGACACTAGTACAGTTTATGGAATATCACACAAACAATGCATCAGACACTAGTACAGTTCATGGAATATCACACAAACAATGCATCAGACACTAGCACACTTCATGGAATATCACACAAACAATGCATCAGACACTAGTACAGTTCATGGAATGTCACACAAACAACGCATCAGACACAAGTACAGTTCATGGAATATCACACAAACAACGCATCAGACACAAGTACAGTTCATGGAATATCACACGAACAATGCATCAGACACAAGTACAGTTCATGGAATATCACACGAACAATGCATCAGACACAAGTACAGTTCATGGAATATCACACAAACAATGCATCAGACACTAGTACACTTCATGGAATGTCACACAAACAATGCATCAGACACAAGTACAGTTCATGGAATATCACACAAACAACGCATCAGACACAAGTACAGTTCATGGAATATCACACAAACAATGCATCAGACACAAGTACAGTTCATGGAATATCACACAAACAACGCATCAGACACAAGTACAGTTCATGGAATATCACACAAACAATGCATCAGACACCAGTACACTAGTATAAACATGTGCATGTACAAATATCAATACAACCTCTGTGGTACAGCAGCTTGCTCAACAAACAGAATACCAGGCTGAACGACCAACCTTTTTATATATCCAATTAGAATTTCCCTTTCAGGGGGTGACAGGAGCATAATCATTTTATTTTTTCATTGGAACAATTTCATCACCCCATGGACATTTTTTTAATGGAATCAGGCTTATTTATAACATCATTTTTATTCAAGTTCAGACTGGTCTGAACCATTTATGAGCACCAGACTGTTGTCTGTATAGGAAAATATAAAACCTTTCACTTTTGAATACAAACACTTTGGATATATTGAGGGACTTTTGTTCTCTGAGTGACAAGATCCTTTTACTGCACATAAGTTGGCTCAGTGACTTGCCTTTACATAACACAGTCAATATAAATGGTATGGAGTATTTATCCTGTACCTAATTCTTTATAATAATGAAAGGTAAACATCACCTTGGAAAGATCCTGAGGCCTGATTCAATAAAGATTGTACAAGATCTTGGTCATTCAATGAAATATCATGAGTCATATTTTTCGTTATTTTGCTACATATCTGTGTGAAAAGAACATTAGCCAGTAATGAAAATGAACACAAAGTTGAGGAAATAAAATAAATGAACTTGTTGCAATTTGCAATGTTTTTACATATTTAAGAATACTGATCAGAAGATCCTAAATAAAACTGGACGCATGGCTTTTGTCCTCTGAGTGACCAAAAAGTCTTGTCTCTTAAGAGACTGAACTTAACAAATTGTTCCCATTACTCACTACATTATGATGAAAAACAGTACACTGGGTTATTGAATGTATTGTCACCTTGGAGAGGTCCAGGGCTTTTGTCCTCTGTGTGACCAGGTAGTCTTTCCCGCACATGAGGTGCTTTAGCGACTGGACCTCGTATTGACTCACTGCCAAATCATCTTTTAAAAGCTGGGTCTGCGATACATCATGCTCCGTTTGCTAACAAGGAAAAGAGACAGAATTAATACTCAGTATCGAATGACTGCCTTGGCGTAGAACACAAGCTTTAACGCTCTGCATACCGATACCACATGCCTGCCTCACACATGAATTTACTACAAGTTTGGCAAATAAAATAACAACAACAAAGACATGATATCTTACCCATCACTGTTTTATTGTACTATTAAGGATTGATTTATCTTGGTAAAACTTATGGTAGTCAATCTCTGTATTAAGCTGTTTGCGTTGATTCCTGACCAAAATTGCATTCAATCATTTATGATAAAATTGAATTAACACGAGTCATATTACTGTGAACAAAATAATGATTACGAAGATATAACATAAGGACCAGAACGTTTCCTTTGCAAAATCATCAGAAACTACTAAAATGCACCTTACCATAGCAGGTACATAAGACAAAGTCTTACCCTGATAGTGTCCTTGTATTCCCGGACTGTTTTCCTCGCTGCAGCCAGTAATGCATTCTTATCGTTGATATGTTTCTTAAAGTTGCCTATTTCATCCTCACACTCCTTGATTGTGTCCTTCAAGCGTGGTATCGTCTCCAGATTCTAGAAAAGAAAACAATACAGAAGGTAGGACCACAAGTACCAGTGAAATACCTATACTTTCCTCATGTCTTCACTTATACAGTAAGGTGATGAGCCCGACAGGGGTGACACTCTGTCAGGCTCCAGGCTTGAGGTCAGGCTGTGAGACACAGGTACAAAACTCACTGGTGTTTTCCATTGTTGAACTTACCTTTTTGTCAAATATTTTGTAAGCATGTTATCTAAAGATTTTGTAATTAAACATTTCACCTGCAATCTTTAACTTTACATATGAGATGTGTGACCCATAATATTTTAATTCCAATACTGCAACCTTATCCTAATGATTCCCTCCCTTGAATCCTGCTTAAGTTGTTACCATAATGTAACTGTTGTAAGTCCATACCTTTTCAATGTTCTCGTTCTTCATGATCTCATGGCGGACCTGCACCTTCATATCTTCCATTTTCTCTTCCATCTCCTCTATTCGTTTGTTGTCCGCCTAGAAAGGGATAGAAAGTCTACGTTATACCTGGGTGACCATTTCCTTCTGAATCAGTAGCAGTTATGAACCTAGGTGAGATATTCAACAGAGCACTACTCCTGTCTTGGGTACATTAAATCCTAGGATACTTTATGAACAGTCCCCTGAGTTCCAAGTTATTCACCTACATTTAAGGCTCTTAACTGACATAACTGCTTAATCAATGTTACCTTGTCAAAATATATCAATATTTATAATAATATTAATAACTGATCTATGAAACGTTATCATCACTGGGTGGGGTTTAAAACAGACCATGAAACCTAATGGTGTGTAACTATTTTTCTCAACCTCCTCTCAACATCATTTTAGTTCATTTGAGCTCATTCTGAAGACTGTGAGATATATGATAATATGAATCAATTAAATTTCAAGTCTAATCGCTGGGTAGAAACCAGTTCATTGTTTATTTGGAGATGTCAAGAGAATATGCATGTGGTGGAGCTCAAATCCACAACCAGCCATGTGTTCAGCAAACATGTTTGCCGCGAACATTTGCTGTTTGGTTCCCTTCTTGCAGTATATGTGCTTCTACCACAGGACCACTCTCACCCTCATTTCTATTGTGTCACCATTTAAGCATGGCAGTCACATAGGAACTACTTTGTTTGGTGTAGTCATCATGTCTGCATTGTCATACGTTTGGTGTCTGACCAGTAACCTTTAACTGGCTTGAAAGAGTCTTCGAATGTGTTATTATCCTTGTTCAGGTTCAGTAGATGACCCCTATTGATTTTGGGTCAAAAGGGTGAGGGTCATGGTATCCACGACTAGAAAAAAACTGTAAGCGCTCCCAACAGGCAACACATCTGATTCACAGAATATAAGATAACAAAGAAGAAGTTTTTACTCACATCAATCTGTCTATTCAGGTCGTCCACCTCTTGGTGTAGCCGTTTGATTTCAGCATCTCGAACTTTCACCTGGTTCCTGTAATAAATATAACAATAATGCAACATGTATGTTCATCTTTCAATGACTTCAAATGTGGAATACAATCACTGGTAACTTAAAATTAATTCCTCAAATAAATTAAATGACCAACACATTTCTGGATATACATGTACATTGCTCACCAGATCCTTCAAGTGGTCTGAACAAGTAATGATTTAAAATCTTTACTCTTTTTTGCTTCCAGGCACCGAGGACCGCACAAACAAAAGTCTCTCAACGTAGTATACTACATCACTCAGCTACAAATGCACTGCAAGTCACCAATACTGTTCCACTTACTGGCAAGATTCAAGGTTCTGTTTGGTTGTCTCAAGAATTAGCTCTGCTTTCTCCACTTCGGATGCTGTAAAGATATACAACATAGACTACATAAGAGTACCACTGGTTGTTGCCAAGGATCCATTGTTATTTGTGATGTGCCTCATAAATAAACACACACATGAACAAAAAGCTTGTCTGTTGTGTAGCGGTCAAAAATAAGGGCTTAACTCAACAATTATCAAAGACAGAGTCATAGACCTTGGTGTCCATGTGCGTACTACCTCTGGCATGGAACCAAGCTTCATTTGAGTAATGGCCAGCATCTCTGCACCACAACTCCAATGATGTTATAAAGGCAATGAGAATACCTCAAATGTTTCCTTCAAAAACAGACAAGCTAATGAAGTGCATTGACTCCTACATATTTTATCAACACCTGATAGGCTTGAGTAACATTTGTGTGAATATTAGTTTGAATTTAGGGCTTACGAAAATATTATTAAAGGTTGACCTCTAAATGATTTCTTGCCCTTCTTTTGACACTTTCTGGTCCAAATTAAAACAAATTAAAGGTAAATAAATCAATTGGATTTTTAGTTTCACTCAATATATTCATCAATCTTCATCAAATATGACAACCAAGTTGAATAATGGTCCTACAAGAGTATAAAATATTAGTATGAAGTGGCTTGTAATTGCGAGTATGAATGTTAAGTCAGTCAATCTGAAATTGTACATAATTATTTTACCAAAATATTTAAATACCCAAATCATGTGAAGGGCCAAGGACAAATTAACATTTGCTACCTAAAGTCATCGATTTGATTGACACAATGTCTCCAATTATTCCCCAATAATGGTGGAAAGTAAACAGATCGGAACAAAATCTCGTCCCCCATTCAAGAAGAAAATTTTGTTCAAATAAAAGCATGGCCAATTTAAATCTATTTTTTTAATAGATCACTAAATCGCAGACCTACCATTAAACCATACTTACTAAATAGAAGGAAGTTCAATATTTATAAATGAGAAATGGATTATAGAGATATTTTTGTTCACTCTTGCAACAATATTACCTGTATCAATGACCATGAATTATGTCAAAGAGCGTTCAATACTAGACTGAATGTCATGTCACATTTGTTGTGATACAGCAGAACAGATGTACTGCGAGTATTAGAAGAAGTGCCTAAAATGCTTTTTAGAATATCATTCATACCATTAGTTGAAGAACTGTTAGTCACAGATCAAATACCATTGTTTAAGCAGGCACAGATCTAAAGTTTTTCCAGAAAAAGAATATTTGTTTACAGCTCTGATTCCCCCTGATCAAGCCCATGGGTCGATTATGACCCCTAAGCTACACAAAAAAATAAGTACTATATATGATCAAGCTTTGGCTTCAATTTTCATTTTAAGTAACTAAACAGTAGCTGCTGAGACTCCCATTATCAGATGCCTATATGCTTCTCAGTTGACAAAGGGGCCATACCTCAAAAATATTTAATGCCTGTAAATGGTGGGTACGGTATGTAGATGTGACATTGTTCACTTGTTTTGTGTGACATGTGTCAGGGTTCTTTAATGGTTTCAAACTAAAAATAAGTTCAGACCTAAATAAAAATGTAGTATCACAGGAACTTTGATATCCGAATATGACGATGCCATACGACTTACATATATACAGACACGCTGAAAATCCAAAAAAATCATTTTAATTTACCTCTGATCTCAAGATTACGTATGCGGTCATCCTTGAAGCCAAGGTCTCGTTGCATCTTCTCTATCTGTTCCACCTTTTTCTTGTGGTCGAGGCGTAGTCGATCCAACGTCTCACTCGTACGCATGAGGCTCTTCGTGGCGTCACTCTGGCCGGCCATGAGGTCCTGGAGGCGATTCTGAAGGATCTGCAGTCAAACATAACTGATACAATAACATGCATAATCATTGATCCTGGATTCATTTTTGTGAATAATCCTAATCAAACAAGAGTGCTGACGAGCGAACGCCAAATATTCGTCTGTTGTTTTATTTGTCGTAAATGGACAATTTTTCAAAGTCAGAGTTATTGGGCCCTGCCATACATTTGCATTTTATCTCTGGCAACATGGGTACCAAATTGTATTTGAATATACCATTTTTGAGTTATTGCTAAAGTTAAAAAAAAAATTGTTGAAAAAGGGGAAAAATTCAAGTTATGAGTTATGTGCATAGTGGCACTGGCAAAATGTCTACCGGTGTCATTCGAGTATCTTCAATGTTGTTCAGATATGACCAAGGTTAAAGTCTTGCATGTCAATGATGACATTTTGCTTGTCATAATACATCGTTTCTTTCTTAAAAAAAGCAGACAAGCTAAAAAAACTGCTTTGCATGGATTGTCTTTAAATTTCACATTTGAATTCATGCACTTAACAAATATGTCATCTTTGCACTGGTCTTAAATTCTATGCTTTGTCATTACTTTTCAAACATGAACGTCCTTAGTGAGATCCAAATACAAATATAACATTAACACTATTTACTGCCATTTTTAATCAAACTATTATTTCAAGAGTAAGTCAATGCATTATTAGAATGAAAACAATTGACATTGAAATTCTACAATACTTGAAGATATTCTGTGTTGATAAATGATGGTCAGTATTTATTTTGAGCTTAATATTACAAGCAGAATGCAAACATTTTGAGATTTTATTGTCATGATCAAATACCTACAACTGATCCCTGTGCACATTTCAACTCTCGGACAGGATGACCATTAATAAAACGGACCATTTCAACGATACTTATCATTCTAGAATTCTACTTAACTAGCCTCTCTCAACTTTCCGCTAAAATGTGAACAGATCTCCTCAGACCTTGAAATTAAGCCTATATAAAGGAAAATCTGGTTTGTTTAGAAATAAAAGACGAGGATGGCGTACAACATCTCTTATGTTATCTGTCATAGGGATTACTGTCAAGAGTCCCTATCATTAAAATTAAATTGATATGGATTTGGCAATTTGTGAAGTATTGTAAATATACAACTATAGAAATAAGACCTCTGAAAGTTTTACGTATAACGTTAATTTGGCCTATAAAGCATTTATGAAATATAAGTTATTGTACATTAATAAAAACAAGTGGGTTTCCTTCGAGTACTTAGGTTTCCCCCACAACACAAGACCACACTCTCGCATAACATTGTGCCAAATGAGAGTGATTAATATAATGTTGTAATAATTTGTTTCACAAACTAAACTAATAACAATCATTGCAATAAAGCTCTTCTTTAATTTTAAGTCACTTGCAAACTTAAAAATTATAATGAAATTATATAATAATCTTACTTAAAGCTGCACTCTCACAGATTGACCATTTTAACAACTTTTTTTTTTTTGTCTTGGAAAGAGCAAATTTTTGCGTAAATATCTGCAAACCAATGATATGACACTGCTGACAAAAAATCAGATCATAGATTTTCATATTTACGTTAGAAAATTAATGTTTTATGGCTTAAAACATTACTAACGGTTTAAGAAAAATGCATAAAACATAAAAAAATTAATTTAAATAAAAAATCTGCGATCTGATTTTTTGTCAGCAATTTTTTATAACTGGTTTCCATGGATTTTTGCAAAATTTGGCTCGTTCCAAGACAGAAAAAAAAAAGTTGTCAAAACGTTCAATCTGTGAGAGTGCAGCTTTAAATAGTGTACTTAAACAAAATTTGTTAATGTTGGTTTGTCGTTAAATAAATTATATACAATTTACATAATTTCAACTGCCTCCTTTTAATCATCTTCGTATGAGCAGGGCTGTATAAAACAAATGATAAATTGCCATGCATTCAAAAAGTTCAAGAAAAACCATCACTTTCAGCTATCGAAGTCAACATGAAAAGGTCTTGTCATTTTAAATCAAACACTCTCTAAATCTATGAGTTTAACAAAAACTAATAGATTATGCTTGTTATGAAATGGATTCTCATGTTTGATAAATTCCACCACCTACGTAATTCGTAACTCGGCATCACCCATCAGAAGATAACGCTAATAAATAGCGAAAGTTCAAAATCCCATTTTTTCTGGTGTCAGCCGAAGTACTTGCACTTAGTGTTTAACCAGGTGGGTCTGAGAACGCTACTTTCATGAAGAAGATCTGTTCCCATTAATCTTAAGAAATGATCTCAAATTCGACAGCGGTATTAAAATATATACCAACTGCTGATATACAAATATTGGGTAAATTATACCATTGTACATGTTGACTGACTTCCTGCTATTGACACCAAATATGAAATCTTGAATTAACATTTCTTGATATACTGGAGCTGGTGATATTAATTAACCAGTTGACATTTACTTGTAAAATTGCACAATACGCAGAATTAGAATCACCATTGTTAGTTTAAACTTATTTATTTTACAATGATTGTGAAACAAGTTATTTTGGGAAAAAACAGAGTACCCAGAGGAAAATCACTTGTCCGGCTTGGTGACCATAAACAAAACTCACATGTGCCCAGCCGGGAATTGAACCCAGGTCGAGTGCGCTAACCACTGCGCTAACCAGACAACCTAGCATCACCATTGTTATTTCTCTCAGTGACCTTGTCATGTTTAGAACAAGACAAATGTGTTGATGCAAGGCATTAAAGACACCACTGGGTTTTATTGAATATTAATATATATTTATTGATGTTCAAATGAGGGTACTCACGAGTTGAAGTGGTAAAGCTGTTGTAAAATTGTTAAATAGCAACCTATTTTTGTGAAGATTTCAAATATATATTTATTGATGTTTAAATGGTCAAGCTGTTGTATAGTTGTTACATAGCAACCATTTTTTAAACTTTCTGAATAAACATGGAAATAGCCGAACTCTGACGGATTGGTGCGGACAATATTTTTCACAGGTCCCTCTTTCACTTCAGGCACGCGTTACCGTGGACACGAAATATCTATACTGGTACCTCGCGTTATCACCTATAAAATTCAGTGGTGTCTAGGCAATTCGGTTATCATTTCAGCCTGGTCCTTTTCAGCCTAGGTTTTAATCAAGAAAGTATGTATTAAATCGTGTAAATTAGACTTAGATATTTCATTCTAAATCTGTTAAATTCAATTAATTTTGTGTTTGGCACTTATATTTGTCTGATTTAAATTGTGTGAATTAAGTGTCATCAAATAAATGAACTATTATTCAGAATATGCCTGTATGTTCTGAAATAGTTTGATTTAATTTCTGGTTTGAACTGTAAGGCTAATTCATGTTATATGCAGTGAGTGAGTGTTATATATATAAGCTGTTTTTGGAAGTCAACACTGGTCTTCGCAGACTTCAAATCTTAAGTAAAGTAACTATAGTTGTTACAATTAAGCAGCATTTTTTCTAACATAAATAAAATTTATCCATATACACCTCCCCATTGAAAATTGCAAACATCTATCTCTATAGACAAGGCCTCCCAACAAAACCCAGAATGGTTACCTGGTTTTCTCGTTGTTCATGCTCATATTTAGACTGGTAGTCTTCGAGTTCTGTAATGCGTGACTTCAGCTCCAACTTTTCTTTCTCCCTAAACACAGAAGAAAATATTCAAATAACAGGGTTGATATACTCGAGAATGGTTTATTTTCATGATTTTCGTGTTTCTGTGAAACAATGATGATTTGACCAACTTCCATACATATAATATTTACTTTAAATCTATAGAAACCAGTAGAACCACTATACACAACATACGTAGGCATATTACTAGTATAACATTTATGTAATAAACAAATCAACTCTAGAAGCAGAATTAAAAAAAGCTCTGTAGGTCCAGAAAAAAAGAAATCTAACACTGGCTACAAAATGAGGCCATGGATAAATGGAAAAAAGCACTGTAAAGTGAACGCTAACACTCACCTGTTATGTTTTCAATTTAACAAGGGACATGACTCTACAATTACCAATGCCAGAGTTATGGGTTTTGCATTATTTTTGTGTGTTGTTTCTGGCAACATTTAAACCAAGATTCCTTTGAACTTTTTTTAGTACATATAATAGCAAATGTTAAAGCTTTACATGACAATGAAAACCAAGGCTTACACAATACCTTGACTATTTTCTTTAAAGAAAAAAGCACGATAAAAATTGCAAAATATAACACTCACTCCCCAATATCAAGTTGTTATGATTTTAGTAAATACGAATATACCATTGAAGTTTTAGGTAACTCCAACCCACTAAGACCATTTGCAGGAATAGAAAACAATTATTCTAGGCCAGGTTTCTAAATCTAAGATATCCTCTTTGTACCACTTAAATTACTATGGAATGGTTAGTTTCAGAAAGATTTGTTTTACCAAACACAAAATACTCATTTACCAAAATGACTGCAGATGTAAAATACATGGCAATTACTTTCAATTGGTCACAGTGCACGGATGACCAGTGTATGAATTTCCAACCGGTTCTGAGAAATTACCACATAATGATCTTCCGATCATTTATGAGATTAGCTACCAGTTCATGAACTTAAAATACATTATAGAAACAATCAGTTCATGAACTACCAACAACTCCTTAAAAGTGACTATATTATACACATCCAAGCGACCATGCAATTAATCAACTTTCAACCATTTCTTAGAAATGACAACACAATGAAATTTAATCCATTATCCAATCTTTAAACAACCAGTTCATAAACTTCTTGGCAGTTAACTTCTTTAAACTATAAGCAGTCTTAAGAGCTGACATTTGTTCATGACCTTAAAAACAATTCATATCAATGGCAATTATACAATGTTCAAACACAAACTGCAAATATAATTAATAATTTATGGCTGTCTTATCACAGACATGGCACCAAAACACAAACATTGTCATGAAACATTATAAAAATGTACAGTATAAACTGGACAGTCATGGTAAGCTATGAAACACTCACCACATTTCTTGATCAGCCTCCAAACATTCAACATACTTAGAAAAGTTCTTATCTAGCGAGCTCTGAGACCCATAACGCTTCCGAGGGCCAACAGAACCCGAAGTTTTCTCTACAGCATGTAAAGCTTTCTTCCATTTATCACTCATCATTTTTAAAAACTTTTGAAAACTCGTCACATAACTTCCTATGTTCTCATCTAATGCAACTGGCCATCAGGTATGACATCTTACTTTTTTACATATCCCTTGATTGGTAAATCAACATAATATATTGTAATTTTCTCTTTGATGTTAACATTTTTCCATAAGCATATGTATAAATATGTCAACTATAAAACTTGCATTTTTCTTTTTTTATCCCCCATGGTTAACAATGACATATATCCCTTTCCACCAAATATTGAACAAAAATCTACTTCTTTTCACTACAGAGCATTCTCTATACAAGCATATTCTACAGCTAATGTCTATGCAGTTCATTATTATATATTATTTTTAGTTTCGATATAAATTACCAAAAATATTTCAATGCTATAATCTTGTTTACAACTAAAAGTAGTTATGTTATCTTTTCAAATGTTCAATGATATTTGATAGTTTATTCAGCAATACTTAAAACATTTCATATCAGGGAGTCAATTTATATCAAAGTTGAAATTTAATAAATTAGAAACTTTTAAAACAGCTGACCCCTTGATCATTATCGCAAAATATCGGATTTTGTATTAAGTTATAATCAAAAGAGATCTTACTTTACAAGCAATAACTTATACTTCCACATCTGATCCATTATCAAATTTAAAATTAGGACAAATACCCCAAAAACACAAAAACTAACTCATTTTACAAGCTCTATAATTTCTTTACAAAAATCCATCTCATGTAAATACAAAAGAAAATTGATTCAAGATTATAACAAGCAAGATTATAATATCGCATTGTCTTTCGTTCCTCACAGGATGATATTGGCATTAAATTGATTTTGAAATCAGTAATAAATTTCTTGACTTTTTTATCTCCACAACCAAAATATGCATATCGTATTCAAAGCCTTATATATCCAATTTGCACAAGTTTTCCTAACTTATATTCAAAACGTAGAGCTATATACAGATAAAATGTTAAACCTTCGTTCAACGTTAATTAAGTTTCATCAAATCATATATGCACAAGGATAATGGGATATAAATTAATCAGGAAACTGTTTTAATTTACTAAGTCAAAATACAACAATTTATATATATTAATCTAAATTTTAAATGCCTCTGATAACTATAACTAGTTATTGTTTATTTTTGGTTCACTAAACAATAAAGTTTGCAGCAATTACCTAATTGTTTAGACAACCAAAACTACATACTAACTTTTTCAGTGTTCAGTGTGAAATACCTAGCAAATGCATCTATTCCAGCCAAGTGCCTATGCACAAGCTTATAAATAGTGACTCACTAAATAAAATAATTTAATGACAAAATGGAAACTTGGCAGTTGTTTTCGAGGTTTAATGTGAATCCTACTGTCTATACCAGTGGCAGAGACATGGGCATAAACACTTATATCAATAACTGAATGCAAATAATAATTTCAATAACATATTCACAATCGATCTGCACCCCTTTGAAAAGAAATATGCAAATGGGATATGATATTCCTTTCCATAATTGTATAAATTTTAAAGCACTTTCATTTCTAATAAATCACTTCCATGTTCCATTTTTTTTTTTCAAAGAAACACATCTTTGACAGTTTTTAATCTCTTTCAAAAATAATTTGTGTTATGAACACCTAACAGCAAAGTCTCAATAAAATTCATCTATGAAGGTTATAATTTCCATGAGAAGAATGCCTCCAAAAATTTGTAAAGATTACCGGTACAGCAAATCTTAAAATCACAACATTTCCGTGGTAAACATTATACATTAAACTCCAATATCAACCCTCAATCAATGATCGTAACTTGACCAATATTAAAAAGCCTATTACGAACAATTTTCACTCATATAAACACATAATTTTGCTATTTAATAAGTAGACCTTGTGAAGTTCTAAAGTATACATTGTCAAACTCAATCATTTATTGTGCCATATTCATGTCTTCTGTAAAAAAAATCAAATTTTTAAATTGACAATTATTGAATCTGGGTTTAGATACATAAGATTAAATAAATCTAAAAGACTAGTATTGAAACAGTTGAACAACATTTTCACAAAGTCAATTAAGCTTTAACATTGATATAGGGTTTAAACTAAACTTTAATAAAAACATAGTCAGCTTCAATTTACTCCTAAATGAGTTAGCTTATCTAAGAAACGATCAACTTTGAAGTACCATGGTAATATGATAAAACAAACTAATTAATTATTTACCTTAATTAATTTTAAGGCTTATTAAGTTATATTAAGTGTTTAAATTTGGTCCTGACAAAACAACTGAGTCAGCAGGCTGGACACAGTCCTACACGGACTTATCATTAACACCAAAAATAAATGTTTTCTTAGTGCCCAGGTAGTGTGAAATGCTGTGTTAATGCCTCAATATTAGCCAGTACAAGAGCTTCTATATAACTCATTTAATTAAACCAATTAATGACTACATGGAAACCTAGCAGTTGTTTTCATTCCTGCATGGAAACTTGTCAGTTTTGTAATCTGACTTATATGGGGAGGTATTCTAGTTGACTAAATGTTAATCTGTCTGTTGATCCCATGGACCCATGGAGGCATGGACCTGAACACTAACTAGTATTCTTATAATGACTTCAATTCTGTTCCATTACTGTTGCTATTTGGACTACGGATATCAGAAAAGATGGATGCTTCTGTTAAGGAAACTCCTAATCTTGTACACAGTTCTGCGGGACATGCATCCATTTCAAACACCATTATCAGGAAAATGCTTCCATTTCATACAAATTCAAGGAAATGTCACAAGATTGTACACCAATCATGGAAAATGCTCATATAAATACTTCACCAATACAGATAAATTTTCCTTTTTAACACAACAATACAGAGAAATGCTCCTTTTTTAGTACATTAACTCAGAGAAATGCTGCTTTTTAGTACATCAACTCAGAGAAATGCTGCTTTTTAGTACATCAATACAGAGAAATGCTGCTTTTCAGAACATCAACTCAGAGAAATGCTGCTTTTTAGTACATCAACTGAGAGAAATGCTGCTTTTTAGTACATCAATACAGAGAGATGCTGCTTTTAAGCACAACAATACAGAGAGATGCTGCTTTTTAGCACAACAATACAGAGAAATGCTGCTTTTTAGCACAACAATACAGAGAAATGCTGCTTTTTAGCACAACAATACACAGAAATGCTGCTTTTTAGCACAACAATAGAGAGAAATGCTGCTTTTAGCACAACAATACACAGAAATGCTGCTTTTTAGCACAACAATACAGAGCAATGCTCCTTTTTGGCACAACAATACAGAGAAATGCTCCTTTTTAGCACAACAATAGAGAGCAATGCTCCTTTTTGGCACAACAATACAGAGCAATGCTCGTTTTTGGCACAACAATACAGAGAAATGTTCCTTTTTAGTACAACAATAGAGAGAAATGCTCCTTTTTAGCACAACAATACAAAGAAATGCTCCTTTTTAGCACAACAATAGAGAGCAATGCTCCTTTTTAGTACAACAATACAGAGAAATGCTCCTTTTTAGCACAACAATAGAGAGCAATGCTCCTTTTTGGCACAACAATACAGAGAAATGCTCCTTTTTAGTACAACAATACAGAGAAATGCTCCTTTTTAGTACAACAATACAGAGCAATGCTGCTTTTTAGTACAACAATACAGAGAAATGCTCCTTTTTAGCACAACAATAGAGAGCAATGCTCCTTTTTAGTACAACAATACAGAGAAATGCTCCTTTTTAGCACAACAATAGAGAGCAATGCTCCTTTTTGGCACAACAATACAAAGAAATGTTCCTTTTTAGTACAACAATACAGAGCAATGCTCCTTTTTAGTACAACAATACAGAGAAATGCTCCTTTTTAGCACAACAATAGAGAGCAATGCTCCTTTTTGGCACAACAATACAGAGAAATGTTCCTTTTTGGCACAACAATACAGAGAAATGCTCCTTTTTGGCACAACAATACAAAGAAATGTTCCTTTTTAGTACAACAATACAGAGCAATGCTCCTTTTTAGTACAACAATACAGAGAAATGCTCCTTTTTAGCACAACAATAGAGAGCAATGCTCCTTTTTGGCACAACAATACAAAGAAATGCTCCTTTATGGCACAACAATACAGAGAAATGCTCCTTTTTAATACAACAATACAGAGAAATGCTCCTTTTTGGCACAACAATACAAAGAAATGCTCCTTTATGGCACAACAATACAGAGAAATGCTGCTTTTTAGCACAACAATACCGAGAAATGCTACTTTTTAGCACAACAATACAGAGAAATGCTCCTTTAAAGCACAACAATACAGGGAAATGCTACTTTTTAGCACAACAATACAGAGCAATGCTCCTTTAAAGCACAACAATACAGAGAAATGCTGCTTTTTAGCACAACAATACAGAGCAATGCTCCTTTAAAGCACAACAATACAGAGAAATGCTGCTTTTTAGTACAACAATACAGAGAAACGCTGCTTTTTAGCACAACAATACCGAGAAATGCTACTTTTTAGCACAACAATACAGAGAAATGCTGCTTTTTAGCACAACAATACAGAGAAATGCTGCTTTTTAGCACAACAATACAGAGAAATGCTCCTTTTTGGCACAACAATACGAAGAAATGCTCCTTTATGGCACAACAATACAGAGAAATGCTGCTTTTTAGCACAACAATACAGAGAAATGCTCCTTTAAAGCACAACAATAAAGAGCAATTCGGAGAAATTCTCCTATTTAGTACACCAATTCGAAGAAATGCTCCTATTTAGTACACCAATTTAGAGAAATGCTCCTATTTAGTACACCAATTCGGAGAAATGCTCCTATTTAGTACACCAATTTGGAGAAATGCTCCTATTTAGCACACCAATTTAGAGAAATGCTCCTATTTAGCACAACAATTCAGAGAAATGCTTCTTTTCAGCACGCCAATTCAGAGAAATGCTACTACATAGTACTTCATTTCAAAGGAGTGCTCCTATTTATAACATTTATTTAGAGTAGGGATGCAAACGAATATTCGATCAAACATTTGGTATTCGAATGTGAAAACCGGTATTCGAATATTTGAATAAATATAATAATAATCCTTTTGCCTTCAACTCTGTTGTTGTGTATAAAGTTTGTCTGTCTTGTTTTTACAAAGGTTGGCACATAATGCCAGAGGTGTGAATGTGATGACAAAACACTATACATGCGCCATATGACATTAGGGATATATCGTTGGGTACCATAAAAAGTCCCCGTAATTTTATTACTGGCTATTAGACAAGTGATATCAAAGATTTCATTTATTTTTGGTAAATTTAAATGCCTTTGCCAAATAAAGATTTAAGGAATCGGCCTTCACACCAACAATCTGTTGTCTTGGCTGCATATTTAGCTGTGCAACATTGCTCAAATAGCCGTGATGATATGAATGACATGTGCTACAATAATGTATTTACAGGCATATATGCTTTAAACTGTTTTCAATGTTTCGATACAATGCTCATGCTTTGAAATGTAACTCTATAGCACAGCGTTTTAGTATATATTTCCCCTATTGATGTACAATAGAATAGTAAAAAATCCACATATGTTTTCGTTTTATTATTTTACTAGTTGCCGAGTTGGTTTGGTTTTTCCATAGTTATATTTGGTAGAGGTCAATTCCAGAATGAGGCTGCTCGTCCTACGTAAAGACTTTTCATTGACGCATAACGCCATTTGACCAGGAATCCATGTAATTTCAAATTGTTTACAAACATGAAGGCAGCGGAATTGAAATTATTCCATTTTGTTTGTGCATAATGTTTGTTTTTTTTCTTTTTAAGCATTGGAAATTTCAGAGTCCTTTGGTAGAAATCAGGGTCCAACTCTCGTACTGGCAAAGACAAAGTAGGGTTTAAATGCCCTGGCTATTACTTTAGCCAATAATATTAATAGTTCAACATCTAAAATATGTATTTTGGTAATCAAATATTTGATTATTCGATCGAAAGAATTACCAAATATTAGAAAATCAATTTTGCCATTCATTTGCATCCCTAATTAAGAGAAATGCTCCTATTTAATACACATATTCTGTGAAAAGCTCCAATTTAGCACACCTTATCAGTGAAGTGCAGCTATTTAATATACCAATTCAGTAAATTGATTCTATTTAGTACACTTATTCAGAGAAATTTACCTCTGATTAGTTCACCAATTCAGAAATTTGCTTCAATTTAATCAGTAATTTAGAAAACTTCAGAATATTGCTTCTATTGAGAGATGTTATCCTATTTAGTACACCAATTCAGAGAAATGCTCCTATTTAGCACACCAATTCAGAGAAATGCTCCTATTTAGCACACCATTTTAGAGAAATGCTCCTATTTAGTACACCAATTCAGAGAAATGCTCCTATTTAGTACACCAATTCAGAGAAATGCTCCTATTTAGCACACCAATTTAGAGAAATGCTCCTATTTAGTACACCAATTCAGAGAAATGCTCCTATTTAGCACACCATTTTAGAGAAATGCTCCTATTTAGTACACCAATTCAGAGAAATGCTCCTATTTAGTACACCAATTCAGAGAAATGCTCCTATTTAGTACACCAATTCAGAGAAATGCTCCTATTTAGCACACCATTTTAGAGAAATGCTCCTATTTAGTACACCAATTCAGAGAAATGCTCCTATTTAGTACACCAATTCAGAGAAATGCTCCTATTTAGCACACCAATTCAGAGAAATGCTCCAATTTAGTACACCTATTCAGAGAAATGCTCATATATAGTACACCATTTTAGAGAAATGCTTCAATTTAGTACACCAATTCAGAGAAATGCTCCTATTTAGTACACCAATTCAGAGAAATGCTCCTATTTAGTACACCAATTCAGAGAAATGCTCCTATTTAGCACACCAATTCAGAGAAATGCTCCAATTTAGTACACCTATTCAGAGAAATGCTCATATATAGTACACCATTTTAGAGAAATGCTTCAATTTAGTACACCAATTCAGAGAAATGCTCCTATTTAGCACACCATTTTAGAGAAATGCTTCAATTTAGTACACCAATTCAGAGAAATGCTCCCATTTAGCACACCATTTTAGAGAAATGCTTCAATTTAGTACACCAATTCAGAGAAATGCTCCTATTTAGCACACCATTTTAGAGAAATGCTCCTATTTAGTACACCAATTCAGAGAAATGCTCATATATAGTACACCATTTTAGAGCAATGCTTCAATTTAGTACACCAATTCAGAGAAATGCTCCTATTTAGCACACCATTTTAGAGAAATGCTCCTATTTAGTACACCAATTCAGAGAAATGCTCATATATAGTACACCATTTTAGAGAAATGCTTTAATTTAGTACACCAATTCAGAGAAATGCTCCTATTTAGCACACCATTTTAGAGAAATGCTCCTATTTAGTACACCAATTCAGAGAAATGCTCATATATAGTACACCATTTTAGAGAAATGCTTCAATTTAGTACACCAATTCAGAGAAATGCTCCTATTTAGCACACCATTTTAGAGAAATGCTTCAATTTAGTACACCAATTCAGAGAAATGCTCCCATTTAGCACACCATTTTAGAGAAATGCTTCAATTTAGTACACCAATTCAGAGAAATGCTCCTATTTAGCACACCATTTTAGAGAAATGCTCCTATTTAGTACACCAATTCAGAGAAATGCTCATATATAGTACACCATTTTAGAGAAATGCTTCAATTTAGTACACCAATTCAGAGAAATGCTCCTATTTAGCACACCATTTTAGAGAAATGCTCCTATTTAGTACACCAATTCAGAGAAATGCTCATATATAGTACACCATTTTAGAGAAATGCTTTAATTTAGTACACCAATTCAGAGAAATGCTCCTATTTAGCACACCATTTTAGAGAAATGCTCCTATTTAGTACACCAATTCAGAGAAATGCTCATATATAGTACACCATTTTAGAGAAATGCTTCAATTTAGTACACCAATTCAGAGAAATGCTCCCATTTAGCACACCATTTTAGAGAAATGCTCCAATTTAGCACACCATTTTAGAGAAATGCTCCAATTTAGCACACCAATTCAGAGAAATGCTCCTATTTAGCACACCATTTTAGAGAAATGCTCCTATTTAGTACACCATTTTAGAGAAATGCTCCTATTTTGTACACCAATTCAGAGACATGCTGCAATTTAGCACACCATTTTAGAGAAATGCTCCTATTTAGTACACCAATTCAGAGAAATGCTGCAATTTAGCACACCATTTTAGAGAAATGCTACTATTTAGTACACCAATTCAGAGAAATGCTCCAATTTAGTACACCAATTCAGAGAAATGCTCCTATTTAGCACACCATTTTAGAGAAATGCTCCAATTTAGTACACCTATTCAGAGAAACGCTTTTATTAGGTTCACCATTTCAGAGAAACAGTCATTTATTTAGTGCAAAATCTTCCTTTTTAGTACACCAATTCTTAAAAATGCCCCAATTTAGTACATCAATTCTGGAACACTTTCATTATTAGTTCTATAACCTTAGGGAAAGAAATGTTCCCTTATTTGTTCATCAATATTAAGAGAAAAATGCTGCTTGTTTAAAGGTACTGAAAAAACTTTTTTTAGGGGCAATGTTCCTACCTTCTTCATAGATTTTGTGGATTTAAATGTTATTTTAAGCCTGCTCATTACTGCATTTTTGGGATTCATATAGATGCTCCTAATTTACTAAAAGTATGCTTTAGCAAAACTTTTCAAGCTGACAGTACTTCTTCTACCTAATAATCTTGTGAAAGAAAATTATTTTTAGGCAATATTACACTGATTCTTTTTTAATAATGATATGATGCATCTTTTACCATTTTATCTCTATCATTTCCATCGCAGAAGACAAAGGTACAGACTGCCTTCGATGAATGTTCGGCACACAAGACCCATGTGATGTTCCAGTGCCCCTGGCTGACCCCTTGGGTGAGCCGGTAATGAGCGGTGACAAGCGCCCCAGGGTTGGAGAACATCTACCCGGGGTTGGGGACAAACTCCGCCCATTACACATGAGAGGCGGGGACACACATCGATCTTCCATTATCATGTCAGGTGACACTGTCTCCTTGTCCTTAATGGTACTTTTATCTTTTATCCCCGTTCACTTATCAAAGCATACTTCCTATATAGTCAACAACAAGTTCTTACGGCGTTAAAGTGTGTCCATTGTCTTTACTACTTTTAAAACCTGGCATAGGTCTTTTTTTCTTTTTTTAGTTACTGTTATAAGAAACACTTTACTTATGGTAGAATTCTTATTTTATCTTGTTGTTTATTTCAAATCACATATCATATTCACATGTTTAACTAATTGTCACAAATATTGCATATAACGTTCCAAATTATCCTTGAAATTTCAATGAATTCCTGTGAAATAGGCACAATCATAATCTACCTTCAAGGTTATCTACACCAATGAATATAATATTTTGACTTTTGCTATACTCATTACCCAAGCGAATAATTTTTGTTCCCTTTCTAAAAGACATGCATATGTTATTGTTGTTTAATCAATTAAGAAATAATCCATGAACCATACTAATTGGAAAACTATTAAAAAATAATCATAATTGTTATGAAGATTATTTTCAAGTTATGCTCACAACTGTTATAACAAAAATATATAAGGCTTTTAAATCAATCTTAAATAAATCTTCTTTTTTTTCTTTTCAAAACTTGACATTTTCATATAGACATTAATTCTAAATACTATTTGCATATGAAATCTTTGAACTACTTTCAATGTAAGAGAAGGATTGAAGGTACTCAAAGACAAACTAGAAAGGCCATTCTACCAATTTTCTGGATCATTGTTCATGCAAAACCAAAGACCATGATTTGCTTATGTGTGTGCCTTTCAATTTTTCAATTCCTAAATATTTATCATTGAACCAAAATAAAAGAGTTTATGCTTGACAATTGAATAGATCTATTTTATTTCAATTTAAAATTTAAATGTGAGTTTTCATTCTATTTATTTTAGTCAATTAATGGCTTCTGACGGAAATTAAAGAGACTCATTCAGTATTTTAGCCAGTTTTTGAAGGGGCTCGTTCAGCATTATAGCCAATTTTTAAAGGGACTCATTCAGTATTATAGCCAGTTTTTAAAGGGGCTCATTCAGTGTTATAGCCAGTTTTAAAGGGGCTCATATAGTATTATAGCCAATTTTTAAAGGGACTCATTCAGTATTTTAGCCAGTTTTTAAAGGGGCTCTTTCAGTATTATAGCCAGTTTTTAAAGGGGCTCTTTCAGTATTATAGCCATTTTTTGAAGGGGCTTATTCAGTATTATAGCCAGTTTTTAAAGGGGCTCATTCAGTATTATAGCCAGTTTTTAAAGGGGCTCTTTCAGTATTATAGCCATTTTTTGAAGGGGCTCTTTCAGTATTATAGCCATTTTTTGAAGGGGCTCATTCAGTATTATAGCCAGTTTTTAAAGGGACTCATTCAGTATTATAGCCAGTTTTTGAAGGGGCTCTTTCAGTATTATAGCCAGTTTTTGAAGGGGCTCATTCAGTATTATAGCCAGTTTTTGAAGGGGCTCTTTCAGTATTATAGCCAGTTATTAAAGGGGCTCATTCAGTATTATAGCCAGTTTTTAAAGGGGCTCTTTCAGTATTATAGCCAGTTTTTAAAGGGGCTCATTCAGTATTGTAGCCAGTTTTAAAAGGTGCTCATTCAGTATTAAAGCCAGTTTAAAAGGAGCTCATTCAGTATTATAGCCAGTTTTAAAAGGGCTAATTCAGTATTATAGCCAGTTTTTGAAGGGGCTCATTCAGTATTATAGCCAGTTTTTAAAGGACCAGACATGGGACACATTAATTGCACATGGAGAGTGAACAAGCTGCTATTGGCAATAATTAAACATAAATGAAAGTTCAAATAAGGGCTCAGTATTGTTAATCACTATTTACTATAAAAAATGTGATAGAAAATGATATATTTTGCTGAAAAGTGTTAGTAATTTTAACTCTTTTAGGCTTGTATTCACAAAATTCTGTTCAAATGAGTATCTGTTGGTTGCTATCTGGTGTTTGTTTTATAAATATAAGTAAAGAAACAACTCAATTTAAACAATGTTTAAAAAAAGAAGTTGCCAACATAAAATCTGTGAGAGATTCTTGTTTAAACTTCTTTCATAATAATATATGATTTTTAAACAAATTAATTGTACAGTTCATGTGCCATCATGCATTTCTCAAAATATAAAACTTATCATCACTAAATCATATGATATTTGCAAAAGGAACATCAACACATGTGCTTTTCAAAACCAGTTTTTATTCTGCAAGTGGTATATCATTATTGTGCCACTCACACTAAGGCTATGGCAAAATGTTAAAAATGTGAGACAACACCTTTAAGAAATAAATTTGGATCAGTTCCATCTATCACAAAAGATTATTCAAAAGTTCATCTGACATTTGAATGAAACCACCGCCTGTCAGAATCGCCTACTCACCTGTTTGTAAGTAAAACTCTGTTTATTTTGACAATAATAATTTCTCAAAGGGAGATAATTTGGCATGGTATCAAAGGGAGACAATTTGAGCACTTACCCTAACAAAGCCTCTATTAAAGTAAAATAAGTGCAACAATTCACCCAGTACATTAAAATGAAAAGGAAATAACTGCTGCAACTGTTCATCAGTACATTAAAATGAAAAGGAAATAACTGCTGCAACTGTTCATCAGTACATTAAAATGAAAAGGAAATAACTGCTGCAACTGTTCATCAGTACATTAAAATGAAAAGGAAATAACTGCTGCAACTGTTCATCAGTACATTAAAATGAAAAGGAAATAACTGCTGCAACTGTTCATCAGTACATTAAAATGAAAGGGAAATAACTATTGAAACTGTTCATCAGTACATTAAAATGAAAGGGAAATAACTGTTGCAACTGTTCATCAGTCCATTAAAATGAAAAGGAAATAACTTCTGCAACTGTTCATCTGTGCATTAAAATGAAAAGGAAATAACTGCTGCAACTGTTCATCAGTACATTAAAATGAAAAGGAAATAACTGCTGCAACTGTTCATCTGTACATTAACATGAAAGGGAAATGACTGCTGCAACTCTTCATCTGTACATTTAAATGAAAGGGAAATGACTGCTGCAACTCTTCATCTGTACATTTAAATGAAAGGGAAATAACTGCTGCAACTGTTCATTTGCATGAAGGGGAAAAGGGAAATAACTGTTGCAACTGTAAATCTGTACATTTAAATGAAAGGGAAATAACTGTTGACACTAAATATCATTACATTTATAGTATTATAACTTAGATACCATATATGTAAGTATTTTCATATTAAAATGAACTATAAACTTTGTACAGGTAGTAAAATTAAGGATTTTCATTCATGCTACGTATCAAAGGTGGGAAATGTTGCAACTTTTCATCAATTCTATCATATCAAAAGGAAATAATTATCCAACTCTTCATAAATGCTACATTGTAGAAAAGAGATTAATATGCAACTCTCCATAATTGCTTCCGAATCGAAAAGAGATAATTTTGCAACTCTTCACCAGTGCTTCCTTATGAAAGGGAGATTATTTTGCAACTCTTCACCAGTGCTTCCTTATGAAAGGGAGATTATTTTGCAACTCTTCACCAATGCTTCCTTATCAAAGGGAGATAATTATGCAACTATTCATCAGTGCTTCTTATGAAAAAGAAATAGTTTCGCAACTCTTCGTCAATTTAACTCTATATTGAGGTTTCTTTATCAATGAGAAATACTTCTGCTACCTTATAAAAGGGAGCTAATTTGGAACTCTTCATCATTGCTACTTAATGAAAGGGAGATAATCTTGAACTTTTTATCAGACTTCCTTTTCTAAGGGGAATACTATTGCCACTCTTGTGCTACAGACATCATTGCAGAAAATTTATTCCATTACTTTTTGAAAGGGAAAACAATTTCATTCCACTTAACATCTCACAATTACAATACCTTTCATTAATTCTCTTCTTATCTAGAGCTTGTTTGGCAATGAAGGCAAACGTAAACTTCTGTTTTGATGGCATAGGTGACATAGGCTTGGGTGACCCAGATCTCACTGAGGAAGCAAGGCTGCTCGAAGAATCCGTTCGCTCCATTTTTAACCGAAGTTTGGGTCCCAACTTCATCCGACTATTGGAGTTAGTTCTCTCCAATTTTGGATGTTCAATCTTGCTTGGCCCACCTTGTTTCTCCTCCATTGTAAAGAGTTTTGTAATTGTTCAAACCTCCACAGTGATGAGTCAGACTTTAATCAAACTGAAGCCAGCTTATTCACGTCCAAAATGTAGTTATGGTGGATTTCATTTTTTTCTTTTTAGCATTGTCAGTTCTCAATGTTAAAACATATAATCTCTCTGATAATAAGCAATAAGGAAACACTTCTTATCACTAATTGTAATCCAATCTCAGATCTAATTTCATAACTGTAAATAATGTTACGAAAAGAATTCAAAAAGCTAAATGAATTCAAATGATATTCATCATATCACTGTATGTCATCTTTACATCTAATTTCTCTTATCACTCGATCGGTGCACACCGACAGAATGTTATATTTCTTACATTATCAAATTTGCAAAACCCAAGACCTTTCGTTTTAAGAGCTTTGAAAGTCAATAAAATTATTCAAATGAATTCCTCATATGCACTTTAATGAGGAGCCCGAAATATATGGAGTGAAAAGAGATCAAACCCTTAACAACTTTAAGTCCTCTCCCATTACGCCCAACCAGAAGCACTTCGCCCGGATTTGAAATTCACAAATGACAAGAGATTTTCACTTTTATGTCCACAAATCTCTCTTATATTGCTTTTATTTGTGAAACATTCAACCTTAAGTAGAAAGTTTTAATAAACAATGCAATTATTTATAACAGCATTGAAGTTACAGAAGTTCACTGGTAATTTATTTCCCAAAAAGGTCGTCAGTCGCCAAACGATTCTCAAGATATTGATTGTGTTCAATAATTAATTTTCAAATACCGGATGAAATTTGTCCATAAATGATCCTGTTTGCTAAAAAGATTGCTTGGATCAAAATTTCTATTAATGATCAGTACACGGAAGCCTATTGAAGGTTAAGCTTTACACTTCAAATATACCTTCAAAACTGGTGAAAATCAAATATTTTTCAAATAAAAGTGCTATCGTTACACAAGTTTGTCACAGAAATTACTGTTTACTTAAGTTCAAAACATGTTACTGAAATTTGAATCAATTAAATCATCAATGAAATATCATTTGAAAATCACACTCCAATTATATATCAGATTCATATATCAATTAAAAGTCATCCTATCAAAACAACTTTCACAATGCCATCATTAAAATGACATCATTCTCAACAGTAAGTGTAGCCTTATTTTCAAAGAGCACTGCTAAGTGAGCTACAATTATCCATTTATTTAATCAATCCAAATACTTTCAATTGTACAAGTATTCATCATTATTGATATCACTATCTTGAACCATCAATGAAATCCAACTTCTCTCACTGTCAAACAATCAATCACGTGACCCATTCTGAAAACAATATCACATTTCTTGGCAAAATCGCATTTGGCTCTTTCACATTTTTGAAGTATTAGATCCACCAGTGTCGAGTGGAAAACTTCGAACATCAGACTCCGTAATAAAATCCATATCTCAATTAAAACTCCATTTATTTTTCATTTCTTATGAAGATCCTGTTACTTTATTTTCCATATTTACAAATATTTTCTGTCAATTGCCGTGTGTTTTCTTAAAGATATTCATTTACGTAATAAATTTGTTCATTGATTGCAACTTGAAATTTTATAATGAAACTGAATGCACAAATACACTAGTTGAATAAGGTTATTGTATTATGTTTCAAGTTTAAGAATCAATTTCTTTCAAAACTTATTCATAATAACTTAATAAATTCATGGACATATTTAACAACTATATCATTTTAGTCTACATTTTTTTAGGAATATGATATTTGATGCAATATTTACCCAAAAATATTTTAATGTATATGTCCAATACTGAGAGTATCTGTCTAATATTGATTCAACATCATCATCATGTCATCATATGCATCATTATCGTCAGCATCAACAGCATACTTATAATCATCATCATCATCATTGTTGTTAGCATCGTCTTCATGTTTGTCTTATGATTATTTGCCATATTTTCATTCTGTTTCAGAGGGCCATATCGAAAATAAGATTCTGTAGTTTTGTACATGATCTTAATATGTCACCTTCTTAAAATAAAGATATTATTATTATTATTATTAATGTCAAAATTATTTAAAACTGTATGGAACAATCCTTTATGATTACTTTGTAATTCATTGACATGCTAAAGTTATTTGAAATTCAATTCATTGCCTTTGGTTTGTCCAGAACTTTCTAAAAGCCATGAACAATTAAGGTATTCACATGACAGTCTATTAGAACTACAGAGAAAATTCACATTAAAACTTGCACGGCAATTAGTTCAAACCTATAACAAGGCGAAAAAATGTGATATTGACTGTTTTATCCATCAGGAAACCCATTGATAGTTTCCGCTATTACTTCAACTGGTGTTGTTTTTTCAGTATCAATGAAAAAGCATAAATCTTCCCATCCAATATGACACCAATGCAACCATTTGATAGAACATTTATTCACAGATCTATACGCTGTCTAAACAAATTAGAACCTTTAGAACATGTAATGGCTCCAAACTTTTAAAACCAACTTCTTTCTGAACCCAAGAATTTTTAAAAATTCTATTATCATAACCCTTGCATAAATTTCATTTCATTACAGGGTATTTTATAGATACACTACAACAACTAAACCAAATCTGCAAAGCACCATGTACCAGATTGATGTCACTTCGATTCTTCATTACCCTGGTGCTACCATTCTGTACATGGCTATTATTTGTGACTAAAGGTTCCACAACCAAGGGGTTTTTACCTTATATAGAAGGGGCCATTGAAAATAAGCCTCGTTTTTTTCTAAAAATGAAATTTTCCTCCGATAAAATTTAATATCTCAATGCCAAAATGCGAAAAATCAGCAGTCGTTTTGTTGTCTGCCAGGGGAGGTAAGACATGCTGAACTAAACCGATTAAACTTATAATTATATGCAGTGGTCTCCCTTGATGATGTTTATTTTACGACATCCCGCATTCTGTTCTTTTTCAATTTTAGCGTGCTCGAGAAAATGTCGCATGACTGAAAGCATTTCAACAAAAGATGACGCAAAAAATATTCACAAAATTGATTCTTTCTTCGCTGACTGTAAGTCAGCAGGTACATCTTGTCAATCCACTAGCACACAAAATGTGACAAATTCTGAACTTTCTGAACCTGATCATTCTGTTTGGGATTATGTCGAACCTGAGTCCCAGCAAGATCCTGAACATTCTGTTGAGCATAGGTGCCCTGAAATTTCGGGGACTTACTTGTTGATTTCACAGAAGGAGTTTTTAAGACTTACTTGTTGATTTAACAGAAGGAGTTTTTAGGGACTTACTTGTCGATACAGCAGAAGGAGTTTTTAGGACTTACTTGTTGATTTCACAGAAGGAGTTTTTAGGACTTATTTGTTGATTTAACAGAAGAAGTTTTTAGGACTTACTTGTTCATTTCACAGAAGGAGTTTTTAGGACTTACTTGTTCATTTCACAGAAGAAGTTTTTAGGACTTACTTGTTCATTTCACAGAAGGAGTTTTTAGGACTTACTTGTTCATTTCACAGAAGAAGTTTTTAGGACTTACTTGTTCATTTCACAGAAGGAGTTTTTAGGACTTACTTGTTCATTTCACAGAAGGAGTTTTTAGGACTTACTTGTTGATTTAACAGAAGGAGTTTTTAGGACTTACTTGTTCATTTCACAGAAGGAGTTTTTAGGACTTACTTGTTCATTTCACAGAAGGAGTTTTTAGGACTTACTTGTTCATTTCACAGAAGGAGTTTTTAGGGACTTACTTGTTCATTTCACAGAAGGAGTTTTTAGGGACTTACTTGTTGATTTAACAGAAGAAGTTTTTAGGACTTACTTGTTCATTTCACAGAAGGAGTTTTTAGGACTTACTTGTTGATTTCACAGAAGGAGTTTTTAGGACTTACTTGTTGATTTAACAGAAGGAGTTTTTAGGACTTACTTGTTGATTTAACAGAAGGAGTTTTTAGGACTTACTTGTTGATTTAACAGAAGGAGTTTTTAGGACTTACTGGTAGATACAACAGACTTACTTGTAGATATTATGGAAGGCATTCCACTTGTGTTTCCCACCCACTTGTCTCCACGCCCCTCCAGTGTGTCTCCCCGTTTCTATGAGTTGTTCGGCCATTGAACTTAGTACAATGTCACTGATTTAGTTAGTTCTTATAGTCTCCTTGACACCCATCCACAATGACTCTTGTCTTGTCCTCATCAAATTTCATACAAAGTTATTCATTATATACCAAATCGGCATTATTTATAAAAGTAAATGATCAATGATTTTCCATGTTTCTTGTCGTGTACTTTCTTGACTCATATAGTTTCTTAACCACTATTTAAGTTGAAAGCCATATAATACAGTAAGAAGCACTGAACATAAGCTGAAAAACATCACTTATGAAGTTTTCTTTTCAATAAGGACATTTCCTGAACAATTAGCATCTCATTTGATTTCCATTCCAATTATATGCTTCACTCACTGAATTTATATTGATAACAAACTTCTTATTTCAACTAAAACTATTTTTATTGGAGCCAGGACTAAAAAAATCTAAAAATGATGATAATGTTTATAATTCCCATTCTACACATAAAAACAGTTGTTTGAGCATGGATGTTGTGCGTTTATTCTTTTTTTAAAGCAAAAAATTATCAAATAATCAAATTATCTAAATATTTGTACACTGCAGAAAACGTAAATGGTTTCGATAAGAATGTTGACAAAAACTTTGTACTTGGAGAGAGTTTTGTTTTTACATTGTTTATCAAAGCATCTTAAGAAATACTTCAAATATTGGAACTAGAATAACACTATTGTCAGACATAAGTAATATTATGCAACAAACATATCAAAGCTCATAAATTTAAGACGGATCACTCCATAAATGTGCAGAATTTTTGCACTAATCACCAAATATTTATGCAGTTTTTATTCCAACATTGCATTTAGTACTTTCACTAAATCCCAAAGATATCCTCGATCATAAAATTGTCAACATGTCTCTATGGGATTTAGCCATCCTTTAATGTAATTGTTGTAGCATTGTTCAGCAATCATGATAAAGGACCCTGGATCTTACCAGTTGTCAAGCATTTGGAATTTTTGGTACACGAATGCACAATAGTCTCTCCATAAATCAGAGACTGAATAACACTAGAGTTTAACGTTTGTTTTTTAGCCTTCTCGCCATGATTACTTAAAGTCTCGAGTCTATTATGTACAGTCTCAAGTCTATTACGTACTGTCACGAGTCGTGAAGTCCGATACTCAAGTGGCAAAACTGCAAATCTTCATTTTAATGTTAATTTCCTTGTAGTTTCCTCTAATAAATTTTATTTCACTTTTAAATTGCTTAATTCCTAACTTAAATATTTCTTTATTTTTTAAAAAATGAATAACTCTAAAAAATGCAATAAAAAGATAAAAATAATCAGTGTTAAATCCACACCTCTTTTCAAGAATACTTCCAAAAAACTTCATTCAATTAATCCTAATCCATAACTTTTCATGATTTAAATTCTAAATTCAGCAGATTTAATCCAACTCACTGATATGAATTCAAAGCCACAGTGTTCAATGATTTTAGTCCAATTACCAAGTATATGGGGAACACTTTAACCAGCAAAAGATACTTTTATAAACATTTTTCTACCCTGCTTAGGAGTTTGCATGATTAATAAAAGTCACCATATTGATGTGGAAACTATAATAAGATATGAGGTTCTCTGCCTTTTTTCTGTGTTTGCTTTCTCAAAGAACACAAATGTAAAAAAACACACACAATGCAATCGGTGGCTGTCGGTGCTATTTAATTGTGAATACAGAAATCAAAGCAAGCAGAGATGATGTATAAACATTATCAAGGGTATAGATTTGAGGAAACAATGAAAATATTAAACACAGAAATTGTTTCTTCATTAACAGACAACTCAATACTATAAGAGATCAATTTATTTGTTTTAATATCCACTGACATGTATTATCAAATATGTAGGCTAATGGCACTGTGTAAAACTGGAAGTAGTTTTTATTTATTCATTACAACATTGCTTCCTCTTTTTTTGTCAGCAATTTAGTACCAACATCCTTGAATTATAACCAACATATTTTGCTTTGTATTAGTATTGTATGGTTTTAAAAATAACCATAGCCATTTTCACGAACAATTTTTTTTTAAATAGTGCTCACTCCCCCTTCTTAGTGTGTGGGTGTTTTTGAGGTCTGTCCACGCACATTGGCTGTATTATGGCTTTATATTGCACACCCCTTGCAGTGTTAAAGACGAATTTAGAAGCCTATGGGGGAAATGAATGATTCGTATTTAAGCCCAGTGATTTTTTTTAAATATTTTTACCGCCCGTGCCTTGCAAATTGGGAAAAAAGTCCAGATTGGGAAAATACAAAATCAGATCAAAATGGCAAATATAATGGCAAATAAACATGTTTTCACCTTTTTATGCTGTGAAGAGTTAATCTTGACAAGATGTTGTTTATTTTTCAAGAAATTCATTGCTTTTTTATTAACTAACATAATGTCCATTTATCAAATTGGGAAAAAATTATACATTTTTGGGAAAAATGGATATTTTTTTGCAAGGGGAAACAGCCTTAAGAAGGCAGTTAATTGCACCAAAAAAAAATCAATGAAGCCAGTATAGAGAATACATGTTATTTAGTGCAAAATAAGTTGTTGTGAACAATCTAAAATGTTACACACCCAAGAAGAGAGAAGAAAGAGTGACCAGCCCCAATCGAATGGAGGCTGACAAGGCTCTATGCACTTTACCTTGGTTGGACTTAAATCTTTATCATATCCACTATAGAGTAAAGGGAGAAGATCACTTATTGAAAGTAACCCTTAGTTTGAGATTACCTCCCTTAGAGCAGAAAAATTACTCCCCCATTCCAAGGTCTCGATTTATCGCCATAAACTACACAGGATTATAAGCCATAAACTACACAGGATTATAAGCCATAAACTACACAGGATTATAATCCATAAACTACACAGGATTATAAGCCATAAACTACACAGGATTATAAGCCATAAACTACACAGGATTATAAGCCATAAACTACACAGGATTATAAGCCATAAACTACACAGGATTATAAGCCATAAACTACACAGGATTATAAGCCATAAACTACACAGGATTATAAGCCATAAACTACACAGGATTATAAGCCATAAACTACACAGGATTATAAGCCATAAACTACACAGGATTATAAGCCATAAACTACACAGGATTATAAGCCATAAACTACACAGGATTATAAGCCATAAACTACACAGGATTATAATCCATAAACTACACAGGATTATAAGCCATAAACTACACAGGATTATAAGCCATAAACTACACAGGATTATAAGCCATAAACTACACAGGATTATAAGCCATAAACTACACAGGATTATAAGCCATAAACTACACAGGATTATAAGCCATAAACTACACAGGATTATAAGCCATAAACTACACAGGATTATAAGCCATAAACTACACAGGATTATAAGCCATAAACTACACAGGATTATAAGCCATAAACTACACAGGATTATAAGCCATAAACTACACAGGATTATAAGCCATAAACTACACAGGATTATAAGCCATAAACTACACAGGATTATAAGCCATAAACTACACAGGATTATAAGCCATAAACTACACAGGATTATAAGCCATAAACTACACAGGATTATAAGCCATAAACTACACAGGATTATAAGCCATAAACTACACAGGATTATAAGCCATAAACTACACAGGATTATAAGCCATAAACTACACAGGATTATAAGCCATAAACTACACAGGATTATAAGCCATAAACTACACAGGATTATAAGCCATAAACTACACAGGATTATAAGCCATAAACTACACAGGATTATAAGCCATAAACTACACAGGATTATAAGATCACAAGTTTAAATTAAACCATATTTTGCAGAACATTTTGATTTAAGTAGCACCCCATTAAAATGGCTAAATGTTGTCAAAATTACCCATTATATATCAACCTTAAGTTAAAACTTTATACACAAACATACATTTCATTGAAGTATTTAGTTTTGATATATACTTCAAAATTATTTCTTTGATATTGTTTTACTTCATTATGTTGAAAATTTAATAGTTTATGATAATGTAGTTTGTAGAAACACTTCTAAACAGACGTGAACATGGTCACAAAATGTGGCAAATGCTTCAAGAGGTATAATAGATATGGCAGGAAAAAATACATAAGTACTACTTTTGTTCCCTTTTAAAAACATATTGGAATAGACAATAGCAATCCATTGCTTTGGCTTCATTCTATTTAACTTATTTCTAATTCCATTATATATGATATTAATTGCATTAATGTTTATTTACAATGTATGCAACTTTTGTTCAGGAGTTATCACTGAAGATGACAAATACCCCCCAGATGCAGCCCGGACATAGGAATGTTAAATGATGTGGTTTCGGAAGAAATCATGTGATCATGTGATATAACTATAAGACCAGGGTTGCGTTTGCTTCAGATCATGTTTGGCCAATAGCGCTGTAGCCAATTCTTGTACTTTAGCTGCATTACTGAGAGCACTTTTCTGTAACGTTGTTTCATTGTAAATCTAAATATAAAACATTTCATTGCAAATCTAAATATAAAACAATGACTTTCTAGAGACACTTTCCTTGATCTTGTTTTAACTGGTTTAAATAATAGATTTTACTTTAAGCAGAAAGCACTTTTGAAAAGGTGGGCATGCACACCGTTAATGTCCTATTAAACTTGCATGCCCGAATAGATGGGCCAGGGGTCTATTTTCTGATTCTGTGGAAAAAATTAGAATAATAAATACCTTAACCTCCAAAAATGAAAAAACAAATCCAATGATATGCATTCCTATGACCGCCATTTTCTGCACCTGCTGACGTCACGCATATATAGAAACCATAACCCTCTTGTACACAATGACAGTCACAATTAAATTGCCGAAATTTGTGTACTGTTATGTATGAAGCTAGGATTCAGGGGAAAATGATCGTTATTTCATGTTTTTGACTCCAATTGAACAGCTTTGAAAAGTTGCTTACTGGGGAAAAACGTTTTTTTAAGCGCAAAGTCACAAAAACATGCACAGGGAGCAATTAATAGGACATATACGGTAGGCAGACAAATGTAATAAAGCAGTTGTACATTTTATGCCTGCTCAGAGTGCCTTATCATAAATTGCCACACACAAATGTAATGAAGCAGTTGTACATTTCATGTCCGCACTGCCTTATCATAACTGGCCCCACACAAACGTTCTAAAGCAGTACGTTTTAGACCTTTTTCCCTGTTAAAAAATAGCATCAAACCTCAACCCATACACGTTAGGGAGATATAAAAAAAAAGCAGCATCAAATATGACCTTTAAATTATAACATCAAAATAAGAATAAAAAGATGATAATGAATGACTCAGTTATCAAAATTATCGTTCAACTCAATCACCTACCATATTTCCTCATCAGTTGTCTCATGTTCCGACATGTCCGAATGTTCGTGCGAGATGTGTGAAACATGTCCACCGTGTAAGCCATGTCCACCATGGACAACGTGCCCATCGGTATCCTTGTGACTCATTGTATTCCTACTCTGCTGTTTAATACATCAAAAATAGGTATTTTTTTCTGCAATTGTAATAAGGTCCCTTAACACAGCAAAGTTAGAGTTTTCTTTGCTGTTTTTATTACGTTCTTATTCTTGCAAGGTGATGCTCTTATAACTTTTGCAAGTATTTTTTTATTTATATATTATCCATTTTACACAGTTATTCCATTCTTTAAGTAAAGATCCATTTTATCTTATTTGTGTAAGGTTCACTTCTCATTCACTTTTGTATATATTTCAATTTGCAGTCTCATGAAAAAGAAATTATTAAATAAATCCAACATTTTTAACAATTATCTTTCTACAGCATGTTCTGAGATATTTTAAATCAACAGCTTGCTTATAACTTCCGGTGGAATTAAATTGTATATTTATGTTTAAATAAATTATAAATAACTAAAGGAAATAATTTCCGTACATTAACTACAATTACATAGTGATTTCAGTCAAAATCTTTCACCACGCAAAGCATTCCATATAGACTGATGCTGAGGAGACTCAAACAACATAAGAGTTTTCATTTTGATCTATGGATTGAAATAGCAATTTAAGTTTCCATAAATACTTGCCCTGCACTTTAGTTCAAAGCCCCTACAATATTAAGCATTAATTATCAAAGAAAAAAAATCAATTACGAAATCAATTATACCAACAAAAGAAACAAAATATTTCGTAAATACTTGTCAATTAATTTAAATAATATTTGATTCTCCTCTCTTTTTCTTTGAACAGAAAGTACATTTCAAAACCTTAATTACTTAATCATTCAACATATTAGAGAAGGAATGAAAAAGGAATAAAAATATCATTGTAATAATAAAGAAAAGTAAGACGTCAACTTTTCTATACATTTAAAGCTTATTTGTGCTTATTTCAATAATATTCCAGCACTATTTCAACAGTGAAATTGCCGACATTGTGGTTAATTCATATTATATAAATTGAACTATATTCCAAATATAATCTGCACTACGTCATTAAGATTGAAACTCATTTAATAACTCGACAATGTCCTCAATATTTTCCAATTTCAAGATCAAAATAAATAGTTTAAGCCCTGCGAAAATGTGAAAATGCAATTAATTAACAAGACACTGTGCTCAAATCTATCATTTTTGTTGAAACAAGGAATATGTTAAACCTCTATTGTATTTGCTTAGATAGAATTGTCAAGCAACCTTAATTTTTCTCCATGGCAAATACATGTAGAGATATACAAAAATGATAAATAAAATAAAAATGCACTCAGAATGTTGAAATTTTAAGAGAACTCAAACAATGATACCATCAATATAAATCTTAAAATCCAAGGAGCTATTATGATCAGATATTAACTTAAGGGAAATCAAAATTTACTTAAGCATAAAAATCACTTTACCCTTACTATAAGTTATTGACAGCTAGGTAAATGGTATAGAGGAATATTACATAATAACAAATATTTGATAAATGGATTTTAAGTCCACCATGGTGTACAATTAATGACACATCCAAAATTGAAACAAATATCATTATCAAAAAATAAACACTATTTTTTCTGCAAGCATCTGTCACAATTTTAGTTCATTATTTTTGTATTTATTTCCAACACTTATCAGAAAAATAGAGAAAAAAGTCCAGATATTATATGAAAATGAAATAATGTTTAGAGAACTTGATACTGAATATAAGTTCATATTAACTAATACAATTCATTATTTCTAATGTACTGAATGTGTTACTTTCTTTAGAAACCTTATCAATGTGTTCATTGAGTGAGTCGTAAATATAATACAGAAGATTTCATTCATATTGAAATTCTAATCCATTGTTATTAAATTCATGAAATTCAATTTCAATCAAAATGTTTCAAACTTCAATAATAACGCATATGTTAATAATCCTTTGAAACCTCATAAATATTTGCCTACATAGCTGAAAAAATCCATTTCAATTTCATGTGAAAGTTTCCGAACGCTGAAAAGCATGAAGTGTTTTTCAGCGCCACACTTTCAACAGGATTCAAACCCACTTTATCAAGAAAAGAAATTGCTGATTAAATATTGACATAGAAGGTACAAAAAGACTCTGTCTCATGTCACTTGTGCAAACAGAAGTAACCAAGCAATCATTACGATCCCATCAATGTCTGCTTTCTAATTTGTTGCGATTAGTGCATTGTTCTTGATAAGGTCTGACGACACACATCGAATGCAATCCCGAACATACGGTATGCAAACAGACACCAAAACCAAACATTGACATTAAACACGATCTTCCGTTCTGATTGTTATGATATCCTCCATGCAAATATTTGTCATGCAAAATGTTTGCTTTGCAATGAACAGTAGTGCTTTCCATTTCTAAAACTAAAATATCTGTTTTCAAATTCTCCTTTTTTAAATTCTTGATAATGAAGCAATCAAATGAATCATAAATTTATACTTAAAACAGCCATAAAATGTTTTTAAGACTTTAATAAATCTACCAACACTTGAAATCTGGTATGGCTACATTGGTTACTAACTGGATAAACTACCAGCTATCAGCCATAATTATTTAACTGGTTAAGATTGTGAGCTAGTTGACACTGGCTTACAAAAGCAGATGCACTTGCTAACAATGTCAGCCTCATTTACCAAACCATTTTTGCTATACTGACTTAAAATGTTGGCCACATTTGCCTAACAAAGTCTTGTTTTACTGGTTAAACAATGTCAGCCTCTTTTAGCTAATTAGGTCAGTTATATTAACTTAAGAATGTCAGCTTCACTGGCTAAACAATGTCAGCCTCTTTTAGCTAATAAGGTCAGTTATATTAACTTAAGAATGTCAGCTTCACTGGCTAAACAATGTCAGCCTCTTTTAGCTAATAAGGTCAGTTATATTAACTTAAGAATGTCAGCATCACTGGCTAACCAATGTCAGCCTCATTTTCATAATAATGTCAGCTTTACTGGCTAAACAATGTCAGCCTCATTTTCCTAAGAATGTCAGCATCACTGGCTAAACAATGTCAGCCTCATTTTCCTAAGAATGTCAGCTTCACTGGCTAAACAATGTCAGCCTCATTTTCCTAAGAATGTCAGCTTCACTGGCTAAACAATGTCAACATCATTTACCTAATAATGTTGGCTAAACTTGCTGACAATGGCAGCCTTATTTACCTTACAATGTCAGATGCACTGGCTAAATAATGTAAGCCACATTTACATAACAATAACTGCTACACTGGCTGAACAATGTCAGTCACATTTACCTTACAATGATAGCCACATTAGACATACTGGCCTACCTAAATTACATACTTGATGAGCTGTCTGACATGCCGGCTGAATTGTTGGACATAAGGGCTAAACTGTTTGACATATTGGCTCTACTGTCTAACATACTAGCTTAACTGTCAGACATACTGAATCAGGTGTTTGACATACTGTCTGAGCTGTGCTTTCTCAAAATAAGCTTAAAAATTAGTGTTGATTTGTATAAATTCAGTTATATACCACTTTTCAAACCAATGTAACCAGTGTACATTTTGTTTTTCTGTATAGATATTGTTAATTTGACAGTGTTTAAGTGCTAATGTCATCCCTTATGCACCAGTTATTTGTAACCACGCCCCCCCCAGGTCCGGGGAATAGCCGGGACTTTGACTTTTGGTCCAGCCAACCCCGAGTAAAATCCCCGCCCTGCAGGGACGAACTATTGGTTAAACCCCGGCCAAATGCCCCCGCACCCCAGAGACTCTTTATAAGGTCCAATCTCGGCTTAATTTGGCGCTATGACAAAACCACCACGGTCACTCGGCCCTGCCGGGCCAACTGGAAAGTAAAAACAAGGCCCTTTTCCCCGGCTATCCACGGTATACCCCCGGACCTGGGGGGGCCGTGGTTACAATTGACTGGTGCATTATTCACCGTTGATCTTGGAAATCAAGAAGTGTAACTCAAATAGTTTAGTCCAAGTGGTGGGACTTGCAAGCCATCAGCACATTGTCATTACTAACCTGTACCATTTGTACTTTTTTTAGACACGTTAAACAGCTTCTAGACTATGACCCCAACTTTATTGTATAAATTTGCGAGACATCTCCTTCACCACCTCCACCACATTATTCAACACTATAACATATTACTCAATCTCTTTTTTAACTTGAAAAACAGGAAGGCTATTATGGTTAGGAATTAACTGATGTAATTAGGGATAAACTCCTTATATGGTATTATCTCTAAATAGTCTAAATTGAGCAAGACTATTCCAATGTTCCCATTGATTTAAACAAACATTGTCTCTTAAACACCTTAACCAAATGAAAACAGATCAGTTAATGATCAAAATAATAATAAGATAAAGTGCAATTCTAGTTTGGAAGTGCAGCCCAAGTTTGAAAAGTTCTCAATAGATATTGTATATATCGTAATACTTGTATGTAATATTGGCATACCCATGATGCAATATGCTAACACTCCTTTGACTGTTGGTCTAACTTCTTATACATTCTCATACAAGAACTTTTCAAAGGAAAAAATCCTAATAATTGGTTCAACTTTAACTTTCAAAAACAGAGCATGGGTTTCCATGGTTACACAGACTTTTAACTGGAAAGTTTAATTTCTGATTATACCAAGCTTAAAAGAGTTAACAATACAACATAGATCAATAAATGATGATGCAATACAGTGATTAAAAGTTAAAGCTATTTTTTATATTGCTAAATTGGGATGAAAACTCAGGTAGCCATGTGGATATGGAACTGCAATGTGTTATTCAAATCCCTGAATTCTAGTGTAAGAGATGGACAGATAATTACCTCATACTGTAACCATCTACTGCCACCCACAGTTTCATTCCTTTAAAGTATTTTGCTTATATGCATGTGAAGTAAGTTTCATGTAAACAAGATTCTCTCATCAACTATTATACCATTAAACTCAATGCCCTGTATTTGAATGTTAATTGTCCAATTTGTATCCACACTGGATTTCTTTTCTGAAATTCTTTCAAAGTTTATACCTGTTTGCCCGCGCTAAAGCTGATCTGTGAAATTTGTTTTATCAATAATTAATAAGTTCAAATCTACAATGACATAGCTCAAACATAAAACGGTTAGGAGACCAATTATAATAAGAAAAGTCAATTCAAATCAATACAATTTAAAAGTGATAAATAGAACTTTTTAAATGCACTACGCTGCAGTTAGGTCCGGAAACAATGATGTTAAACATATTTAAAATTACAAAATTAAAACCTTAAATATTTTTTCATTGATGAAGTATTCATTATGATAATCCCCCTGAATAAAACAACACCAATTACAGTTTAAACGTCATATCACTAACAAGGGCCGGGGTCATATCTCTAACAAGGGCCGGGGTCATATCACTAACAAGGGCCGGGGTCATGTCACTAACAAGGGCCGGGGTCATGTCACTAACAAGGGCCGGGGTCATATCACTAACAAGGGCCGGGGTCATATCACTAACAAGGGCCGGGGTCATATCACTAACAAGGGCCGGGGTCATATCACTAACAAGGGCCGGGGTCATATCACTAACAAGGGCCGGGGTCATGTCACTAACAAGGGCCGGGGTCATGTCACTAACAAGGGCCGGGGTCATACCACTAACAAGGGCCGGGGTCATATCACTAACAAGGGCCGGGGTCATATCACTAACAAGGGCCGGGGTCATGTCACTAACAAGGGTCGCAGTCATATCACTAACAAGGGCCGGGGTCGTATCACTAACAAGGGCCGGGGTCATATCACTAACAAGAAATGGGGTCATGTCACTAACAAGGGCTGGGGTCATATCACTCACAAGGGCCGGGGTCATGTCACTAACAAGGGCCGGGGTCTTATCACTAACAAGGGCCAGGGTCATATCACTAACAAGGGCCGGGGTCATGTCACTAACAAGGGCTGGGGTGATATCACTAACAAGAAATGGGGTCATATCACTAAAAAGGGCCAGGGTCATATCACTAACAAGGGCCGGGGTCATATCACTAACAAGGGCTGGGGTCATATCACTAACAAGGGCCGGGGTCATATCACTAACAAGGGCCGGGGTCATATCACTCACAAGGGTCGCGGTCATATTACTAACAAGAAATGGGGTCATATCACTAACAAGGGCCGGGTTCATGTCACTAACAAGGGCTGGGGTCATGTCACTAACAAGAAATGGGGTCATATCACTAACAAGGGCCGGGGTAATGTCACTCACAAGGGTCGCGGTCATATCACTAACAAGAAATGGGGTCATATCACTAACAAGGGCGGGGGTCTTATCACTAACAAGGGCTGGGGTCATATCACTAACCAGAAATGGAGTCATATCACTAACAAGGGCCGGGGTCATGTCACTAACAAGAAACGGGGTCATATCACTAACAAGGGCCGTGGTCATGTCACTAACAAAGGCCGGGGTCATATCACTAACAAGGACCGGGGTCATATCACTCACAAGGGCCGGGGTCATATCACTAACAAGGGCCGGGGTCATATCACTAACAAGGGCCAGGGTCATATCACCAACAAGGGCCGGGGTCATATCACTCACAAGGGCCGGGGTCATATCACTAACAAGGGCAGGGTAATACTTTTGCTTCCTTACAATAAAATTATTTTCTTTTTCTAATCTTGAACTAAAATAATTGGAACTAATCTTCGCAACTAACCCATTTTGAGTTTAACATGACATTAGAAGGAAAAGCAGATAGCAGCTTCATAATTGACTTCCAGAATACTTACATCTCGGCAGACAACAGATTGGATGGGTAGCTGTTAGTCTTTCGTAATCCTCCATCCATTTTTGCCAACTTATTTTCCAACATGAGTCCAACACAAATTGTTCAAAGTTTTCTGAGATAGGTTCTACTAGTTCATTTTACAATTAGTTCCACGATACAATTGCATTTTGTATCATTTTCGGTTGTGATCAAAATAATATTGATAATAATTCAGTTCTGTTCAGTTCTATACGTTCTGTTCTGTTTCATTATTTCGGTTCTGTTCAGTTCAGTTGACATCTATTTGATCAGGAATTTCAACCATTACCTGCACCAAATAGGGTGCCAACTTTTCAAAATGCTTAAAACAAAATAATTTTTCACTTTTTTATTACATGACTTCAGCAATGAATATTTTTTACATCCCAGCACGTCAAAATCTCCTCAAATCTTGATTTATACCAGAGTCAAACTTTTTAATAACCTTAGGATTCAGCTCATTAAAATTCAATTAATTACCTTACAACACTGATATCATACAAATTCAATTTTCATCAACCCCATATACCACCATTCTTCTCAGTTTAATGAAAATCATCCTTTTCAAGAGAATGACAAATTTGTCCAAGAGTTAAAAATGGAACCTTTTGTCATGTTTTAATATTTTTTTATCTTAAAGATTTAGTCACAGTAGAGCTTGATAGGAAATTACAGCCTTATAATATTAAATATTCCACAATTTAGCTTTTCACACTCTTTAATTTGTTCCACTGACTAATATACAACTTTGTGCATAGAAACTGTATATCTTAAGCAATGTTTTGAGTAATATTTAAAAAAAATAAAATCATTTAACAAAACATTTTCGGCCCATGATTTCCTTTATTCTTCTTCTATTGAACAATTCTGTATCTACAAAGGTCAAGGAACACTTAATTGGCATCTAGTTTAACATTTAAACATTTGATACATTGAAGGTCCTTATTTTCTTTGAGAATGTTTTCTTTTCGCATTATAAGGCCAAGACATTCACTGCCCGCTAGGTTTTAATTCAAAAACGTACATTGAATTTATAGGTTGAGATTTCGATAGGAAAGATTAACATCTAGAATCACAAAGCCAGTTTTTAAATGTTAAATAAATACTTCAGGCAGAGCCCAACAAGTTACAACAGTAAAACATTATCATAGAAACACATTTATTAAGTCTACATTTGATTTTGTTGCGGAAAAATAAAGACTATGGACCAAACAAATTGTGCTGTGAATGCCAACGCTACTCTTTTCCCTAGCTACACAAGGGGCACAACATTAATATTAAGGACAGAGTAATGGGTCTTGTTATACATGTGTGTATTGTCTGTGGAAACATTCATACCAAGTTTCATTTGAATATCTTGAAAAAAAAGAGTAATGGCCAAGGAAAATGTTTTTGCTCTACAAAATTTTGTCAAGGCTATTGCACTATCCCACTTTTTCTTTTACAAGCTAAAAACTGCATCACAATCACAGTGTCATACAAGGGTGTTCATGTAACTTAAGTCAGACTGAGTGAGAAATAAATATGTGAAGAAGATAAACTTCATGATTTTATGGTACTAGAAACTGTTTTCTTTTATGAACTGCCTTATGAAACCTCGACTACAGCCTTCTAACAGTAGAACACTCTGCGTTGGTCAACATTAGAAAAAAGCCAAAAGAAAAATAATTATGACCTTAAATTTAAAGCAAAACTAGGTGGAGTACAAACCTTGACTACCCCTTCAGCTTTATGTGTGTATATTTCAATTAAAAACTAAACTTTGAAAATGACTTTTGATAGGGTCACTTTAACACTTTAAAATTGAAAACCTTCAGTGTTTGCGCTCCTCAGCCACAGTCACTATAAATGAATTTAAAGGGTGCATTTGAATAAAGATGAGTGTCAGCTAGCTAGATGTCTTTGTTATAAACTACAGATTTGCACATTCATTTGCCGGAGTAAATATATTACAAAAGATGCGTCAACTGAACAATAGTATAACCTGCCGGTATGCAAATTTCAAGAACTTAAGCAAATTTGGGAATAGGTGATTTTAAAAAAAAGGTTAAAAGATAAACTTGCTCTATTCGAACAAAACCTTTCAAAATGGACAATAGATTCTTAAAATCATGGTGAAATATCTAGATATTACTACATATCTATAATCATGAAAGTTTATAATTGACAAATTGTTAAAACATTCTGAAAGCCTTTCATCTAATAACCAATTATATAAGAAAATGAGAGATATTTCAAATTGATATGAAATGGTTTAAACAATTTTGTAAGTTTCTTTTTCTCTAATTAAGGTAATGTGCTACACAGAGAGTGCATTCTAGGTGTTTCGAAGATATAATAAATCAAAGAATAGTTCTCAAAAAAGTATAAAAAAAAAGTATTAAGTATGAAAAAGCATTCATATTATTGATATTGATTTATTGATATTGTTAGATAAACGCTCACAAAACCTGCTTTCAGGCATTCATTTTCACAAAAACAGTAGATTTCACGATCATTGGAGCAATGCAGCTTTTAAAAATACAACTTTGGTTTCTAAGTAAACTATTTAAGGGACTCTCTCAAAGAATAAAATGTTCCCAATGCTTTTGTAAAAACTTTGTTCGAATTGAGTTATTTTACTTTTACTTTTATGAACAAACACCAACAGGCAGACATTCATTTACACAGAATGTTGTAAATCCAAGCCTAAAATAAAAAACTTTCAAAAGTGTTCACTATTTCTTTCCGCAAATAAATAGAGCATTCTATGTCACATTTATATATAATTACAAACAATAAAGCTCTGTTTTGAATTCTTGGTGATGTTTATCATTGAGGCATTTACTACCTGACCCTATAATGTGAACATGTCCCTTTAAAACAGTAAAAAATATGCCTGGTGTGGGGCTCAAACAACAAACTGCTAGTAGGTAGGAGTGTAACCAACTGCGATCACTTGCCTACTTGTTAATCGCAAACTAAAATTCTTTCAACTATATCCCTTTAAAACATTGGAAGAAACATAAATCACCCAGATTTTTATGACCTTTATAGCAACGGAAATGAAGTGATTTTGGAATTCAGATGATCTTGATATATAAAGCTTTATAATAAAATGTAACCAGTCTATTAAAATGAAGTCATAGTTATAATACTATTTTTATTCTTATATGATTAAAATGTACCATTAAATAAATATATTATTAAGAGATCTTTGACGTCTCTTTAAATATCTGAGTTTTTTTATTCAATCTCGCCTTTTTAAGGTGCTTATTTTTTATTTTTAAAGCCAAATTCAAATAAGCCATTTTTACAAAATAAAATGAATATCCAAATATATATGTACAAATCAATTCAACCAGTTAATATGCCATGTGCATTAAAGACATTAGCAGTTCAAGGGGTTCAAGGGTAACATTTAATTATTACCATTTGTGATTCTGCCAATACAGAAAGGGAGACAACATCTTGGAATCAAGAGTCTAGAATGTGGACCATAAATCATTTACCTCCCTTGACATATGTAGTGCATGTTACTGATTCCTATGATTCTTTAATGTGTCATCGGCGGTCAGTAGACAGTCGCATTTTTTCAATATTGGCTCCAAGCAAGTTAATTAAAATGCTTCTCTGAAAACATCATCAAATATGCATTGAAAGACTATAGCAGTAGTTATCTGGGCAGATAACCCACTTACATCCCTCAGTACTCCAGTAACAAGTTGTCTCCCATGAAGTTAGCAAAAGAAGTAACTTTCCACAAAAGATACGTTATAAAATAAATCATTTAAAATTCTGCAAATGGGCATTTAACTACAAACAAAACAAACAAGTCAGAAAAAGGTCAATTGTGAAACGTACCATGAAGTCGATTGAAACTAAATATTGAAAGTTATGAAAAGTGCAACAGTGTCAATGCCGGGAGCCGTAGTCAATTATCAAGAATCTAAAGATGTAATCGATGATCCTAAATAATGAGAACATTAATAACTACACTTTATGAGGTGACATTAAACAGCCACACTCAGATCAAGCAGCATTTTAAGTCCACTGGCAGTTTTGGATCAATGGAGACTGTACATTGTCAGTTAATGTCAATTATTATGATAATCAATTAATATTCCAAGAAAGAGTTTTACTTGGAAACAAATATATTGTTATGAAAATTAATGCCTTGAATCCACCAAGGTGTCATTTGTTACCGATGAATGTAACCAAGACGAGACCAGTCTAACACAATAACATGCCATAGCTAAGTGTAGCTAGTATTCCTTTATTCTTATGGTAATTATAATACTTGCATGATAGCCCCCATTGTGGATTTCCAGACATCGGCCACACTTCCTCGTCGTGCATATCTTGCCCTCGCAGATGGCGGCGTCATGGGTGACAGTGGGAGGGAGGATGGGCGACGCCCATTGTTTAAAGCTTCCAAGTCAATATTTATATGGCTGACTGACCTCGATCGCTCTCGTCGGTGAGGTGGAGTGGCCATTTTGTTTACAGCTGTTGCTTTAGCAACTCAGTCAGGATTGCAAGTTTCTTCTCTGAAATAAGTAATAATTTATAGGGGGCTACAGGGTAAGAAACTGATCGCCTCCAGTATTATTTAGGCAGGTGCAGTCTTTCTGAAATATTACAATGCAACCTTTAGTGTTGCAAAAGGAAATTCAGGTGACTCTGTTCATAAATCAGTTTCAGCATCTATATATTTTACAAAGAGCCTATATCCCTACCACTGATGAGTTCATGCCTTCATAAAATAGGATAAAGACCTGGGCCACCTGGGCCCGCAATCATAAAACATCTAATATCATTTAAGTTAAGTCATTTTTTTTTTCAAATTGTCATAGTCAAATTAAAAGAAAAGTATACATTGAAGTATGTATTTTCAATCAAATCAAAGACAGTCAAATACTTCACAAACTATTAAGATGTTATATCATGTGATTAGTGTGATACTCTAAGCTAAAGAAAATGACTTAAGTTAGGAATTGACTTAAGATGTTTTGTATTTGCACTGTCACAAATTCGCAGTTCATTTATGGGACAAGAACCACTAACAGCTATTGGATTGAAAAGGGCTGGTGCATTTACACCAGCCAATATTTATTGTATTATTATATACATTTGAAAATGAGATGAAATAATAAGTAGATAAGTCCCATAAAGTTGGACACACATAAAAGTTCTTTCAGACTGTACAATACATACATAAAAGTCCAGTAAAAAATGTAAACAATACAACGAAAGATTTGACAGGCAGAAAAGAGGTGGGGTGGGGTGGTGGTTTTATGATTACATGTCCTAGGGGCTGATTTATCAAGAACCCTAGTAATCTCCTTCCTAGGAAGAATTTTAAAGAGTGAAGTACTTCTGTTGAAACATCTCTGCTGGATACGAAATCTCTGTTAGGAGTCCTGATAAAATGGCTCCCAACTTGACCGCTTGACATATTAACTCAGAATATGACGAAATAGAATTTCTGGTTACTATAAAAACAACAATTAGATTGGAGAACATACATGTTGTCCAAATTTGGAAATTGAGTCAAGTATTTGAATTATTAATGTAGGTGAAGGTCGTATGCTCGGTAGATAAAGACAAATCTCAATGTTGTAACCAGATACCTGAGGATGCCAGTTTAATGGATAAGTTGCAACTTTCCATTTACTGAATCTTAATTTAAGCCCTAGGAGTTTTTTTGTCCACTCTTACTGCCAAATAAGATTTACCACAATTAATTATATAGTTTTAATGTTTCAAAAAGGATGAATAAATGTCGAAAACAACAGATCTTATGAAGGATACTGTGTTACATTTAAAAGAAATGAGCATGAAACATGGTATTTTTACCATATGAGACTACAATAGAGCACAGTAAATCTTTTAGCAGTCACCAGTCATTTAATATCTTTGCACTTTCTGCTATTAAAGAAACGGTTATTATCTTGTAATCAATTATTAATATTTTCCCTAAATGCATTATTTAGTAAGTAGTAAATTTAAAGGTTTTATCAATCAAAATTGATGTTTGTTATACATGTATTTGTACTGATTTTGAATAAGAGTGTCACTTAAAATGCTCTTATTTTGTCTATTTTTTAATTTGTTTCATTATAATATTTTTTTTCTGATAAATTGTTATCATTAGACTGATTTTAAAAACCAATTTAGCTATAGGCCTAATTTAGTATGTTTGTCCTGGAACCTAGACAACTCAGGGCTCGAATTTAGACTTTTTTCCTACTTGCAATTTTTCGCAACAGGGTAATTTTTTACTCGCATTTTCAAAAAGTTACTTGCTTTTTTCCTAAGTATTAAATTCGGTTAATTTAGCATTCTATGCCATATAATATAGTAACAAAAGTACATATACAGGTCAGTTCCAGTTTAATGAACTAGTGTCAACTTTATTCTGACACTTAATAGTTCATATATATCTTAAGGACACATTCACGAAAAACAACAGTGGATTTTCCTTTACTGTACTGGTCTGCTTGTCAAGGGAGATCACTGTGTTGGAATATTGTGTACTGCAAATGTGTACTAAGTAATCAAATTCGGCACTCGCGATTAGTGTCACAAAAGTGTTTTATGCTTACCTGTAATGAGATATTAAGTGTCTATGCCACATGATATTCTTTGTGTACTCATTAGCAAATATGGGACTCAAGCAAATTTTAGCAAGTAGATTTTTTATGAGGTTGGTATCAGCAAAACTGACTGGCATTTAGTGAGTATGCGAGCTAAAATTCGAGCCCTGCAATTAACATTGAAAACAATGTATATGACCTGTTTTCATTAGACATGGAAGAAAAACTATTTCAGAACAGTATACGTTCAAGGGCTAGACATCAGATGGTCAGTATAAAATAGGGCATAATGGTTTCCCCCTCCACTCCGGGTAAAATCATATCTGTTTATGAGTACAGATTAATATATATACCAACGCTATAATTAAATTTACTAGGATTTACATGGAAGACAACTCTAGTAAATTTTGAATTGAAAAAATGTGCATAACACTGCAAAAGATGCATGTGTATTTCATGTAAGTTTTTGACAATTTTCTTTTTTCCTTGCAATTGTATCATCTGGTGTCTAGCCGCTTCAAAAACAGCCACATTTATAGAAAATCTGTTTTAAAAGAAACCTACCTCAAAATGAAAGGTAATTTAAAATGGAAAATGTTCAAACACAAAGCGAAATTAAAAACAAAATTAATACATGATTAGAATAACAAATACGCAATCCAATCCACGGATCACTTATACTGGTTACGGTTAACCATGTAACCGATTAAAGGTCTTTAAAAAAATGAGACCACTCCAAGTGAACAGTCACATTCAAGTGGTCATTTATTACCTAATCTTATTAATTTCACGGCTTATTCCACATAAGTGACCTCCTCAGTTATAACATCAAAATAATGAACTTCCATGGAAAGCTAATGCACTCAAAATGCAGACACACTGTCTACGGCTTAAACTGAATCAAAATTTAAAATCTGTGAGGAAAAACTGTTAAGCTGTATACATGCTGGTGTTACTTAATTAGAAACTGATCTTAACATGTAAATTATAGCCTTTTGTTGTAAATGGCCCAACATATTTCGGTTTTCTCCAGTCAGACCAGTGGTTAGGACACTCACTTCTAAATGTGAGATGTCCAAGTACTAGACTGATTTCATGGCCTTGGTGTAGGGTTGGACTGGTTGCTTTGTTGGTCACTAGGTAATATAGTTAATGTTTGCTCTATTTAACCATCAATACAATCAAAACCTGCTGAGCGCAGCCCAGTTTACCATTTTATAAAAAACTTTTCTAGTGTTGACATGGATGGCCCTCTAATAGCCATGCCAACTTAAAAAATATTCAATTAACCACTAAATGAAACTCGGGCTGTCGTGTTTTTTTTAACTTTCTAAATAATTATTTCAGAATACCTCTGGCGAACATATTGGTAGGGATATGACCATAAGCATTTAGCGGGGTATAACACTAATAGACCATATTTTCCAATAAAACTGTCGCAAGGAGAGTGATATAGAAGGATTATAATTGTTGCAATACTTTTTTTCGCATATTTAAGTAAATGATTTTGAGTTGGGTGGGAGGGGGATTTCTATTAAAATTTTCAACCAAAAAAAACATTCTTTAAATGTAAACATCTGGTTGCATATTCACCAACGTCTTAAGTCTAAGTTTGATACTCAGATATGCTTTTTTCTTAATTGTAATGAAAAAATGATCATTTGTACATAAAAACTTAATTAATGGTTACACCTGTTATTTGGAACATGTTTGATAAATTTAATATTCAATGCTCTAGTAATGGCAATTTTCCTAATACAATCAAGATGTGCACTTATGAGTGCTGATTCTCAAACTCTGATCATGACTCAAGACATTAATTAGTATAAGCCCTGATTAAAATTTTAAAAAAATTAGCAATAGCCAGTGTTTCTAATTTTCGTTTTCTAAATAATTAAGTTAGTAGGCCGGGCACAGCCTTGCATGAACGTATTGTTCAGGAGACCAAAAATAGATGCTAACTTTGTTAGTGTTCATCAAAAATTGCCTCGGGAATGACTGTCTACTAGCCCGAGTGTGCATGCCAGTGGTTCTAAATAATTTACTTAAAGTGGCACTAAGACTTATTGAAAATCAACACATACACATGTATAACACACATCAATTTTGACTGATGAACCTTTAATTACTTACTAAATATTTATTGATTTATGGAAAATCTTTATTACTGATAACAAGTTTGTAACCCTGTATTTAATAACGGAAAACACAAAAAAATGCAAATTATTAAATGACTGGTGAATGCTAAAAGATTTACTGTGATCTACTTTAGTCCCATATGGTAGAAATACTGTGTTTTATGCACATTTCTTTCAAATTAAACTCTGTATCCTTCATTAGAACCATTGTTTTTGACATTTATTTTTGGAATATTAAAACAAAATTATTAATTGTGATATATCTTATTTGGGAGTGCATCTTTAACTGTGTATGGCAATCCCATTGGCAGAGAAATGAGCTTGAACACTTAGCACTAAGCACATAATTATATAGATCATCAATTGTTATTTTTGTTGTTTAATTTTCTTTTAAAGGGGCTGTAATCCGTATGATAAAATAGCGAAAAAAAGAGAAAAAATGTCGAAAACTGACGTAAACTTGGCATCGATGTGTACAATGCATTGAAACTTACTAACTGAAGTACCACATAGTTTACAATTTATTTAGGTTTAGCAGTTATTTCGTATTTTTCCATTAAAAAAAGATTACTGGGTATGTCTACCAGGTAGATTTCATTCCTTATGCGTGATTGGCTAGTCGGTGTTATCACGTGATATTACCGAGGTAGGTGTATAGCTTAATTATGTCACCCAATGTCACTCATAGCTCAGTCGATACGACGTTGGACTGCAATTTTGGTGACATGGGTTCAAACCCGGTCTCCGACACAATTTTTTTTTCATTTTGGTACCTTTTTTTACAATTATAATATCAAAGCGTACCGTAACACATTCTATTTGATAATTGTCCTGAGAATCGTTACAGAAAAAAAACTTTTTTTGTTGCCAATCTGGTGAACAGTCCCTTTAAACCTCAGCTTCAATTGCCTGCCTTTGTGTATATGCACCCATTAAAAGGATGATTTTAAGCTGTTTTAGATTGGTATTGGGTAGTTTAAAATAATAGATATGTTTTACAGGATTCTTCAAATCCCTAACGTCTAAACGGGTTTGTGCAAAAACCGGGGGGGGTTTTGAAAAAAATTGAAATTGTATTTAGAAAATTATTTGATGTTTGAAATAGATAATAAATACTTATATTCATATTTTATTATGTAATTGCAAAGATATTTTGCATAAAATAAGCTTTAAATGCATAAAACACATAATTTACCTTTCCAATAAAACGAAACTTGACTGACACAGACAACAAATGTGCCAATCGTAGCAACTCGACCATGTCCGACAAACTTCTAGTTAGACTTCGTAAATACAATCGTAACAACTCGGCCATCTCCGAGGTGTTCCGATTGTTGTAAAACTGTGAACCCCAGCCTTGCAGGTGCCCTTCATGTGTATATATATATCGTAACGTTTTGACAGTATGATATGAAAAAAACACATCAAACTCATAACTATTTGTTGGATATTTATTTTTTGAGTACGGAACTAATATAAAATAACATTATCTGGTAATATTTCTTGTTTTTATGATATTTTATTGAAGCAATATGCTTTAACCCGGAATCCCGATCGGAATAACTACCCACTTTTGATACAAAACAATTTGTAAGTGAAGGATTTACCATATCAAAATCGTAAAAAAGATTCGTCAACATACAATTATTTTGACTAGGTATTGGGTAGTTTTTTTACTGCCGGAAATATTATAAATTCTACAAATTAAAACACAATGACTTAAAACTATTCTTACCACTTCTGACAATAATCCATGGTCGAGAACTATTAAAGTAAAAAAAAAATCCAACAAAATTTTACAGCACTCGATTTTCTTTCAGATCATTTGAAGCTTCTTTGGGAGTTAATAAAGGTCAATTGTATGTCAAAAACCATGCACAATTATCATTAATCATGTAGTCCAAATTTCACAAGTCAAATGATAAGAACATAAATCTTTCCCAAGATTTTCTTTTGACTAAAAACGAAGCATCAAGTTTTCTTCAAGGAAGTTTCACATTTTATTTCATTTACAAAACTCTCTTACTGATAGTTGAGGTAATAACAAATGTATTTTTATTGTTTCTTTCAAAAGATATTTTTTCCACAAACATAATATATCTTTTGTGGATTGATGAAATGAAATGTACACTACACACCTACTTTAACAAAATCTGTAAAAGCTTCACTTGTCATTAATTCTAATGAGTCTGTTAAAAATTATTTTTACAAAGCGGTGTTTTTGAAAACATAAAAGCTCAATCTGTATTAGCCCTTAAAGCTTCTTACTCATTTTAAGCCTATAAATGAACGACAAACAGGTCGAATGCAGTTAGTAAAAGTGTTCCTAAACCATTCATAGCATCAATACTCAAAACTGTTCTGTGGACTGTAAATTAATCATTTAAATGGCTATTAAAAACCATCATATTAAAATATATAAAAGTAAAATTTGCACAGAAATTAAGCCAAGCATTTAGTACCCATCATTCAAGAGATACTTCATCTGTATAACAAAGTTTTCTTATAGAATCAATCATGCAGTGTCACTTATCTATAGCTAAAACTTTAAATTTCACTGCTTTAAGAACATGATGCTTTGAAGAAATTATATGTAGCATATGACTAAAAACTTAATATAAAATCCTAATTAGTTTGACGCAAAATCATTTTAAATTGTTTAAGACTATAAATGATGAGGTATAAGATTAATACATAGCCAGAGATTTGTTATAATTATTAAACAGAATCAAGATAGACTTACAAGCAATAAATTCCACTACATTATTATATCCATATCTTTTGATGTATAATACACAATTAATACATGATTCTAGTTGTTGTTTTTAAATTCCATCATATAATCCACCAACAAAGTGACCTTAAAGAAAAACACTTGTTTTTTTTCAAAAAAATACTTTAAATTCACATAACCTAAAGTGCATCCAACTTTTTAAATATTATCACTATTTTAGAGGAATTATTATATCTATTACCTGTAATAGTTAGGCCATCACTAGCTGCAACACTGTATGTCCATACTGACATAAACAATCCAGCGTAAGGCCAATCATATGTGGTTCCCATCTCCTTTCCAAACAAGCAAGGGGCTCTGTGTTCAGCTGAAATATCGAACAATAACATTGAAACGTATACATTATAGTGTGCGATATAGTATGAATTTGATTTCATAGTACATGGAAATTCAACCATAACAAATGCCCCCCCCTTTTATGAACTCAACTTTGCGCTTGAAGTCACTATGCCTGATATCATCTACGTTTAGATTCAACCACATCTACACTTAGCTTTAAAATAACAAGGTAAGCTTAAAAATCGTGAAATCCACTAATGATCTACACTTACCTTGAAATCAACTATGCTTAGCTTGAAATCAACAATGCTTAGCTTGAAATCAACAATGCTTAGCTTGAAATCAACAATGCTTAGCTTGAAATCAACTGGACTTAAATTGAAATCAACTCAGCTTAGGCTAAAATCAACTACACTTTGTTTGCAATCAACTTCCATAAGCTTGAAATCAACAATGCTTAGCTTGCAATCAACAATGCTTGGCTTGCAATCAACTGGACTTACATTGAAATCAACTCAGCTTAGGCTAAAATCAACTACACTTCGTTTGCAATCAACTTCCATAAGCTTGAAATCAACAATGCTTAGCTTGCAATCAACAATGCTTGGCTTGAAATCAACTATGATAAAACTTGAAATCAACTATGCTCAGCTTGAAAAAAACTAGGCTAAACTTAAAACAACTAAGCTGCAAGTAAAAAATAAACATTCAAGCATTTTTCTACATACCGCAAGAACAAAATTCAAATTCAACTTTGTGCAATTGTAAAATTGGAGTAGCCTTTTTTTGCATTTCAAGAAAATTTAGTATAATTATATTATGCAGAACTAAATGGATGCAATTAATGTCAAAAGTAATTATTTAAACCCTTGATGTAAATTAAAATATTTCCAATTTCTAACTTATCAAAACAATATATATATTTTTTACTTTTGAGTAAAAGCATCATTTTAGCCACATTTGAGACATGCAGTCAATTTCATTTCTTTAATTAAGCTTTAAAATTAATGATATGTTAATTAACTCTGCAGAGGTCTTATTGGAAAAACTATCAGTCTTGCTACAAAAAATGTAAAAATTATACAACCATACTTTAATGATCAAATGTAATCCAGCAAAATAATGGATTATTGACTTCTATATCTGGCATTAAGCTAATAGCATCCATCGTTAACAATGCCTTCATTTGTGACAAAAAGCTCAATTGGACATCCCCCCAGTTGTAATTCAGTATGATGATTCAAAGATAAACATGGAATTAATGCAAAGAGCGGCATTTGCATTGAAAGTCTGTAACAATAAATAGGCATGTAACGTTAGATACCAAACAGTTATTTTATATGTCGCGTTGTACTTTAATAAAAAAAAAAATATTGGTAGAGCTGGTGTCAACTTACCATAAAATTTTGTTTTAATTTTTATTTGGAACCTTAGTTTCAAACATTTGTTTGCAAGTTAATAATTTCCACAATGCATTAAGTGTGTCCATGCAAGGCTGCCTGTTTGATGAAATGGAAGCCTCACATCACTTGGTCACTTGTCAGAGGTGGTCAAAGTAATCCACTGGATTGTCCATCCATGTTCTTTTATTTAATGATGAAATATAACCCCTTTATTGATTTGATAAATTACATCCATGGTCATGTTCATTGATATAACATTAATCATTTACTAATCATATATATTCCCACAAACAAAAACAAAGCAAGGACGCATTTATGTGTTTGTTTTAAAGGTAAAGGAACATTGTGTTATTTTATGCACAACTGCTGTTGGCTCTAGCTTCCTTCAACAAATGTTCTTGACAAATGTTTTGTCAAGCCTATTGCCCTTATAGAACATGAAGTTTTAAATCATCTTACTTATTACTTAACTTGGCTTACAATGTTGAAAGAAACCTCCTTCATTATATTTGATTTCATATCCATACAAAGTCATACCTATATCAGCCATCTTTAGTTTGACCCAACACATTTGAAGACGTTCAAAACAATTCTGAAATTCAGAAATTAAAGAAAAATAATTAAAAGGTAGAACAAACACTCAAATAAATGTTGTATTTTGCAACAGTATTTATTTGTCTGTATAATGGTTTTAAAGTGGCAAGCTTATCTTACTAATATTTACATAACACTTGAAGCTCACCCTTCTTAAAAAGGTGAGCAAAATGTGGCTTTTTATCAATGTTTTATCCAAATTAAATGGAGGTATTGGCGCTGGTGTTAAAATGTGTCTTTTACCAAACTGAGCATATTTTTCCTACGCTTTTGTTGACATAAAAACCACATTTAACTGATTTTTGGAAGAAAAAAGCACCCTATAGACAACTTTCTTGTGGGTCAAATGTAATTCTAATTTTATTCTTCATAGACATACTCTTATTTAAGAAGAGGGTTAAAACTGTGTTTTTTACCCACACGTTGGTAAGACACAAAGTGAGCCAAAAATGACTTAATGTTATTTAAAAATGCACCAAAGCCAAAAAGATACACCTATTCGTACACAAATAAGAAAGTAACACTTTTTTTATAACTTTTTATATTTCATTTTAAGTGCACTTTTGTGTCCATTTTGGTTAGGTTAACGCATATTTTTACTTCAGGGGCCATTTTCATAAAACATCTTAGCGAAAAAAAATCAACTAAGTGAAAAAAAGTTTAATCAGTCATCAAAATAAGACTTTAACTATTGCTTGGCATCAAATTTTTTAACAAGCCCACACTGCCATGCAGCACATTCTGTTATATGATTTTTTTTATTGGAATATAGCGGATTTTAAAAAAGTTGCTGAATGGGGAAAATTGTTTTTAGCAAGCAGCATCCGCAAAAGACATGCCTCCTGCATGTTAAATAAGACATATACAGTATAAAGTGAAATTATCTTAGTGTCATCCATTTTTTATTTTGCTGCTTTTTTGTGCAAATAGATTTTTTACTATAATCAAAATTGAAAAAATAGAGAATTGAAGAGAATCAACTTGTTATCTTGATACTGTCCCTGAAGATTTAAGATGTTGTAATTTATGACTAAGATCTTTGAAAAGGTACAAAGTGATTTTTTATCTTTCCGAAAGTTTGTTTCCATGTTTAAGACTGGCTGAAGTTTAGTACACACCAATATGTGGCAAAATAATGAAAATATGACATTGAGGTAATTTCAATTCACAACTTAGATCTGTATTAAAACAGGCATCTGAATGCTTAGCAATAAAGGGACAAAACCAAACAGTTCTCTTCTACTTGCCTAGGGTTGACAGCCACACAGTCTTACAGTTGTTCACAGGACGTCCCTGTTTGAAGCACATCCAGAAGTGGGCTGTCATAATCTCAAGAAAGCCAATGGCACTGCCTCTGTAAAAAACACAGTTAACATAATATCTACCTATATATAGATAGCAAAATAAAAGCTTGAATCACCTGTATTGATATTTGCATAAAACTTTCTGATTAAAATGAATAGTAAAACCAAAATAAGAGTATCTGCGTCTTATATCATCAGTCCTTTAAAACCAATAAATAATACCTGTGAAATAGCCTGCCGCATGTATAAAAAAATACCCCAATTTATATCTCATTTGACCAACATCTTTCTCTTATCTATTACCATGCTGTGATATGGTATTCTGAGTTTTCATGCATGTTTTGAAGGTAGAACATCTGCATGTTTCCACTTAAAGGTATCTAAATCTTTGTCAGTGTACAATGTTCAACCCAACATGACCAACTAGAACAGTCTATAGAGATGGAAATTAAGATCTACCTGTACAGAAATATAGTCAAAAAAATACAAGGGCAGCAGCTAAATGCACTCTTATCATTAAAGTTTCCTTTGATTATTGCCCTTGTGTCAATAATATCCTAAGCTTGTCAAGATATATTTCTGGGACTCTTGTTGGCCATACTGTGGGGGTCTTTGTTAACTTACACACAAAGTCACATAGGAAATTAAGGTAACAAGCAAATTCGTTGAATTGATATCCCCGCCTGATTGGGCTAAGTCAAGGAATGGAAATCAATTGTAGGTAAAAATATATAAATGAGTTTGAGTATGATTGCAACTGTTTGAAAATTAAAACATATATTGTATATAATGTAGCATTTAGAATTGACCAAGAAACCTAGTTTATGACTCCATGTTACTCAGTTCCAAACTAATCTAAGATTTCATTGAGGCAAACATTCTGATCAAGTTTCATGAAGATTGGTCCAGATATATTCCAAAAAATATAGCCTCTATAGAGTGTCCACAAGTTTTTTTTTAAGATTTGACCCAGTGACCTCATTTTTGACCCCACATGACCTACTAGTTTCAAACTATTCCAAAATTTCATTCTGATTAAGTTTCATGGAAATTAGAGTAGATGTATTGCCTCTAGAGTGTTCCCAAGATTTTTTCTAAGATTTGACCTTGTTTTTGACCCATATGACCCACTTTTAAAACACAGTCAAAATTTAACCCAAGAGAACATTTTAACCATGTTTGAACATAATCCAACCAATCACCACCAGAACATGTGACCCAGTTTAAAACATGTCAAAGAGCTCATCAAGGAAAACATTCTGATCAAGTTTCATGAATATTAGCCTCTACTGTGTTTCAAAGATTTTTCTAAGATTTGACCTAGTGACCTAGTTTTTTACCCCATGTGCCCAACTTTTACAAGCGGTCCATATTTTATCAAGGGGCACATCATGACCAAGTTTGAACATAATCAGACCAATCATTTCCATTCTGTACAAACAAATTCTAAGATTTGACCTAGTGACCATATTTTCGATCATATGGGACCCAGTTTTAAATTAGTCATAGATTTCATCAAGGAAAATATTCTGATTAAGTTTTATGAATATTTGACCATGAATAATGCCTCTAGTATGTTCCGAAGGTTTTTCTAAGATTTGACCTAGTGACCTAGTTTTTTACCCTTATGTGACCCACTTTTAAAAGCAGTCCATATTTCATCAAGGGGTACAATATGACCAAGTTTGAACATATTAAATCAGACCAATCATTACCATGATAATTATGTTTCCAAACAATATTTATCTAAGATTTGACCTAGTGACCTAATTTTCGATCATATGTGACCTAGTTTTATTTATACCCAAGAGTTCATCAAGGAAAACATTCTGATGAAGTTTCATGAATATTTGACCATGTATAATGCCTCTAGTATGTTCCAAAGATTTTCTAAGATTTGACCTAGTTTTAGACCCCATGTGACGGACGGAACAACGGACAGACGGACAATGCCAAAACAATATCCCCCTACTGAAACCTTCAATTCGGCAGGGATAACAAAAATACTGTCAGTAACTACAATAAGTATAGCTAAATTGAAATGATGACAACAAACTTATTTAGTTAATTTAGTTCATTTATAACTGAATTAGTTTGTTGTCGTCATTTAAATTTAGCTACATATCCTTATCAATGTGTTTTTCAAATCATGGGTCAGGATTGGTCTTGGCCTAACCACTGGATAAACCATAAGACCAACTATCCACCACTGTCTAAATACTTACTTTAACATTATTTTTCAAAATACAAAATATTTTATCATGATTATCATTAAAAAAAATATCCTTTGTCTTAAAACTATTCAAAATCAGAAAATTACACAAATTATACCAAACCAAAAATAGTGAGCTCTGCTTGATCCCGTTCCTTTTGTTCGAGAATTGCCAGGACAGTCATGCCCTAGATATATGATGTACAACATTTCACATATTTATTGAGCAGGCCCTTTCAAAAGTGCCTACTTACTTGAAGGATCTCAACGGGCAGAGTCAAGCAATAATTGAGCCAAGAGTGATGGAATTTGCTTCACATACATCATGGCTTTTCTTGATACAACCCCAACCAGGCTTTATAGACCTTCGTACAAAGATGGAACATCATCCCCTTCCTGAAAATAAGAAAGGCATATATATTGAATGTTTATGAAAGGTGACTGAAAAAGGCTTCACTCAGCTGCTTTTATCTTTATATTATACTTTAAGGGTTTTCAAAATCAATTTTCATTTAATACTGCTGTGTCTCTATGGTCAGTTAGAATAACTAAACTCTCTTATGGCCAGTTTGTTTACTTGAACCGAGAATAATTCGCGAATTAACCCCAGTTAATTCAGTGGTGGTGGTTTATCTAATAATGGCTTTGTTGATGCCTATGATCTTGATGTGCTGTAGACTTTAATCATTGTTATCGTCTCAGTGCTTTTATTCTCTGTGTACTTTATGTAGAAAAACAGAGTTTGTCAATGAGTTTTATTATTGTCATTATCATAACAAGTTTGCTAAAATTGCTTCAAAGTTTACCACTTGATTTTTTTGCTTTCTGTTAATGTTTGTGTATGAACTTTTGCTAAATAGTTTTTGATAGACCTATGAACTTTTCATTGTACTGAAACTCATTTTCAAAATTGTCCTTTATTTCATTGAAGTGGCTCATCAATAAAGCAAACATGGTTGGCTTTCCCTATCTCTGGAATCTGTTTATAAACCAATCATTGAAGTCTTGCTTTAGTAGTACATGCTCCACCTATGCGGCAATGCGCACTACTTCTTCTGCTTGTCTGAAATGAAAGTCCATTGGTAAGGTGATGGTCAGAACTTCAAGAGCTTCAGTACTTTTGCTAGGAATAAAACCACTTGCTTTAATGATGGCATTTCGTTCTGAATCGGAATGATACAAAAAAAGTCATGTATGTGATAGTCCAATACTGCCTTTAACACCACGGGGACATTTGTAAGATTTGTTGCATTTGTCTGTTTGGGTGACTGCAACAAAGATACCACAGTCAGTCAAGAATAGGCATAACTAATGCATTAAATTGATTAATTAGAGTTTCATGCGTGTGGTCTGACTACAACCGTTGTGTTTCCCAAATGAAAGTGTCCAGTCCTTTCAATGCTCTACACCCACTACTAGTTTTCTCCTCAGTTTAATCTTCAAAGGACAATTTGTTATCAAGTGTGATACCTAGCATCACTTATAAATTCTAAATTATGTGAAAACATTAAAACTTGCCGCTTCGTCATTTTCGTTTGTTTTGATGTCATCGCTGAATAAAAAACGCCGCCCTATTAGTCTACACTGGTTATAACATACTAGCATACTTTCCTAAAAGTTTGTCTTCGCGTTGACCTTCCTTTCTAATTTTAATAATTATTTTCAAGTTCTAAAGTTTAGTTGACAAAGGCCACAGGCCCATAACAAAAATGTGTACAGTAAAGAATAAATATAGCATTACTGTAGCGATGAAGCGCATCTATCTTATATATATGTAATCAAGTTTTAAACAATAGATTAAACCGGTAAAGCAGTAATCCTATTGTTTGAATTTACAAACAAATAACACAAAATAACTTTCCCTGGATTTCATGGGCAGCTACATCACTTCCAATTTGTAAGGAGATCGCTTCATGATATTATATATATATATATGAGTTATGACAAAAGGCTTTCTGATTACTGTTGTTTGTTTTTTGGCACACACATACATGTATCGTTTACAGGCATTTTTTTGGATAAAATCAACAGAAGCCTTTCAGTCCCCATATTTCACTTCCGTACACAAGAATATGTATATTTGTTTTTGTCAAATAAAAAGTCAACCATAAATGAAATGACCACATAAAATTTGCCGCTATTTGCAGTACAAGCGCATTAACTACAGTGCAGTACGATTCTCTAAACTCGGTTGCAGTTCCTGAATTTTGTCAAAAATATTATAATAAAATGTTAGGCAGCTGTTGTTAATACTGGTGAATATACTTTACCGAGGACATCAAAGCGAAATGCACCTATAATTGTTATTGATGACCAGTCGCTTGTATTAGCTTATTCAAAAATGTCTTTGCGTCATAACACCTAATCAGAAGAGCGTTATGTTGATATTCGTTGTATTTTTGTGTAGTTGTTTTTATTTGTGTAATATATACTGCAATTGAAAACACCTTTTTTTACTTTTTGATACCGAAATTGCAGAAATAAATCAATTGAAGTATTGAAAATCTGGTTTTAGACGGGATCGAACCCACGTGTGTTGGTACATTTAAGAAAATAAAAAGAAAAACCTATATCTTAACCACTCTTAAAGGACTAATATAAACGCATGGATATTTAAACCTTATCAAATGCACTGAAGCATCACGTGATAATGTCAAGCAACCAATCTGGTTGTACAACCTTTTGCTGAATTGCGTTAACAATCTCGTTGTACAACCTTTTGCTGAATTGCGTTAACAACGCCTTAATTACGGTGTTCGAAATGATGGACTTCAAAGACAGTATTTGAGCATACATGTTTCTAGCACACCGGATAGGCATTTCCGGTGACGTCAGTCGTGCTGGAAAATCCCATCTGGCATGCCAGATGAGTCACGCGCTGTGACGTAATAATAATTTCTAGCACACCAGATAGGCATTTCCGGTGAATTTAGCCGTGCTGTCAAATTCCATCTGGCACCCCCCCCCCCCATGCCAGATGAGTCACGCGATGTGACGTAATACTTTTTATTTATTTTTTATTTTTTGCCGGTAACTCGGCAAGCCTCGTTACCTGGAAACGCAGGTGCTTAATCTGTCATGTGTTTCCGTTCCGGATATTATTAATCTGTCATGTGTTTTTGTTCCGGATAGAAAAATCCGACCCGAGGGCACCTGCGTTGCCAGGTAACAAGGCTTGCCGAGTTACCGGCTACGCAGCGTGCCCGAGGGTCGGATTTTTCTATCCGGAACGGACACACATGATAAATATTTTTTCTAGCATACCTTAAAAAACATTTTTATGTGAAAAAAATACAAAAGAAAGCGCGTTTTGTACATCTCACCAAAAAGCGCGTGCGATGATGTTTACTGACGTCATGACGCGCAGTAATTTGTATTCATTGCATACGTCAATAAGTTCCTTCGCTATCACGTCTTTTAAAGGTTATTTTGTTTTGATTTTAATGAATATTTTTGTAAAGTTAATGTTAATGGAACTCATCTATTGAAATCTCATAACTATGTTTACATTAAGTGTTTAATAAAAGAAATTGAAAGTATTACGTCACAGCGCGTGACTCATCTGGCACGGGGGGTGCTAGATGGAGTTTTCCAGCACGGCTGAATTTACCGGAAATGCCTTTCCGGTGTGCTAGAAAGAAAAATCCGACCTGAGGGCACCTGCGTTGCCTGGTAACGAGGCTTGCCGAGTTACCGGCTACGCAGCGTGCCCGAGGGTCGGATTTTCTATCCGGAACGGATATACATGATAGATATTTTTTCTAGCATACCTTAATTATTTTTGTTTGTGAAGAAATTGCATAAAAAAGCTCATTTTTGTACATCTCACCAAAAAGCGCGTGCGATAATGTTTACTGACGTCATGACGCGCAGTAATTTTTATTCGCTGTCAACGTCAACAAGTTCCTTCGATATCAAGTCTTTGAAGGGTTATTTCGTTTTGTTGTGAAGATATATTTTTGCAAAGTTAATATTTATGAAACTCATCTATTGAAATCTCATAATTATGGTAACTTAAAGTATATAATAAAAGAAATAAAAAGTATTCATCAACATTTATTGGAGTATTCCAGCTGTCAAAATCTTAGTTTTAACACTCCTAATGATTTGACAATCTTTATTTCGTATTTTCGATGAACCCCATAAAAGTGCATTACACAAACCATTTGTGGGTCCGTTTAAACCTGCACTCTCACACATTGAACGTTGACAACTCTTTTTTAAATTTTGTCTTGGAATGAGCCTATCTTTGCTAAAATACATGGAAAACACTGATACAAGACTGCTGACAAAAATCAGATCGCACTTTTATGCATTTTTCTTAAAGCTTTCGTATCGCCCTTAGCCATATTTATCATTAATTTTCAAACGTAAATATGACAAAACTGTTATATGATCTTTTGTCGGCAGTCTCATATCACTGTTTTTCAGATATTTACGCAAAAATTGGCTATTTCCAAGTAAAAAAATGTCAAAACGGTTAATCGGTGAGAGTGCAGCTTTAAATAACCCTACTGTATTGTACTGTACATCAAAATTCGTCTTGTTTGTTATGATCGATTGCTGCACTTAAAATATATTCAGGTTATTCACCTGTATTTTGTACGTGTGTGGGTGTTTTAAGTTAGGTTTGCACTAACACGATACAGATAAATGACTTATTTGGAGTCCCAGCTTATAATTCAACAGTCGGAGATTGTTTCACGAGCTAATAACGTGCGTAATGCTGACCTACATTCATGTATTATCACGGGGTGAATGCGTGTGGTGTGAATGTAAACAATCTACTGAATATTGTTCTGAATTCTCCATTTATGTGTTTAGCGTGGAAGGAGCATGTTGTCGTTTTCAAGAATAGTCCCTAGGACCCATAAGGTCATGTCAAAAGGTATCTACAGCGGTATACAATCGGGAAGGGTGATGTCGGAGTTTCCTGCACATATCTTCGGACAAGACTCAGTTTCGGACATTAGGTCTTTCCCAGTTTTGGACCACGATATCGTGTGTATGGAAGGTCTACAGGGTGAAATCAGGGATTTGTCCTTATCCGAAGCAAGACACGTTTTGTCTCAAGCGGTTGAGTTTCAGAATTATGGACCTACTTTTCAGGGAACTCCGGAATTTATGAGTGGCTCAAGCAGCTTGGCAGGTTCACGAGCTACCCCGTCTCAAATTGGTAACATAAATCCTACTGACGCACATTCCTCGGTGCTAGCGGGTCTCAAGAGTCACGTCAGCTTACACGGTCATATGCAAAGCAATGTTCCATTCCCTCAACATGCTAGTGAAGTCAGCGGGGGCTACGGCAGTTACCACAATATGCCCGGTGGCAGCGATCGCTTGCTCGACAAGTTTGTGTCTGGAAGTTTGCAGAACTGCCACCAATCACGGCAATTTTCAATGTCTTCTAAGCTTAGTGTAACACAGCAAGGAGCCCAGGAGGCATTACTGGAAGATCAAATGCTGACAGACCCATCACCCCAGGGAATTCAGGGAGACAACTGTGTGAGCTTCAAACTCTGGATGGAAAATTGTCAGAGGTATAACTTACCAAACTGTGATGAACAGCTGAAATCTCTTAAGGAGGGTCGAAAGACACTGGCAGAAGTGTTTCAAGAGCAACAAGAGATTATAAGACTTGTAGCTGAAGATTATAAAAGAAAACAATCTCAAGAACGCATGGCAGCAGAAACCAATGCTCAAGGACCGCAAGATTATTATGGGTACTCGTTTGAGTTCAGCTATAATGATCCATGCCCCCAGGGTCTTCAAGGGGATGACTGCGCTACTTATAAAGTTTGGGCTAATAACTGCAAAGCGTTTGGCTTCGGAGACTGTTCGCAGAAAGCTGTCGACATACAAACAGGCAGACGGACATTGCAGGAAGTCTTTGACGAACAGGACGAACTGATTAAGAAAATCGTCTCCAACTTCCAGCAGCGACGTCAGTTCAGTACATCAGCAGTAAATCTATCTGAGGTGCGTACAGACAGGTCACAGAACTCTGCTAAAAGTAAAACAGAAAGTGTTCAATCTCAATCAGAAAAATCTAATCAAACGAGTGAAAACCCACAAAGCATTCACCCCGATACTAGTAAAGTAATTAAAGATATTGATATTAAGTTAAGTCAGAAAGATCGGTTGAAGCGCGCCGTGAAAGATTACGGAGCTACTGTAATCGTGTTCCATGTTGGCATCTCATTGATTTCTTTGGGAGGGTTTTACTTGGCTGTTTCGAGGTACTGTATGGTTAATATTTCTTGTATAAGTAGTCTCACATTAGTCAGAAAACCATTTTACAAGTGTACAATGCAGGTATTAACAGTTGTTGAATATGAACGTTCAAATTTGCAGTATATTCTTAATAAGTGCAGCAACGGGATTTAAAAAAAAATGGTAAAATGTTTAAAAAAAAGTCCAAAATGCACTTAAACCGAGGGGTAGGGTGTATATAATGTTCTTGTTTTTTGGTGTGAGTGTGTGTGTTTTGTAGTTTAGTTGTTGTTGACAAAAAATCCAAATGCAGTTTTTCATATTCATGGTCGAAAATTGAGAGTGCAGCTTTAAAAGTAAAGCAAACTGTCATGTATGCTTGTATACTGTATTAAATAACTGAGAGAAAACAATATCCTCAAAAGCTGGTTTATCTCTAGATTTTTATATCAGGAATGCACACATGACTTGGGTTCATGTTGAAATTGTTCTATAAATAATGACAGAAAATGCAAAAATTATACATCCCTTTTTTTTTATTTATATATCTCGTTGAGGTCTTAGGCTGCCGGGATCACTGCTGATTTCTATAGACTAAACATGAATTTGAAACCCTAGATAATGTTTAATGATGAGGCTCAGGCCTCAGTTAATTTAATCATTTAGAAAAGCTCTGACATTCAAATATCCATAAAGCAGATTACAATTGCCCAATTTCTATTAAGTAAAGAAAATAACCACCAAATTTCAATCAAGTCATTTATTTATTTTATTACTAAGTAATTGAATTATTTAGAAGCCTGGGCGTGCAGTGCACACTGGCTAGAAAAGAGGCATTCGCATGGCATTTCTTGCTGAACAATAAAATAGTTGGCATTTCTTTCAGTCTATTAAAGCTGTACTCTCACAGATAGACAGCTTAGACATGTTTGTCTTAAAATCAGATTTTGGTATAAATGGCTCCAAAGCAGTCAAATATGATAATTCACAATAGAACAGAACTTGAATTGGTTGGAAAACTGCCAAATAACTCATGTTTTGTAAATTGTTACATTGTAGTTACGCTTTTCGCCATGAAATATCATTTTCCCAACAAAATATGAACAACTGCAATCAGATCTTTTGTCAGCAGTCTTGTATCACTGGTTTCCAGACATTAACGCAAAAAAATGCTCATTCCAAGACAAAAATATTAAAGTTGTGAAACGGGTCAATCTGTGAGAGTGCAGCTTTAAATAATTCAGCACAGGTCATGACTGCGTCGGGCCTCCCGGTTTTATTGTTTAGAAGTCGTCAAATAACCACTAACCATTTTATGATTACTTGATATATAGCTATCTAATAATGGTGTTTAATAGTTTTGATAATGTTAGCTATAGCCTTGTTTTACCAATCACGAAAAACATTTTGTTAATGTGCATTATACTATTAACAATTGCAGAACTATTGACCCATTTGGATTACTTTGACCAGCTAAAAAAGTCACCAGTTTTGATTCAAAAGGCTGCTGACTATATGCACTAGTGGTCTCCGAACAGTTTTAAAGCAGTCATCCATGATCCATCTTCTTATACTGTAACACTTTATAGACGCGTGAAGTTTATTGTAACCTAATAGGTATAGTACAGATATGATTAATGTTATAAATTTCTGTTTACACTCGCACGCATTGCGGCGTATTATTATTGGTCGACAGTTGGAAACCGTCTCATTTTTTTTCTCAATATGCGCTGACGAAATGTTTCATCATGAAATTGTTATCATAACACGGCTTTTCACAATTATTAGTATTAGCATCCCAGACCATCCCTTTAGCTACAGACTGTCCCGGGCTATACACGGACCGCACCGGAGTGAATCTTTTTAACAAGACATGCCGGAACGCTAAGTATCAAGTCGGTGCCTCAACGGACCTTCCCGCAGCCAACACAGTCGCTACACGGACGTTTCCGTACTACCCCGATTTGAAAAAAAAACTCCCAGATGGCCCAAGACGGTCATAGATCGCCACGGGTCACGGACACTACGGACCATGGACATTACGGACCAGACATTACGGACCAGATTTAGGGACATTACGGACCATCTTCAAAAACTTACGGACCATGATTTATAATGTTTTTAAACATTTTTTTTTTAATTTATTCACTCATTGGATTTAAATTTGTTAATAAATACTTTAATATAATTGCTCAGCATGACAATTATCTTTAATGTAACTGAAAAATCCCATGAAATTCCAATGTTAAACATCAATGTATTTTTAATAAAATATTATAATACTGTGAATAATAACGAACGAAATATGTGTTTATCTTATAATTGTAAATGTGGATATTAATGTTTTCATATGTGATCGATTGCTTTCTGAAATTACCTTTCGATCGTCATATATTTGTTTGTTTTCCGTTTCATCTGTTTTAATTGAAAGGTTCAGTAAAAGTGCGCAGTCACAATGAGTTTTCACACATTGCCAATTAAAGGTTGTCAGTATAATGTTTGTTTCTTTTGTAATATACCGCCGATAATTACGGGTACAATCATAACTAATAAACACTAATTAAGGCAACAGAAATTGCCAGTTTTAAACATCAGTTTGCAAGAATTGCAACAAACACTGATATGTTCTTATATGTGCTCGATTTATTTTGGGAAATAAACTGTTTTGGAAAATATTTCTGCTCGGTTTATTTTGGGAAATAAACTGTTTTGGAAAACATTTCTTCTGTTGCTTTTAACTGATTTTACTGCCAATCTTTCAAATTTTGTTCATTATTTTTCAAATAATTGTTATAAATACATCTAGGTCTTTAACACCTTTTGGAATTTCACAAGATTTTATATTGAACCATTGATCTATTCGAACTTCACGGGATTTTTCACAGTTATATGGAAGATATAACGTCATACTGAGCACTCATATTCAAGAATTTATTAACAAATTAAAAACTAATGAGTGAATAATTTAAAAAAAAAAAATGTTTAAATCATGGTCCGTAAGATTCCGAACATGGTCCGTAATGTCCCTAAATCTGGTCCGTAGTGTCCCTAAATCTGGTCCGTAATGTCCATGGTCCGTAGTGTCCGTAATTCATCGCCACGGCAATATTAAACAGTTTCATTTTTGCCGGGGTAATGTATCCCGGACCGTCCAGGACTGTCACGGATCAGCCAGGACCAACACGGATCTGACCCCGGATCGGCGAAATTTCCGCCCGGGACCACCCGGGAGGTCGGTGGGACTGGAGTTTTAAATGTCTGGAGTTTTGATTTTATTTATTTTCTGGAATTTGATTTCAGGGTCGCAGATAGCGCTACTGTAGTCAGTGTAGTGGTCCCCAAGTTATCGTCATGTTCACATGTTTCTATTTCTTTTTTCAGCGGGCTTGATGTTGTTGGGCTACTGACGCGGCTGGGGGTCGGGGAGTCTATCCTGCAGTCCCGGGTGGCGGCTGGATCCACCACCTTCGTCCTTGCGTACGCCGTCCACAAGGTGTTTGCACCCGTCCGCATCGCCACCACTCTCACGTGTACGCCCCTCATCGTCCGCTACCTCCGGAGGGTCGGCTTTCTGAAACAACCACCGAAACCCTAAGCAGAATGGTTCTACGTTTTACGTCACTGATATTTTATCAAAGTGTGACATCGGGCTAAGAACTAATGTCACCCGCGAAACAGAAAATATGCGTTTTTTTTATGTATATATAAAATGAATGACATTAAACGATTTACAGTATATTTATTCCGGATGTGGGCGGACAAAGACTGTTTTTTTCATCGGATGTGGACATCGTTTGGACATGCAATACATGGCTTATGTTATAGATCATTGAAATCTCTGTCTTAAAATGTGTATATTGTTTTCCAAGAAATAATTTCTGTGTAATGAGAATGGTATAAGCACAAATATTCCATAGTTTTATTTCCATATGTTACCTTCAACTGTGACATACGAGTAATAATCGTTTTCCTTTCACTGAATACCTGAAATACATTACTAATAATGGCTTCATATATAGAAAATCATTTGATGCTTTTGTCATAAATGTATACATTCAATCAGGGCGCGCTGTGCATCAATGCACAATTGGTGTTGGAATGCAGTCTGTGGGCATTCGCGCAGAAATGAAATACAAACTGCGTTGTAAAACACTTCATTTCATGTCGTAAATATATAAATAGTTGATATTGGGTTGATTGCTCAGAACTTGGTTAACGCTAACAACGTTGTTAACTGGATCATTGTTAACTGTTTAACGTGAAATACTGTACGATGTCCTGTTGTATTAAGTGAAACAAATATATCTGAATCAGTTATCTCAATATTTGAAAAGACAACTGCAGTCCAGTTTATAACGTTGTAAGTGATCTGAACAATCGGCACATTGGTTATTAATTTATTTGACGTCGCTTTGTGTGATAACACTTTCTCACGTATTTATTGTTGTACCCTAATTATGTAACTACGTGAAATACGTAGTCTTATGTTGTTTTCTTGTTCATTGCGTTGTTCAATTTTGCAATAATGTATACAGATGCTATGCTTGCTAAGATACTATTTTTTTGAGAAATTGAACCAATAAAGTAATTATTTTCACATTTCAACAATTCTGTGCCGATTTCTTAATGCCGTGTACTAGTGACCATGCCCTCGGCTCTGTCTCGTGGAGATATACCGACCTGCTCTGACTATTATTATTAGAGAAAGAGAACTAATGGTATCCAATACTCAATATTGTAATTTCGGAAGTCTTGTGACCGTAAACTGGTATACATTTTGGAATATTTTGAACGGGTGTTGACTAATATGTTGAGATTTAGAAGATATAAAAATGCCAAAAAAAATATAACAATCAAGAAAAAATGGTATTTAAAGGTTGCAAATGCCAACGTTATGGTCAGTGGATTAATTTAAAAACAAAACCAAAAGAACACGAATAGATATGAATCGTGGTATATAATGAAAACTGTTGGCCGTGTTTTCTATCGATAATAAAATACGCATATGCTGTATGAATCTAGGCATGGTCGGTTGCTGACATCTCATTACTGTTTGTTCGAAGGTCAAGGTCACATTCACAAGTTATGTGTAAACTAATGAGAATATCCAACTGAAATCAAATTTGAACGTCATGGATCAGTCCAAATCATCTCGGTGTTTTGGCAATCTACTACAATTGTTGTTGAATGAAGCAGCTCTTTTTATAAAAATACTTGCCACATTTTAATTGATAGCTTTTCTGTTTATGGAAGCGTAACAAATGTTTTCAAGAACGCGAAGGTCAAACCGCATTTTAAGAAAAATAGTAGGTCAAAAGTTTCAAATCAGAGGACAGTTAGTATTTAATCAATTGTTTGTTATGTCCTTAAGCGAGCTTTTTTACTTAAAATACGGTTCCCGTGTTAACTATTCTACTGACTTCTGCCTCAAACACATTTCAGATCTTCTCCAGTCTTCTTACGGCTGGTTTACTGGCAAGATCATGTTGGATCTTCCAAAAGCTTTCGACACTGTAAAACACAAAATAGTATGCCAAAAACTACTGGCCATGGGTCTGGAGTACGTTTGGTGGTTTCGCTGTTGTTTTTTTGTACATTACAATGTTTTATGTTACAATAATGACATAAATACAAGCATCAGTTCCAAATGCAAATTGATATACGTTATGCTGATGACATGGCGATTTTTGTCCAATAAGACTCCGATATCATAAGACAAGTTCTCGGACAAAAAATGCAAAACTACAGCAAATGGTAAACTAATAACAAAACATTTCTTAATCTAAGAAAGACGGAATGCATACTTTTCGGTTCCAAACGTTTTTAGGGTACAATATAAAAGGCATGAAATCAAGTCGCGAAAATCAGCCGACTATCTTGGGCCAGTTTTGGGTTTTGATTTGTCAGGTACATCCGATGTGAACAATTAAAAACAAGAGCTGTCACAGTATGTGACGAATGCCCCCGAATGTGACATTGACCTATGAACAAGGTCAGTACATGAACAGTTAAAGATCAAACAAATACATATGGCAAGTTATTTTAAATTGCCTCTGAGCATAAAAAAATACCACCCATACTTGACAACCTACATTCTTATGTCCTTATATTCAGCATTCCATTGTGAATAAACACTAAGTGTATCTTTCACCTTAGAGGTAGGGACATGGGTCTTGCACGTGACACGTCGTCTTGGTATGTAGAACACAAGTTATTTTCAAATCTGTCCATACAAGAAAAAGTTACAGCCCGGACATAACAACCAATACTCTGTATCCTTATATGCAGCACTCCATTGTGAATAAACACCTAAGTGTGACCTTGACCTAAAGGTAGGGACACGGGTATTGCACGCGACACGTCGTCTTGGTATGCCAAACACATGTGGCAAGTTATTTTTAATTCTGTCCATACAAGGGAAAGTTACAGCCCTGACACGACAACCTATACTCTATGTCCTTATATGCAGCATTCCATTGTGAATAAACACTAAGTGTGACCTTAACCTAAGAGGTAGGGACACGGGTCTTGCACCCGACACGTCGTCTTGGTTTGTCAAACACATGTGGCAAGTTATTTTATTATCTGTCTATACAAGGGAAAATTACAGCCCAGACACGACAACCTATACTCTATGTCGTTATATGCAGCATTCCATTGTGAATAAACACTAAGTGTGACCTTGACCTAAGAAATAGGGACACGGGTCTTGCACGCGACATGTCGTCTTGGTATGCCGAACACATGTGGCAAGTTATTTTAAAATCTGTCCATACAAGGGAAAGTTACAGCCCGAACACGATAATCTATACTCTATGTAATTATATGCAGCATTCCCATTGTGAATAAACACCTAAGTGTGACCTTGACCTTAGAGGTAGGGACACGGGTCTTGCACGTGACACGTCGTTTTGGTATGTCGAACACATGTGGCAAGTTATTTTAAATTATGTCCATATAAGGGAAAGTAACAGCCCGGACACGACAACCTATACTCTATGTCCTTATATGCAGCATTCCATTGTGAATAAACACTAAATGTGGCCTTGACCTAAGAGGTAGGGACACGGGTTTTGCACGCGACATGTCGTCTTGGTATGCCGAACACATGTGGCAAGTTATTTTAAAATCTGTCCATACACGGGAAAGTTACAGCCCGGACACGACAATCTATAATCTATGTCCTTATATGCAGCACTCCATTGTGAATAAACACCTAAATGTGACCTTGACCTTAGAGGTTGTGACACAGTTCTTGCATGCGACACGCCGTCTTGGTAAGTCAAACACATGTGGCAAGTTATTTTAAAATCTGTCCATACAAGGGAAAGTTACAGCCCGAACACGGTAATCTATACTCTATGTAATTATATGCAGCATTCCCATTGTGAATAAACACCTAAGTGTGACCTTGACCTAAAGGTAGGGACACGGGTATTGCACGCGACATGTCGTCTTGGTATGTCGAACACATGTGGCAAGTTATTTTAAATTATGTCCATATAAGGGAAAGTAACAGCCCGGACACGACAACCTATACTCTATGTCGTTATATGCAGCATTCCATTGTGAATAAACACTAAGTGTGACCTTGACCTTAGAGGTAGGGACACGGGTCTTGCACGCGACACGTCGTCTTGGTATGTCGAACACATGTGGCAAGTTATTTTAAAATCTTTCAATACAAGGGAAAGTTACAGCCCGGACACGACAACCTATAATCTATGTCCTTATATGCAGCACTCCATTGTGAATAAACACCTAAATGTGACCTTGACCTTAGAGGTAGGGACACAGTTCTTGCATGCGACACGCCGTCTTGGTATGTCAAACACATGTGGCAAGTTATTTTAAAATCTGATCATACAAGGGAAAGTTACAGCCCGGACACGACAACCTATACTCTATGTCGTTATATGCAGCATTCCATTGTGAATAAACACTAAGTGTGACCTTGACCTTAGAGGTAGGGACACGGGTCTTGCACGCGACACGTCTTGTTGGTATGCCGAACACATGTGGCAAGTTATTTTAAAATCTTTCAATACAAGGGAAAGTTACAGCCCGGACACGAGTTATTGAGCCGGACACACGGACGGACGGAAGGACGGACAGACGGACGTGCGATTTTAATATGCCCACCGTCGGGGCATAAAAATATTGTAAAAAGGGTTAACTCTAGGATAATAATAAATATTTATTTTATATAGAGGAAGTCAATTTTTAAACAAAACTCATTGCAATGTATTAGTATAAGATCATCCGGATTATGTTTCTTCGTCATTGTACTGTAGTCTTGCCATGAAGTCAGAAAATAGGCTCCAGGTTACAAGCACAAAATCAAATGGTTAATTGTATTAATAATGTAGAACCTCGCTCTCAGTGCCAAGTTTTGCCGACCTTGGATTTTGAAATGTCGAACAGGCAGAAGTAGACCAGTTTGGTTAAGTCATGTTCATAAAACATTTTTTGACAATTGTTCTAGTTATTTGATGGATATATTTGCCAAATGTACTGAGGTTCACTCCTATAGAAGTAGATCAAACTTAAATGTTTATGTCATACATATTGATGATTTTAAGCTTCTTCCCTTTTATTATGCACATTGGTAATAAAATGGAATAAATGATTGGAAAATGCTACCAAATAATATCAAAGAAGCAAAATAAAAATATTATTATAGGAAACTAGTGAAAACTTACATTTTAAAGGATATGGAGAAGTCTGAAAAATCGCTTTTTGTGTATTCATAAATTTGAGTAATTTATGAATAACAGGGTTCTTTTCAAACACTTGCATATTTATAAAATAGTTTGTATTAGATTTTTCATTCACTATCTTTAAAAAAACAACTATCATGACTGTCATGTGTCAAAGATTTTCATGATAATTACGTGACACTGATAAAAGTGTACTTGCAAATGCCAATATAGTTTTCGATAAATTTGGTACTCTAAATAATATTAATATATAATTTCACCTTTATACAATAATCATAGACCCCGTTGGAAATGAGCTGTTTCTTTGTACAAAACCTAACGGATTATCATGTGCAAATGTCATCAAAATTGTTAAAATTTGTTACTAAATCATTTAGCTTTATCATTAATATATGCAGTATTTCATATTCTAGTAGTAGGATTTAATGTATGTTAACTTCAGTGATATAATTTATTATGATTCTAAGTAGCATGCAAGTACAATTTGGGAAATTTGTTATATTGATGTTACATGTACTGTTGTACTATGAAATATTGACAATGCACGAATAAAACAACTACTGCTGCTGCTGCTACTACTGCTGCTGCTGCTGCTACTATTACTACTACTACTACTACTACTACTACTGATTCAGATGACAAAGTGAACGACTTGGCCATATTTTATTGGACACCTGAATTACAAAACAAGTGCAACTGTGACTCGTCGCCTCGGAGACAAAAAATATGTTTCTAAAATATAACAATGAAGTCACTTGATTATATTCTAGTAACATCGGGAAAAAACGACAATACATATAATACATGTAGATATATCGATTGATAAATGAATTGCTACCTATAATTGACATATGTTTAAAATGTCTTAAACATATGATTACCACATTTTATACTACACAGATATTGTAAGGAAAAACATCTTAATAATAATAATGGTTGTTTTATCAAACATGAATGCACGTAATATATTCAGATTGAACAATTTTCGTCACACATTTACACTCGTTTATCCCACACAACTATATGGAATACATGAGAATCACATTGCATTCCAAGCCTCCCACATACAGCAGCCTTCTTTGCCTGTCCAAGCCTAGTCCATGTGGTTTAAACTCCAATCCCGTGATGAAATCCTCAACTTTTCCGTCAACATTCACTCGTTTGATGATCTTATCCCATTCGCTGCTGATCAAAAATGATCCGTCGGAATCTAAAACTATTCCGCCGGGACTCTCTATCTCTTTCGACAAACACATGGTTTTTACCATACCTTTATTTGTAACTTCTCTAAAACCAAACGGACTTTCACCAATGAGGAACATGGATCCTGTGACTTCATCGATTACTGAATGTATGAGTGGAGAAGAAACGCCGGTAAGCACGTCTTCTTTGTGTCTTACTCTCGTATCCCCAGATGCATCGACTTCTTGTAAAGTGTAAGGATTAAAACCTTGAATTTTTACGACATCGTGAAAACATCGAATGCACCACCGATTTGGGTCTGTTTTAATTTCCATACATTTTTTAGAGTCTGTAAGAGGGCATAAGTATTTCATTATTTTGGATTCTCCCTGTAGACAGACATACGTGTGCCCAGATGAATTAACGGTAACTTCCCATGGTGTTTTAGGAAGAGTTATGTCAGTATTTCCTTCACTTGAATTACTTACATCTACTAAATATATCATTTTCCCGGGACCATCTGCGACAGCTATTTTCTGTCCTATTGGACATATATCCCTTACAGTTGGATTACCAGTTAGTGATAACTTCTTTCGGAGATTAGGCCTCTGAACTTTATCTCTGCTGGTTTGAATTGTTCTTAAGATAAGAGAACTACACTGCCATATGTTTTCTACTCCCAAAACTTGCAACGTTTCAGTATATAATTGCAGTTGTTCAGATGCAATTTTCATGACAACAAACAGTTTTTCATAATTTTTCGCTTGCTGACCAATTTCAACTAGACCTCTCCATTTCTTTAAATCTCCCAAAACAGAACCACATGACGATTCTATTGTTTTAACTCTTGTTTTTTCTTCATCCACGACTTTCCTTACTCTCTCAATTTCTTTTTCAAAGTGTTCGGTTCCCTTTTCAGTGTTTGTAGCCGCTTTCTGTTTGTTTTCTTGGAACACCGTTGTCAGCTCATGTAATTTTTTAACAAATTCTTTAAACTCCAGCTTGTCTTCTATGGATTTGTCTGTACATTTAACATTGTAAATCAAACCTCCACAAAAGCTATGCGCACCATTAACGCACTTTGAGCAACAAAGTTTCTCATGTTTCTCACAATAATGGGTAATTTCTTCCTGATGAATTGTGCAGTTAAATACATCTTTTCCTTCCCTTTTCATGCAACCTTGCACTCCAGAAATACCAACTGCACCAGTATCAACCAGTTCATGGCTTTTAGACGGCTTCGCTTTCCGATGATGTTGAACACATGTCTCACAGAGATGGTCCTGACACTCAACACAGAACTTCGCCGCTGAAATCTCGGTTCCTTCCTCATTACACGACTCACAAAGCCTCACACAGTCAGTCTCTCCTGTTCCTTTACCTCCAACAGAATCCGCATTATCACTCGTGTCCCCTATTTTCTCCGCACAAGCAGCCATTATTGCGTTGGGTTGTTGTTGTTGTTTTTGTTTTCCGAAATATTCATGAAGCACTTGTCATTTCAAATAACTTGCTCCTTTCGATTTAGAAAACGAAAGTACAGATTACTGGATATAAAAGCTAGTACCGCAGTATACCTGTATGTGAAACAAGTCTGCAGTTCCTTTCCCTAGCCACAATAATGAGTGTTCGGGGATACTTTTTAATAATTTTCACATTTGTTGTGTATCCCTGTAATGAGTCTGTCAAGTATAACAGTCGTCAAAAGACTTAATGCCGTCCATTAAGGTGGATTATTCCTTCTCGGTATCAGTATATATTGTTATCGATGAATTTCACTACTGTGTACTGCCTAAAAGGTCCTTCAGTTTTGTGTGAGCCATTCACTATTGAGCTAAATAAAATACATTTAAATGAATTAAAGATTTAAGGAATTATAAAAAATGCTATGCCATCATTTTTATAAGAATTATTTGTAACCGTACTTTTGTTAATAGACTAGGTTATCTAGTATGAGCCTGGAACAAATAATAACATTCGCAAATACCGTATTCCCTGAAACAATAATTACAATACTACAATAAATGCCCAGTAATTTAATGACACTATACTGTATGATACATAACACGTTATTAATACATGTATACTAGCGGGTTTAGGCGGGGTAGGGGGGGGGGGCACCTAAAATAGTCCAAGTTTAATACAATACGTTTACAATTCAACATTTCGGACTAGAAACTGTTAAAAAAACTTGCAAACAGTTTATGCCATATTCATTTCGGTTCTAAGGAAGGGGCGCACGTCAAGATGTTGCGCCTGTAAGTTACGCCCCCTCTAATTTCAATTCCTGGAACCGCCCCTGTTGTACATAAATGTAGGTACAAGCGGTGTTGCAATAGTGTTCTCAGTAAAAGTATTATTGGAAGGGGACGAGTCGAGAGACAAGACAAGAAGGGCGGGAGGGTTATGGGTAAGTTTATACATAACATACTACCTTTTGTTACTTATTTAGAATACAAAAACTTCGCTTGACTACAACTCTCTTGTCATATGATTGTAATTAACACTGACCCCCAAAGTTAGTATGGCCTCGATTGTAAAGTGAATTGATGATCTTGAAAGATCTGTCCAATAAAACTGGCTTAAACATTAATCTGAAACTGTTTTAGATGTATTAAGACTTGGACACACGAATACTTTTCATTTGTGGAATCAAAAACTTTGATCAACAATTTAAAATCTAGTGATCTCCCTTAGACCGTTAATGAAATGTAACTATACTAAACAAAAAATAAGGAACACTTAACAGTACTACAATAGTATGGACCTTGAGTCAAGCCTTGACAAGACAGCGTAAATAAACCTCAAAGCGATTGAGAACATATCGAGGTCAGCGAACTTTGACGAACCAAATATGTAACACATTTGAGCCGCTCACAAGGGCGCAGACTAACTGAAACACAACATTTCAACACTTTATAATCATGTGATTCTTCTGAGACTGGCTTTCAATCAAAACATTGTTCAATATATCAAAGACGTTTTAAACAAAATGTTCCTGAACAGAACATTGCGTTACCATGTGTCCACGGCGATCAGGGGTTCTCCTTTCATGCGCCGTATGAGGAAGTTTATAATTTTACAAAATCATAATTTGCACTTCAGTTATTCCATATGTAGTAATAATGGCAACACGAATTAACTATCACAATTATTTTCCTTTAATCTATATATGTATTGTTAAATCATAAGTACTTGTACATGCATGTAAATATATTTACTTATCGACTTTGGAATTATATTATCATTGTCTTATAAATCACATGTAATTGAGCCATACAACTATGCTCCATGTATATATGTACATACTCGATCACACTTATAAATATGTCTATGTATATGTATTATGTAATGCCATGTTCAATCTCTTCTTTAAAGGAGGAAATAAAGAATTATCTATCTATCTATCTATTAAAACTAATGCTTGTACTATATCTTCGATGTCAGAAGTCTGCCAGGATCATTGTGTAACGCCTATTGACGAAACATACGAAATTTGAACACATGAACTTATTAATGTTTGGTATCCATAAAATCATGATATTTTTAATGGTGTTAGCTATTGCCCGATTTACCAACTGAATGTGTATATGTATAACATAAAAGTACTTATACATTATAAGCTATATACGTTCAGAGTTCGCGAATAAGAACTATCTTTTACTAGCTACAAAAAATAAAGATTAGCTTTTACTTTTTCAACTCGCTTATATGACAAACATTTGCCCTTGGGTTATTTTGAAGACGCCTTTTTACGGGGAAAAGAGTATTTCTAATAAATAGCCAACAGTCTGTGTAAGAAAAAAAAATCATTTTACTAAGGATATTATAAGTGATTTGTTCCGATATTTGTATTTACTTTAATTATACGTGTATCTGAAATTTCCAACGCTGAAAGTTGACCTTTTAGTTCTTCAATATCACGCCTTAATCGCCTGGCCTCAGAAGATTTACGACGCTCCTCAACCAAACGTTGGAGGGTAGCCCTTTCTTCCTTCAGAGATTCAATGTCCTGCGAAATAGGCTTCTGTCTAGGGCTCAACAATTCCAAGTCCCTTTTTAAAATATCCTCCTCACGTTCCAACTCCGAATTTTGTTCGTCCAGCGACGAGGGCCTCTTCGAACGCGAAGTTTTCCGCACTCCCGAATCCGCCATGGATAAAAATATTAGACGACCGTCCCTGCGACTTAAATTTTAACAATGAATGTGAGCGCCAAATACAGGTAATAAAGCGTAGAATTACCGAAAAGGAATGAAAGGGATTAGAGGTACAAGAGTTAACTCCCTTATAATTAAGATTTTTGAAGCAAAAATTGCAAATTATGTTTCGCTTAAGTAAGTCACCATCATCCAGTAGAAAATTTAGAGATACTGAAATAAAACGTCCTGCGTCTGCTCATTCAATTGTTGTAGAAATCTTTAAATATTAGCTGTTTACATTTATTTAAAATTATTAACACTATTAGAATGAAGGATGTTTTCAAGAATAATAAATTAAAACAAATCAATGTATACACTGACTTGAGTGCAGTAGCTTTTAACTTATTACACATTGAAAGTTTTTCGAACTCCATTTCGGTAGGAGCGTCAGATACGATCAAATAGCTAAGCGCGAAAAAGAATTAATCGATTTTTACAAATATTTCGACGACGATTTTCGTAAAATGTTTTATTCGAATCTATAACAATTTCTGCCAATATGTTTTTAATTATGATAAATAGTTACTGAACAACCCTACCAAATCAAAGTACCCCCGGGTCAAAATCACTTTTTGCGTTTATTTGACAAGAAATACCCAAAGGGTAATTTTACCCAAGTGGGTATTTGCGTTTATATGCACATATTACCCCCGTGGTAAATGGGGCAAATTTGCCCCCAAGGTTAATTCTCGTCATACAGACGGCGCATTTGGCTGTTTAATGATTTAAGTCTAACTTAAATTTTACCGTTGTTCGCCACAATGACATGGAATTTTGAAGTCAAATATTACCCAGGGATTTTTCTTCTTATATAACTGTGGCTGATATTCGGCTTCTTCCCGTCAAAGTCATGTTTTTGCCCAGTTTACTGATTTAAAATTCCAAAAAAAGAAACATTATTCTCTCCAAAAAGATGAACGAGTTTACTTTCGATTTTGACAAATTCTTTTACGGATATGCTGTGTACCGTGGGCGAGTTGGCTAAGGAAATCTCGTAAGAAAATCTACACATGCATAGATACTCATACGTATGTTTTCCCGTAAAAAGGTATTCTGGCAAAAGCTCAAAATGGAACTAGGTCCGCCTGATCACTTCAAATATTAAACCAGTCACTTAGACCACTCGCCTGCGGAGACAACTGACCGTTACATGTGATTTCATTGGAATAAGAGCTGTCTCCTATGTATCATGCATATTCCTATAAACGAGATTATAATAGTCATTTTCTCACGGTATGTAGGAAATGGAAAGAAAGAAAGTACCGTCGTTTCCGACGATGGTTTAAATACATTTAGCAAATAGTCTTCCTATTGGGATTAACGCACTATTTTCCCCAAAATAGAAAGGCTAGGTCCGCTTCCAAAATCTGGCTGGAAAAGCACTGTTCCGTTGTGGAAAAATGTCTTCTAATTATGTTTGAAATCCTAGTACACTACAATAAAGAATAATACATGTTTTGCCTATTTAAAATGAACGAGCTTTGTGTGCCAAGTGCATATTTTCATTATGCACAATGCTAATTGAATTTTGTTGGTGAGGACAACTCTGAACATCTGATATTATTTCATATTAAACTTCAAATATTAAACTTTAATCATTATTTTCAATGGCTCGAAAAAATAAATAATCTCAAAGAATATATATGAACCGTGGTATAGAGACTCAACACTGAAGTCAAAGGGAAATATCACACTGATAGTCTAAGATAACTTATACAGTATGTAATTAACCGACTGGAATGAGTTCTGTGCACTTAGGCTGGCAGGAAAGCAGTGGAAATTATAAATTAATAGAGGATAATTGTTTGTTCCAGTTTAAGATCGTGATATATTTCACCGAGTGAACACCAAAAACTATATTTCACGAGTAAAGTAGCGATGAGTGAAATATTTACTTATTATGTTGTTCACGAGGTGAAATGCATTGCAATCTTACACTGAAACCAACATTGTTTTTATAATTATTGTATGCCTAAAAAGGTTTAAAATGACAGTGAACTGTCGTTTGCAGATAAGCCCGCCAAATTGAATGCAAACCTAACGTCATTTTGGAAATGACGTCGTTAAATTTGTGCCCAACCCTATGAACGCTGACGTTTGATTTGGAATTGAGATTGGGCTAACATTTTAAAACAGTAAGAAATATCAAGATGTTATTTTACTATTTGAAACAGTGAAATAACCTTTTTATTTCACGGATAATTCTCTATAAATCACCGAAAAGCATATAATAATTGCATTAAAATAACTTCTATTTTAAAAAAAGTTAAATATTTGAACGTTACGGTCAAAGATTTACGACACACTTTGTCTTGTTATCGGATTTACTTGATTGAGTTGAAGTTCGGGCAATCGACATTGCGGATGATGATGACAACGGGTACGTTTTCGCCATATTTTATTGAACAATTGAACTCAGAAAAGCTCATTTTTGAAATCAATTAACATATTGATATTGATATAAATAAAACGGAATAGTTTTAAGTCTTAGATCTATGTGCAGTCAATGTAGCAAAGCACAGGCAGGGTCACAGGCATACATGATTACGATGTGAAATACCACATCAATTCAGTTTCATACGATTTACCGTGGTACTGAACAATAAAATCACTTGAGTATGTACTGATAACAAATAACAACACATTCTGAATATATAATTATATCAAAGAAAGCATGTATAGGACTATACTTGAACTTTCTAAAACATATGAGCAGTGTTAGACACTAACACCAACTTCGAACAGTTTCTTTAGAAGTCTAGTAGATGCAACTATCATATATCATTACACTGTCATTTGGCATGAACTTAAAATATGACGGTCTCCCATGCCCCCAAATTAAGGACTTTCGGACTCATTTAAGTGTCAAACCTTGAATTGATGGGGTACAACATGCTAATATTTATATATAGTTGAACTGTCTGGAACATAAATATAACTACGAAGTGCTCATATAATTTTAGTGTGAAAGTAGCTCATGAAGAAATTCCAAGTTGTCGCAGGAACGCACATTCTTCATTAAGATGGGACACTCTGTCACCTGCGAACTTTCTGTCATCGACTATATCGAATACACGTGAATAGTTTGGCTATTGATGCCACCTACGTACAGCAATCGTCATTGTTTATCCAAGCCAAGTCCATGTGGTTCGAACTCCAAACCTGTAATGAAATCCTCGAGAACTCCGTCCATATCCAGTCGTTTAACACTATTATCACTTTCGCTGCTGACCAAAAATGTACCATTAGTATCCAACACGATTCCTCCAGGTTTGTCTATTGGTTTTGACAGAGAAATTGTCTTTACCTCGCCATCGTTGGTGACTTCTCTTAATCCCAACAGATTTCTGCCGATGAGGAACATAGATCCAGTGATTTCATCGATTGTTGAATGTATCTCTACAGAGGAAACACCGGGCAGAGCTTTCATTTTATGGTTTGCTTTCGTTTTTTCAGAAGCGTCAATTTCTTGTAAAAAGAAGGGACTTAAACCTTGAATTTTGAGGACGTCACGGTGACATCGAATGCAACTTCGTTTTGCGCCATTGCTAATTTCGATGCAGTTTTTAGTGTCTGAAAGAGGGTATAAGTATTTCATTATTTTGGATTGACCCTGAAAACCTACATACATTTGCCCGAAGGAATTAACAGCTATTTCCCAAGGCGCCGCAGGCAGTTTTATTTCAAACCATTTATCTGGGTTATCTACATTTATCAGAATTCTTTTTTTCCCAGGACCGTCTGCGACTGCTATTTTCTGTCCTATTGGAAAAATATCTCTCACTCTAGGATCACCAGTTAGAGGTATCTCCTTTAGAAGAATAGGAGCCCGTTTTTCATCTGGATATCCAGGCAATGACCGCAGCGACAAGGAACTGAATTTCCATTTGTTGTTTTCTACCAAACCTTGTAAGGTTTCAGCCAGAATTACAAGTTGTTCTGATGCCAATTTCGTGACAATGAAAAATTTCCCATTCGCTTTCGTTTGTTTACCATCTTCAACGAGGATATCCCACTTCTCTACCTCTCTTAAAACAGAATCACAGGCCATCTCGATTGTCTTAATTCTTGCGATTTCTTCATATACTGTCATCCTCAGTTCCTCTATTTCTTTCGCAAAGTGTTCCGTTCCTGATACGATGCTTGTCGTCGCCCTTTGTTTGTTTTCCTGAGCACTTACAGTTATTGTTTTAATCTTTTCCACCACTGTTTTAATTTCCTTCTTCTCTTTTTCTCTCTCAGCTACATCACCAACCTTGCAAATACTGTCTCCACACATCATATAAACTCCGCTAACGCACATCGAACAACACAGTTTATCATGTTTTGTACAATAAAGAGCTATTTCTCCCTGGTGAATCGAACAGATAAATATATCTCTTCCCTCCTTTTTCCTGGAACCTTGCACTCTATCACCGCTATCAATCAGTTCATGTGTTTTAGACGGTTTGGACTTTCGATGATATTGCACGCATGTCTCACACAAATAGTCCTCACACTCAACACAAAACTTGGCCGCGGGGAATTCGGCCCCTTCCTCAAAACACGGCTCACATAGCCTCACACGATCATCAGTCTCTCCGATAATCTTCCCTCCGACAGAGTCCGCGTTATCACTTGTGTCCGCTACTTTTCTCTCGCACTCAGCCATTGTTGCATTGGGTGTTTTGTTTTGTTTGATGCATTGGTATTTTTATTTTTCGGAAAATGTTGCGCTGTTTTAATTTACTAACTACTTTAGATTTTGAAAACGAAAGTGGAGATTTCCGGATGCCGTTTCATGGTTACTTAAAGCTTGTACCGTAATATACATATATAAGGACTAGTCGGGATTTCTTTCCCTATCATTTTATAGGTGAACGAACTGTTACGATAATCGGAGTTATATAGATATAACGACAATTCAGAATACATTAATAACTTTTGGTAAAAATACATGTTTTTAATATCTAGATAACGAGTTATACACGTCAGTGGTCATTGTTTATCTGAGCTCCATATTAAGGCGTATCTGTTAGTGGCGGATGCACGATCTCCGGGTCCCAATGACCATTTTGACAAACAGCAACCTCTGGTGTATTGTGTGCTAATTGTTTCTACAATATTGACATGACAAGTTCACTTGGACAATTTAGAGAAGGGTCAAGGGCGCCGGTGCCATCTCGTTATTGGTCGGCATCTCATCCGGAACACCTTAAATTATCAGGGGCATATCTGAAATATCAAATATGTTTGCACTGATATCATCGACGTATCAAAATATGTTAATGGAGAATCAAGAGAAAACATATGTAGGTGTTGTGGTAGTGATGAAAGTACCATTATCAAACAAACTGATCCGGATATAAGTGGTGAGGTATGGCTAAACCATTTTAAAAAAATATTTCAACCTGAGACTGAAGCAGGTAATGATAATCGTATTGTCAACAATTCTAACAATGATGTTGACAGCATAGATAATAACATATTAAATTCCAAAATTAAAGCCTTTGAAATAATGGAGGCAGTTAATGATTTAAAGTTTAATAAGGCTTCTGCTAGTGAGCTACAAGCGGGTCATTTTAAATATGGTTTATATTATGTGTTACCATATATGATTCATATTTTTAATCGTATATTTATGTCTGGGCAATTTCTAAGAAGCTGGACACTGTCTATCATTGTATTAGTACATAAGAAGGGAAGTTATGATAATCCCGATAATTATAGAGGCATAGCCCTTGTAGAAGTGTTCAGCAATATATAGACAGACAGACAGACAGACAGATCATTTATTTATCAGAAGATCATAGACCCATGTGGCCGAATATCATACAAAAATGACGACAAGTACAAAACATGTGTAAATATTCATACATATGTATGACCTTTCGTGCACTACAGACAACATTTAACATGCCAAAACATACAATAACCACAATTTTAACAATACAATTACTGGTATATATGTGATCATATTTTATATGCATATACATATACATACACACCCACACATACATACACATATAACACACACACACATACTTATGTTGGATTTAATGCAACATTTCTAAGTTCGAAAGCCTTGTATATAAACATACTCAGATTTTTTAAAATAGTTTCATTTTCTGTATTGATCAACGCAATTAAATAATACATACTAGGATGTTGTCTATAATACCTAGGTATCAAAAGCATTCTTAGTTCATTAAATAATGTGCACTCTAGTAGAAAATGGTATTCATCTTCTAATAAGGAACAAACAGTGCATTTACGTTCATTTAGGGGCGTTGATTGCGGTCTATTCCATCGTCCCGTTTCAATGCTTAATCTATGTGAAGATAGCCGCAATTTGGACACCGACATTCTAAAATTAGTAATATTTAAAATGTTGAGATATGGTTAAAATCTAAATTCTGACACATTTTTGTAAAACCTAGCCCTACTGGACATGTCTAATCTACTTTGCCAATCTTGAATAAAAGTATCTTTTAACCTTTGTTTAACAAGACACAAAAATATCTTAACATTTCCAATTTCTTGATAAAACCAGGCATCATATAAGCCTAAACTACAAAGTAGGCCTTTTGTGAGTGAACACCAATTTGGTTTGTTTGGATGCTGTTCCATATCTGTTTTCAGCATGTTATAAACAAATCTTGGGCTGTTGTAGCATTTTTTATCCTAGTATTACAAGATTGTAAATGTATCTTGGCATGATAAATTTTGCATAAAAACATCTTTTTTACTACTATCCCACACGTATTTACCTTTAACGCTACTACGACTACTCTCATTACATGTTACATCTGCTGTATGTTTACTAAAAGACAATGCAAAATTAACAGCACAATGGTCTGATAATATGTTTGGTGAATCAACAACAAAACTAGAAACATGCTCAAATAAATTTTGTGTAGTTAAAACATAATCTACAACACTTGACCCTCGACAACCAACATGTGTATAATTGCCCACTTTATCTCTATCAAAACGACCGTTTAAGATACGTAATCCGGTTTGTTTACACAAATCTAATAGCATTAATCCGTAATTATTTATCCTGCCTTTATCCTTCGAACATCGCGCAATAGGTACATTAGTTATATAGTTATCGGGTAAAAAATCATTTATATGCGTATGTAACATAATCTGGGTAATCCGACGTGTGTGCATTCAAGTCTCCACAAAGCACAAAATAAAAGTTTGAATTATTTGATTCAATATCGGTTATATGTGAAAGTAACCTATCAAAAGTATGTCTTTCAATTAAACTTTGTCTACTACTATTTTCCGGTACAACATACGATAAACAGAAATACAAATCATTATCTAACCCCAAGGTCGAACCATTAATTTTAATACATAAAATATCGTCATTACTTGTGAAAATCAAAGTGTCGTTCGTCACATAAGTATCCCTCAAATAGACAATTTTACCACCAGATGATCGTTTCCTATTTGGCTTATTTTCTTCCCTATTTAAAACATAGCATTCAAAATTATTAACATGTAAATCGGAAAATTCGTTAGTCCAAGTTTCTGTTAATAGAATAACATCATTTGTCTGAAAAATACTAATTAATTCTGAAGATTGTAATTTATTAGTTCGTCTACTTATAAGTCCTTGAACATTTAACACCGTACATTTCAGCGTGATCTTCTCATTAGTGTTCTATGCTGTAACGGTCTGACTCCGTTCCGCCTGATGACCACCGCTGTCAATATGGCCTGCATCACTGTTACTATTTTGGGCGATGGGGAAAACCGGGCCATTTTCAGTCCGCGTTTTGCTTAGACTTTGTTTCCTGTACGGTTTTGCGGATTGTGACCTTTTCTCAGATCTGGCCACGGAGCGAGGTCTGCCACGGGTAGCGACATTGGAAACAGTTTTTAACAATGTCTCGTCAGTGTCTGACGTCTGTAAATCCGGATATGCGACGGTGGCCCCTGTTCTATGTAAAACCGGCTTTGGCATCACGAACTTAGCCGGTGTGATGATCGACTCTGTAAGGACTTCGGCCTGGTTCGCAGAAGCCGCGCTATGGGTTTCCATGGCGACGTGATCAATCTGCTGGGGGTTACCAGCGTTAGAGCTAACATGGATAGCGGATACTGGCGGTGGGTCGAATGTCACCGGGGACACGCTAGGGACGGCATTTGGTAAAGTGTTTGCATCGGTGGAGTTAACACCACTGTTATACCACATATAACACCCGGCATGCTATTCGTGCTGTCAGAATTGAGCAACTGCGCTGACCGATTTAAGTGTGTATTGCTGATTTGCCCTAGAGTGTTGAGTGACGAAATCCGATTCGCCCCTACGAAACGATTCCATTCGGGAAGCTCATCACCTACCACCCTTCCTTCATGGATAAGTTTTGCCGGGTAAACGATTTGGACCCGTGATCTTGGGAAATCCCTTTTAAGCTCCTTCATACGCGGCCAAAGGCGACCGCGTGCTTCTTGAATTTCACGGGGGAAGTCCATGTCAATTGAAAAGGGGCTCCCTTTAAGAGAACGGACGTTCGCCATAACTAGTTCTATAACGCCGTAGTCTCTTAAGTTTACTATGATGGGCCTGTGTTAAAAACGTCTATTTGGGTTGGGCCTGCCTAACCTATGAGCCCGAGGAATATAAATGTGCCCAGAGTCAATGGACAGCCTATTGTGGAGGAAGTCTCTGATAATGCTTGTACAGTTCTCTCCGGCATTCTCGGCAAAACCACTAAAAATTAAATTATTTCTTCTCGACCGAGCTTCCAAGTCTATAGACTTATAAGCCAGCGTCTTCATAAAGTCCGTTTGTGAATTAGCCACTTTAATCACTTGGTTTAATTTGTCGTTTACACCCATCATGTTTTGTTGAAATGCACGCATTGATATATATATATATAAGTATTCTGAATAGAAGACTTACTTTTTTTACACAAGTTAATAACACTATAAAAGAGTCCCAAGCAGGTTTTAGATGTGGTTACAGCACAGTTGATAATGCTTTTGTCTTATATTCTGTTGTTAGCAAATACTTTGTAAAAAGGGTAAAAAATTATATGTCGCTTTTGTGGATTTTAAGAAAGCATTTGATTATGTTGATAGATGTAAGCTATATTCGTGTTTATTTAGACAAAACATTAAAGGAAGGTTATTAGACGCTATTCAAGCAATTTATACTGATGTTAAAATGTGTATCAGATGTAAGGAAGGCGTTACTGAGCCATTTAGTTGCCCAATTGGTTTAAGGCAAGGTTGTAATTTAAGCCCGATTTTGTTTTCACTGTTTATAAATGAGTTGAATGATTATATAGGAATATGTGGTACACATGGTGTTCAGCTGTCTCCGTCAGATATAGAAGTGTTCCTTATTATTTTATAAGTGAAATAAACTGTAACAAACGCCAGCTCTTATAACATATCATTTTATTGAGTTGCAACTTTTAAAACAGAGAAAATATCGTGGATGACATCGCAATATATAACATCAATGTACTACGTACTTATTGTAAGAAAATTCAAAACAAAAAGTGGACATATGCGGCCGCCAAAAACGGAACTGCAAGGGTTCGCTTTAAGGCGCCAAGCTGTCCGTTAAAAATACAACCAGCCGAGATAAGGGCAGATAATTTGTATTTTTACCCCCCTTTGCTAAATATTTAAAGTTAAACTTAACGCAATGTTTGTACGCAATACACACCCTGCTGATACGCAATTAAAACACAAAGCAAACTGTTTCCACAGCGTTTAAAGGTTAAACGCAAAAATTACTGGACTCAACACGCAAGAACCTGCTGACACGCAATCAAAACGCAAAGCAAACTGTTTCCACAGCGATTAAAGGTTAAACGCACAAATTACTAGACACAACACGCAAGAACCTGCAGGGTTACGCAACATAGGTGTTACCATAACACAAGAGCAACAACTTAAGGACTGTATATTATATTGCGATAAATTATCGTCTTAACATGTTTTTTCCCGTTTGTCTGCAACCAACAATTCACCGATGGGTATGGGGCTTAGCCCCGCCATCAAGTTTCAAGTTGGCAACAAACATAAAAATTATTGGATTTAACCAAAAAGATTATTGACTGATATACTGATCATGTAGATTAAATGTTGCCCTACTCTCAACTGGCTGAATTTTTCCGCCACAGAAACTTGGCTTCCCCCAAAAATTCGCCCGACATAATTAGCAGCTCAAGTTTTTAACTTATTTTTAAAATCGTGTCTCTGAGGTAATCGAGATAAAATTCGATTCCGACGTCATTTAAATGGACGCCGTCATTTCTAAAGAAATGATCTCCTGCCTTAATGTCGCAAGCAATCGCATCAGACGGACCCCCGGATGCAGCTATCGACCTCCCCAGTCTATTTATTCGCGTCCGTTTTGTTCGATCGCTTTCGCATCGCTCGCACCCAACCACTTGCGGCGTTGAATTATATCTATCCATACTATGGTGGCGGCCGGGAAGGCGGTTCTAATGTAACAGAGCTCCTTATTTATGATGTTTTTGAGTCTAAAAATTGACTCTGACACAAGATCATTACCACCGAGGTGAATAAAAACAGCCCTTGGTGGACTTTGAAACAATACCTTAGTTTCGATGGCACGGCGCAGCCCGTGCCACCCAAGGCCCCTTACCCCGTACCATCCTAACTCGCATGAAGTGCGTAGGTTCACTTTCCCCGTGTCCCTCGCCCAGACGCCACCCCAATATGGTATGGAATCCCCAACTATCCAGATGTCTGAAAAGTGGTAAATAGCAGCCCTATGATAGACCTAGATGTTGTAGACACATAAACTATATATTTTTCTTCGGTTTAAAAAATACTGTAAAATCCCGCCTTCACTGGCTACGGTCTTATGTAGCGCTTGTAGCAATTCGAACGCCAGCGGCCCAGTTGCATAATTTGCTCATTTGACATACCCAATGAAGCCAAATCGGTAGCCCGGCCTATTCTAAAACTCTGCGTTCTGTAATGGCCTCTCGCATACGCAGTTTTTTGAATACACTTAGAAAGAACACTTGCCACTTGCTGCCTGGTAACCGCCCTCCCGTTATTGTGGCAGAACAAAGGGCCCTTAGATAAAGCGCGTGTTTTACAATATTCACGCATCGCTAAAACAGGGCGGATTGTTTTTTCGGCTTCTGCTGGGAGCTTTAATGTCAATGGAGTCGTTTTTTTACTTGTTTTGTGTGTTTTAACGTGATTGAAATGCTTTTCAAATTGATTTTGCAATCATCCGTTAACAATGTCGGGTTACTCGTGGAATTACTCGAAACTAACTCACCGACGCGAAAAAGGCCAAAATATGCTAATGTAAATATTGTGTGAAACAGACTCGCCTCGTATTGCGTATAACAAACTTCCGTTAGTACGGAACATACCTCCCTTAAGATGTTTTTCGTCAGGGGGGGCGCGGTTGTCTTTTGATGGTCTACCTCGTCGAAAACCTTCTAACATTTTTTGTATAATGAATGACTTTTGAAAATCAAACCATATGAAAGTAATTAATTGCTGCTATGTATGTTGCGATAGTGCTCGCTGCGCGACCTATTTCAAAACTATACGCAATGAACAAAACTATGTGTTGTTCGTTAGCTGGCCAATCTCGATCGATCATATACTTTTCGCGAAACATTTTGAACGCGTTCAGGCCAGTAGCATACGCCAATTGTGTATTCGGAGCTATTCTATTTTTTGTTTGTGAACCTATCCTCCCAAATAAAGAACGCAACTAATATAGGGAATAACTCGAGTAACGTGATGTCCCTAGTCAAACCTGAGTTATGCCAGAAGTCGGGCCATTTTGCACTGCACCATTCACCTTGAAAATATATTCCAAACCCCAAACCTACGCCTCCCTGCCGCCTCCCGCACTGTCTGAGAAAAACTCTACATCCTCATTTGATATCCAAAAACTGTCGTGAAAGATAGAAACTCCGTCATGCGAACTAAAAAAATCGAGCCACATCAATAAATCGTTTTTTATATCTTTATTAACTCTTATGTGATGATACGGTTTTGATAAACCGCATATTGAGTCAATTAGGCGCCGACAGAGAGGTCTACCCATTGGTATAGCTCTACAACAAAAATTTAACGAGCCAATTAAAGATTGCATAGCATTTAATGTTGTTTTTTGCTTAGCCAAGACAACAGTTTTCTTTTCGATGACCTGCTCTATTTTATCTCGCGGTATTTTAACAGTCATGTTATTAGAATTCAGCTCTAAGCCTAGAAAAACTAATATTTCGGTCGGTCCCTCCGTTTTTTCTTCCGCAATTGGTACTTTTATGTCCGCCATAGTATTTATAAAAATATGCATGATTGACGCACAAGCCTCTACATTTTTGCCCCCCCCCCCCCCCCCCACCCCCCCCTAAAAAATCATCCAAATAGTGCAGCAACTCGCCTGATGACATTTTTTTCTAACACAACATTCTCATGATTCTAGTAGCGTTGAAAAACTTTCAAAGGTGCTGCAACTTATAGAAGCGCCAAAAGGTAATGCCTTATCAACGAAATATTGCTCTTTATGTTTAAAGCCTAACAGTTCGAAATCGACTTGCCTAATGGGAATTAGCCGAAAAGCATTTTTGATGTCCATTTTGAACAATTTGCATTTTTTTCCTAATCTTTGAATCATGGCAACAGCTTCGTCAAAACCAGTATATTGGACAGATGCTAGGTTTGGATCTATATAATCGTTTACCGACTCCCCTTCCGGGAAAGAAAGGTGGTGGATCATACGAAATTTATTCACATCCGGCGCATTTGGGTTACTGGTTTTCTTAGGCACTAGACCTAGTGGTGAGACAATTAAATTCTCAAAAGGGGGAAATGAAAGGGCCCGCAACCCGTTTTTCAGCAATTTCTACATTTATTTTTTGTGATACAATATCTGGCCGAGCAAGAGCTGAACGAAGATTTTTTGAATTTCGCGCCGCACGTGGCCCGGCATAATGTATTGGGAAACCTTCTTTGAATCCTTTAAGAATAATCTGTAACTTGTTAAAATCAAATCCTTCCGAATGCAATTGTAATTTATGTACATCTATTGGGGTGGGGGACAAATTCATAACGTCCAAATTATTTGGCTCATTGGCGGGCACCTCGAAAGAAGGGTCCCCCCCTGCCGCGAAAAACAATTTGGCGGCCTCTGTTGGCGGCTGGTGAGCGTGTAACAGCAAATTGGTTCAACCCCCCCCCCCCCCCGCCGCAGCTCGCTGCAGGGTGCTGACCGCCACAGCTTGAACATGTATGGCTAAAACGACAATGTGGCCACCTACAATTGCCACTGTTGTATTCGTGGCATGTGAATTTGCGGGTCGATGGAATTTGCCCAGTGTGACTGACGGGTTCGCTGTTCTGTGTGCAGCGCCACCACAGATCTGTGTTTATATGGGCCCAAGATGACGGATTAATCGGCTGGCGTAGCCGAAACTGTTCGTCATAAGCCCGCCATGCGAAATCCCCCTTTTTAGAGCTCTCTCTGATGTTAAACATATAGTGTAGTAATTCATTGGCCTTACTTGGAAATCTTGCGAGATACACTCCCGAAAAAATAATAAAGGCGTCAGTCCATTTTTCGATGTTACTGATTATTTCCCTACACTCACGTGGCTTTGACTCAATTTGCCCGGCGTCATTTAGCCGCAAAATGTTGCTACTAGCATAGGCTTGCAATTCAATGGAACTCTTTAACAGAAGAGCCAAATTAATAAAACTTCCATTTTGAATTTGTTCCCTCAATGGCTGTGGAACATGTGCAGCCAAGTCGTCATCACTAAGACGAACAACTGAAATTGGCAAAGTGGTCTCTGGACCTTGACTTTGACCTGGTGAATCAGTGCCCTCACCACCCCCGGAATAATTTTTGAGGCCAATATAATTTTCTCAAAATCAATCAGATTCTCACCCGCAGGTTTCTCTGGTACATCTTCCAAATTTCCCTCGACCAGGTCCTCTTCCACCTGATGTTTTCTTTTCCTTCGAGCCTTAGGCATCTCTGTGCAATTTTAACTTAAAATAATGTGAAGAAAACAATGAAAATACTTCGATTTAATACGATTTTATGAAGCTGTAAATTTTTGTATGCTATCCTACAGACGACGAAAACGGAAAGGAAGAGCTATGACAGACTGGTTACTAATTTCAGCCTTAAATCTTGATATCTGATTACATTTGATCCCAGAATCGAAAGCAGTCTATAAAAATTAATTGCATTTTCGGCTGTCAGAAAGTGTAAACAAACGACCACAATGCGTCAAAATTACAAAGTTGTGTATTACTGCGACTACATAAATAATTCTTACAGGACTTAAATAGAGCGGTTTATTTCCTAAAAATAAATGTCGTTATGCCTATAAAGTCATAACGAATATTATGTTTGCAGATGATGTTGCGCTATTGTCGGATACAGTTATCGGTCTGCAAAGGCAGTTGAATTCCCTTTATTTAATTTGTTCTGATAATAAAATGTAAATATTAATAAGACAAAAATTTTGGTATTTAAAAGAGGTGGGCAGTTATCTCGAAATGAGAAGTGGAACTATAATAATGAAGCCATAGAGGTAGTACCAGGGTTTACATATGTGGGGAAATATTTTAGTAGTACATTGTCATTGTTTAAAATGTCTGAGAGCTCTGCTCTAAAAACTAAGAAAGCTTTACATTGCGTGCTTAAAGGCATTGATTCTTTATCTTTTGTAAACTCTAGTGTGTTTATTAAAATGTTTGATACAAAAATATCACCGATTATGCTATATGGTGCTGAACTTTGGGGCTTGACTCCAATGAATGTTATTGAAAATGTGCATGTTTATGCTTGTAAAAGGTTTTTCAATGTATCATTTAAAGCATGCAATGATGCGGTTTGGGGTGATCTAGGGCGCTTTCCTTTACATATTCATGCTTCTAAACGATGTCTAAAATATTGGTTTAAAATTTTAAAACTTCCTAATGATATATATGTTAAGTTGTGTTATAATATGTTGAAATTGTATGATAGTTTAGGTTATGAAAACTGGGTTACTATTTTATGCATGAATTTGTATAAAAATTGTTTTGGTTATATTTGGGAAGACCAGTATGTTGAAAACGAATTTGTTTTTTTCTTAATGAGTATGTTACTAGAATAAGGGATCAGCATCTTCAAACATGGAATCATAAGTGTGCAGAAAACATGAAACTTAATAAATTGTATGTGCATGTAAAATCGTGCTTAAGTGTAAATAAATATGTGAACTGTATTACTGTGAACAAGTTTCGAAGATGTATGGCTAACTTTAGATGCTCTTCGCACCACCTGGCTATTGAAACAGGCAGACATTTTGGAATTGCTAGAGATTTAAGATTTTGTTTATTTTGTAAAAACCTTGTAGAGGATGAATACCATTTTGTAACCAAATGCCCATTGTATAAGGACATACGAGAAGTTTATATACCTCCGAAATATTATACTAGTCCTAGTCTTCATAAGTTCTTTTTGCTAATTGCATCTGAAAATGAAACAATTATTAAGAAATTGTCTATGTACTTGTTTATGCCGATAAAGTAAGACAAACCTTTGTCAATAGCAACTAACAAGTATTTGATGTATATCGTGGTACTACTCCAATGCAAATTTATAATTGATTGTATGCATATGTGTATATGGGCTGGAGGCCTTCATGCAATAAATGTTTGAATTTGAAAAAAAAAGAAAAAAAGAAAGAAAAAGGTTTAGTTCTAATCTCTAATACAAGGTTACTTCCTATCTGTGCACAATGCCTTAAAAGAAGGGGTAGCTCTAACCATAGTAACGTCCTGTCTGTGCACTATGCCTCACAACCAAGGGTAGCTCTTACTAGGGTTACGTCCAATCTGTGCACTATGCCTCACAACCAAGGGTAGGTCTTACTAGGGTTACGTCCAATCTGTGCACTATACCTCACAACCAAGGGTAGCTCTTACTAGGGTTACGTCCAATCTGTGCACTATGCCTCACAACCAAGGGTAGCTCTTACTAGGGTTACGTCCAATCTGTGCACTATGCCTCACAACCAAGGGTAGCTCTTACTAGGGTTACGTCCAATCTGTGCACTATGCCTCACAACCAAGGGTAGCTCTTACTAGGGTTACGTCCAATCTGTGCACTATGCCTCACAACCAAGGTTAGCTCTTACTAGGGTTACGTCCAATCTGTGCACTATGCCTCACAACCAGTGGTATCTCTAATAAGGCTAACGTCCTGTCTGTGTGCTATGCTTCACAACCAGGGGTGGCTCTAACCAGGGTCATGCCATTTCGGGGTACATTGCCTCAGTACCAGGGATGGCTCTAACCAGGGCTACGTCCTGTCTGTTTAATATGCCTCATAACCATAGGTTGCTCCAACCAGCGTAACATCTTGGTGTGTATTATGCCTAACAACCAGGGTAGCCCTATCCAGCGTTACGTCATGTCTGTGTATCATGCCAAACAACCAGGGGTAGCCCTTACAATCTATCAGGGGGTCTCCTTTGATGCGCCGGGTGAGGAGAACGTTCCGGAAGTGGCATCGGTAAGATGCCAGCATGTCCCGGTTCTGGTTGAGTCCCAGACTACTCTGGACTACTGGGACTATAGTAAGTGTGGCGTTTTGTCATTTACACACACAGACTGCTCTGCAGAGGCTGAGTCGACCCGGAAGACTAGTCAAAAGTCACGGGGTAGCATTGCGACTTGTGTTAAGCCGGAAGTGCGTATTAGTCGGGACAGTCAGTGACGGAGCGGACAGAGGCGGAACTGTAAGTTCTCCTGGTAATGATGTTTCTGTAGGACCTTCTATCCGAGACTTGACTACGTCTGGCGCTTGTGTCCCTCCCTCTCTCGCGGAATCACATTGCGAGTGATGCTGTCGTCGAGCGGACAAGAATCGGTCCTGAATTTATTCGCATCACTGACATGTGCATGTGTCCTACGTTGTGACTTGTCATGTTGCGGCGCTTTATCTTTATGTGAAAGACAAACAAAATTATGAAAACGGTACGGTGAAAAGTACGCATATACCCCTTCCAAGTCTCTAGTGAAACTTTATAGACCGGGACATCCATGCATGGTCAGTTATGGCGTAGGGGCCCCGTTCTCACTTATAAGCCAGTTTATTTCTGACTTTCAAGCCAACGTTCTGCACGGGGATAGTGTCACCATTCTCTATGGCGTTTTGATTTACCCAACGGCTCCTGTTCAGAGAAGCTCGTTTACCGGCGCTTTTACCCGCAACCCTGTATGCGTAGCGCATCCGTTTACGTAGAGGACTTACGTCGTTGTCATGTTGACCGCCATCTTAAATCCGTGTAGCGTCGAATCTGAAACATGCGTCGACGGACAGTCTGAGATGCCTTCCAGACATTAGAAAGTGCAAGAATGGAAACACGTGAAACTATGGCTCGTTCCATTGTACACCTGCCAAGTGGTCTAATATGAACAGATTTTCCGAAAACAAAACTTCAAGGATTATTGATAAATGGCCCAGATTTTAAAAGTGAAACCTTTCTTGTGTCCTATAAACCACTGTATCTAAGAATCAAGGGGAAAAAAATCTAGAACAGCTGGTTTTACCATCTCATACATTTTTCATCACGGCTGTACACATGGCGTTCTGGTTCATGTTGTATAAATCATAATAGAATATGACCAATTGTACAGACGTACGTGTCCTTATAAGACTAATGATTGTAATATATTTTCGATGTCAGAAGTCTGCCGGGATCACTGCGTGACGTCTATTGACGAAACATACGCAATTTAAAAACCTAGGCTTGTGTTTGGTATCATTCAAATCTTAGAATACAACTAACATTTACAGGCAATGAAATTGAAGATAGGCAATAATTATGAACTAGGCTTAATGGTAAGAATTCTAACTTGCGCGGGTGTTTAAAAGGTCCGCGCACTGCCACTCATCCGATACACAAATCTCTGCGTCGGATTTTGCGTTGACAATGTGTCAGTCAATGAGGTTGTATTCTAAGTCAGTTAATAAACCTGAACTAAAATCATAATGCTTAAGAAGGGCACGTTCTCTACGCTCACTCCGCCCATTCTTTATCATTAAGCCTTTAATTCAGGTCATATTACATGGTATTTTTATGATGTTCGCTATGGAAAAGTAGTGTTCCTTTTAGTAAAAATGTCTTCTAAACATTTTTGAAGTACTAGTACACTACAATAAAGAATCATTTATTTTTTTACTCACTGATATAGTAAGCATTTTGCACACTGCTAATTAAATTTTGTTGGTGATGACAACTCTGAACATCTTTTATACTTTCATTATAAACTTATTTGATAACTTGGAACGAACCTTTATCCTTGTATTCAAATAAATATATATTTCTTTTCACTCTCATACATTTCTAAATAATTGTTTTCTTACTTCCTATATATTTCATTTCATCAAATAGTATAGCCTGATATGAATCTTTTCTTTAAAAGAAGAACGTGAGGGAACAAATGATGATTGGCGGGAAATGTGAGTAAAATTCCGAATCTGCTTTAACATAGTGTGAACGTAAAATGCAAAAGCAAAATTAATGAATATCGACAAGAGCATGTCAAGACATATTGTGTGAACTGAGCCTTACGTTTTACTTCGTCACTTGATTAAACACTACTTTTACTGACAAACATGGTAATGAAATACCATATTCTGAAGACAAGAAATACCATCTTTTAAACTGTCTTTTTAGTGTTTTGACCAGGGTGTTGTTCCCGTAGTATGTCGGTAGCTCGGGACTATCCTTTATAATTTCACTCATGCTTAAATGATATCTATAACAGTTTATTAGCTACAAAACAATCAAGTTTATACTTCAAATTCCAAACCACTGTGCACTTGGCTAGTGGGGTTGTTAGCCAAAATAAGTAAAAGTGTTTATTTGTGGTCTACTAAACGACTATGTCGGCAGGCCTGACAGCCCGGCGCTGACTTATCGTTTAGAAGACATAATTTGATAATTGTCGTAGTGTTAAGGTATAAATGCCTATCGAATGCCTCTATTCTAGCCAGTGCGAATGCGTGAGTTTCTAAATAACTCCCTAAATAAAAGCTATTAATGACTTAATTGAATTCAGGCGGTTTTCATTACAAAATTTAAATGTGGCGATTGTAATCTGATTAATGGATTTTGGGTTTATGTCAGAGTTCTTCTAAATGATTACAATGTATATGTGAATCTGTCCGGTGATCCAAATAGTGGAGGCACGAGCCCTATTGGGCGTTAGGGAAAGCTTCTTTTATCATTTAAACATTTTTATTGTTCCCTGCTCCCTGTGTTATTGTCCCTGGATCCTTCTATAAGACTGTCAATACCAAAAGTCATGACAAGTACTATGTATAAAACATGTGGGCTCGTAGTTAACATTTTTAAAGTCCATGAACTATTCAAGAAGTATCACACACCACCAAGGGTCATAGGGCATTATAAGGACCGGCCAGTCAGCCCCCGAAGGTGTATATGGACCGAGGCGTGCCGGAAAGGTGTGTTATATTTCTTATATTATACCGAACACTTTTTTACCATTTAATTAAAAATTTAAAGCGCCTTAAGAAAAATGTCGTTCTAAAAATTGCAAGCAGCTCTCGCCAGTTTTTAATAATTTATGACGAGGTCAGAACCGGCCAAAAAATGATTTTGGCCGCGTCATAAAAACTTTTTTATTAAAATACATTGATATACGGACCGATCAACTTTATATGCACAAATAAGGGACACATTTATGTCAGGTATAATATTCCTTATTTAGTTGTTCGTCGCGCCTGTATAGTGTCACTGCAGCCTCAATTAGTACAGCAAAAGTGTAGTGACTTAATATCAATGTTTACACTCGCACCTGTTAAGAAGCAATTAAGATTTTTCGAGAAATTGGGGTCAGGTTTTACACAATCATCATATTAATATCTTTTCAGCGAGAATTATTCATCGGATGCGGTCATTGGTTGAACATGCAGTGCATGGCTTTCGTTATAGATCATGTTAAAATGACCATTGAAGTTTGTGTAATATAAAATGTGTATATTGTTTTCCAAGAAATAATTTCGTGTAATGAGACTCATATACAGTTAGCATAAATATTACATACGTTTTATTTACATTAACTACACGTGAACAAGGAATAATAACAAACTGAACTATTTTAATGCCAAGGCCAAAGATTAATTACAATGCCTGATCACTCCAATACCTCGGAGGTTTGGCAATCGACTTCAATTGTTGATGAATGATTACTGATTTAGATGACAAAGAGTACGATAAAACCATATTTTATTGGGGGGGGGGGGGGAATAAATGACGAACAATAAAGGCAAACAAAATCTCGTGTTGATCTTCATTCAAAATCAATAAAGCTGACACGATTTTACATGTTCTAGAGCAATTCCCTTAACTGATTATTTCCCCTTTTTTGAAAGGATGTATGTTTGACCCTTAAACAAAATTGTTCCTCAAAACTTAATTGTAAACTTTGGAAATATTTTAATTTTTAGTCTTCCACAACAAAGTATGCGGAAGGCCCTTAATACAAAGTATAAGACTTAGATTTATGTGCAGTCAATGCAACAATACACAAGCACAGCCACACTCATTAATAATTATGATATGAAAAAAAAATTGAGTTTCAGATGATTCATGGCAGTACAGAGACATTTTGTTTCCAGAATTAAACAATTAGCTGGTCACTTGATAATAATGATAACATCCAAAAATGTAATCGAAGGAAAACACATTTAGATAATTATATAAAAGAAAACGTATATGTGATATATAAAGTACTATAATTGAGATGTCTGATACAAATTATTAATTGAATACAACATGTATATAAATATATATACACGTAGTTGAACTATCTGGAATATATGAGTCTATAAATATGTTCTACCAATTCTTGTGAAAAAGCAGCTTTTGTACTTTTACACCATACAGGAATGCATATTCTATATTTATATGGTACATTCTGTCACCTTCGAACTTGTTTCTGTTACAAGGCTATATCGCATACATTTTGAACAGTTTTGCTATAAATGTCACTTTTGAACTTGTTTTTGTCACACGACTATATCTAATACATGTGAAAAGTTTTGCTATGAAAGCCACCTTAGAACTTGTTTCTATCACACGGCTATATCGAATATATGTGAATAGTTTTGCTATTAAGGCCACCTACGTAAAGCAATCGTCGTTGTTTATCTAAGCCAAGTCCATGTGGTGTAAACTCCAAACCAGTGATGAAATCCTCCACATTGCCGTCCACCGTCACACGTTTGATGCCCCTAGTGTGTTCGCTGCTGACCAAAAGTGTTCCATCGGACTCCAACACGATTCCCCCAGGTTTTGCAATTGAATTTGACAGAAATATTGTCTTAACCTCGCCATCGTTGGTGACTTCTCTTAATCCAAACGGAGCTTGGCCAATGAGGAACATAGATCCTGTTGTTTCGTCGATTGTTGAATGTATTTCTACAGAAGAAAAACTGGATAGCGCTTCCACTTTATGGCTTGCTTTCTCATTTTCAGAAGCGTCAATTTCTTGTAAAAAGAAAGGACATGAACCTTGCATTTTGAGGACATCGCGGTAACATTGAATGCAACTTTGCTTCCCGCGAGTGTTAATTTTGATACATTTGCTAGCGTCTGTAAGAGGGTATAAGTATTTCATTATATGGAATCGACTCTGTAAACTTACATACATTTGCCCGAAGGAATTTACAGCAATTTCCCAAGGCGCTGTAGGCAGTTTTATCTCCGTAATTCCATAATTTGTTAAATCTACATTTACTAGAATTATCTTTTCCCCAGGACCGTCTGCGACAGCTATTTTCTGTCCTATTGGACAAATATCTCTCACGCTAGGATTACCAGTTAGAGATATCTTCTTTAGAAGAATAGGCACCTGCCGTTCATCTGGGCATTCATGCAATGACCGCAGCGACAAGAAATTGAATTTCCATTTGTTGTTTTCTACCAAAACCTGTAAGGTTTCAGCAAGAATTTCAAGTTGTTCTGATGCCAGTTTCATGACAATGAATAATTTCCCATACGCTTTCGTTTGTTTACCAATTTCAACAAGGTTATTCCACTTCCCTACCTCTCTTAAAACAGAATCACAAGCCAACTCGATTGCTTTTATTTCCGTGATTTCTTCATTTACTGTCTTCTTAATCTCCTCTATTTCTTTTTCAAAGCGTTCCGTTCCTGATTCAATATTTGCTGTTGCTCTCTGTTTGTTTTCCTGAGCACCAACAGTTATCGTTTTAATCTTTTCCACCATTTTCTTGAATTCCTGTTCCTCTTCTACTTTACCAGCTACAGCTTCAACCTTGCAAATACTGTCTCCGCATATGATATGAACTTTGCTCACGCACTTTGAACAACACAGTTTATCATGTTTAATACAATAATGAGTCATTTCTCCCTGGTGAATCGAGCAGATAAATATATCTATTCCCTCTCTTGCCCTGGAACCTTGCACTGTATCACCACTATTAATCAGTTCATGGGTTTTAGTTGGTTTGACCTTTCGATGATATTGCACGCATGTCTCACACAAATAGTCCTCACACTCAACACAAAACTTAGCCGCGGGGACCTCGGCCCCTTCCTCAAAACACGGCTCACATAGCCTCACACGATGGTCAGTCTCTTTGTTTAATTTCCCTCCGACAGAGTCCGCGTTATCACTTGTGTCCGCTACTTTCTCCGCCATTCTTGCGTTGGGTTGTTGTTGTTGTTTTTAAAAATGTACCAGTCGATGCTTTCAATTACTTGCTACTTTCGATTTTGAAAACGAAAGTTGTGATTTCCGGATGCCGTTTCAAGGTTAAAGCTAGTACCGTAGTATACATATACGAGGACTAGTCTGGAGTTTCTTCCCCTATCACTACGTTGGGTGAACGAATTGTTGCGGTTATCGAGGTTATATAGATATAGCGACAATTCATAATACATTGACTTTTGGTAAAAATACATGTTTTTAATATCTAGATAACAAGTTATACACGTCAGTGGTCATTGTTTATCTGAGCCCCATATTAAGGCGTATCTGTTAGTGGCGGATGCACGATCTCCGGGTCCCAATGACCATTTTGACAAACAGCGCCCTCTGGTGTATTATGTGCAAATTGTTTCTACAATATTGACATGACAAGTTCACTTGGACATTTAAGAGAAGGTTCAAGGGCGCCAGTGCCATCTTGTTATTCGTCAGCTTTCATCCGGGATACCTTTGATTATCATGGGAATATCCTGACCAGAACAGGGGTGCGGAATCTCCTCTGGGTCGCGTCTTCATATGTACGTCCTTACAATTTAACATGTGTAATCTTTAATGATTTAATTGTTCACTCAATTACTTAATTGAATATGCTGTATAATGTATATATAAGAAATAATATAATATAACTTTCAGATTGAGGCCATGAGGATTTGTGTACGCTTGACAGTATTTGTTCATACTTGAGCATTTATGCCGAACATATTGTGCTCCGGGGATTGTCTCTTTCCAGTGTTCAGAGACCATTATTTTTTTTTAATTTCACCCTTTTAGGTAGTTAAATTAAATTAAAAACGTGTTCATGAATAAAAATACATCTGGCATGTGATTTTTCACATGTGTACCTTTTAACTATAAACAAGACAAAATCTGAATTCCCAACTGGTTGGTAGATGAATATTCGCGAGTAACCGACTGGAAATGGTCGAATATCCTATTGGCGAATGCACGAATAAAAGTGATTTCAAACAGTTTTTGTTACGCAGATACATATGTGTACATGTATAAACATACATTGGACCACCGGTGCACAATATATGCATATGAATAAATCAGATAAAAAGTAGAGGGTATTTAAAATAATCGTTGTCAAACATTACGAAATGTTCACAAAGATGAAAATATTCACTAAGATGCTTATTGAATACGTCTCCAAATGACCCCATGCTGTTCTGGTATCAGTTGTAATTGGTTTATGTGCTGAAAAAATATACAAAAGTTATGCCTAAAATGATATAAGCAGCAAGCCTTTTTAGCTTTCATGTCATATATCAGATGCAATACAGAGCACAAATCAAAATATTGTAACATTTTGTATAATGTATCTTTGGTCTTTTTTTTACAATCCCCCGAGCAAACTAGTGTTCCAATGAGCTCAGGTTTTACTGACCGTTTCAAAGCGAAACCATCCATAAAGATGTGTTTATGCGCTTGCGGTCTGTGTGTGGTGTTTGTTCGTTTGTGTCTCCCAGTTAGTGTCGTTTGTGCCCTTACCCTGTGCTTTAAAACATGGTATGTACATACATGTATATGGAGTTTTGGCTACTGGACTTGTCCATGTAGTTTTCTCTGTATTCGTTGAAAGATAACGATAGCGATAAATAAGAAAAAAGATATAACTTGCGGTATAGATTCATCCTATAAAAATGGTAACAAATGTATAAACCTGTGAGTTGTGTTACACTCAAGGTGTCGATGTTTAGTCAAAAAGGCAGTAAACATTTCAGACACAGACGTTTTTTTTACATAATATTCAACATATTGTTATGACGACAACATGCATGAAATGAAAGACTGTCTTGAGAAATAAATAAACAATAACAAAGAAAGAAGAAGAAGAAGAATATTTGATAACCTAAAAACAGCATAAGTACATGTACATGTATTCATATTGATACAGTTTCGTACGCGTACATATTTCGGAGTTTGGAAAGAACTAATATTCGTTTGAAAGGAGCGTGGCTTATCAGTTAACAAAACAGAGTTCAACCATTATATTTTTTTCATTTGTTTGGAGGTTTAAATGGAAATTATAGGTTCGACCGACTGCGCTAGGCTTGAACGTTTAGTTTTAAAAAAACACTCCGAATTCTAAAAATGCTGCCGGTCGTTTATAATTTCAAGCCACTCTGAATAGGGCAGAAAAGCGAGTCAACTCTAAATGGACTTTGATCATTTTGGAATATAGAAATTCTGTAATCTGATATATTCATATTCGTAATAATAAACCATTCGAATGCTGTCTTCGCACAGTGGTAAAAATTTGAAAGTAAGCGATTGAAAATCAATAATAATTTGGATTTATCAAGCTTATGGTATTGAACTTGAAGGGTATTTTTATTAGGGAAAAATACGCTTGACATTAACGACGTCATTTTTAACCAGCTTTTAAAAGATTCCGTGGCTCGGATCAAGTACACGGACTTATTTAGCTATCTTTGACAGAGGATAATTTTAAGAGGATAATAAAATTTGCTCCCAGTTTAGTGTTCATGATCCTGCCTCCGCTAATGATATCGCAGGACAGATTCATATTAAATTATTAAGAAGAGCTCTGACAACCAAAACTCCATTTAGCTGATTACAAAGCCGCCACATTATATTTAGCAACGAAAACAACCGCCACACAAGACCACACTCTCGCGTAAAATCGTGCCAACGAGAGTGATTAATATAATGTTGTAATAACTTGTTTCACAATCGTTGTAAAATAAATATGTTTAAACTAAAACAACCGCCATCGTGACGTGAGATATTTCGATGGTCACGCATGCGCACTGACCTATATAAACTACAAAGCCATTCGCTTGGCATTTCACACTGTACACTGAGAGAGTTAGCATTTATGTTTGGTCTTCTAAACGGCTAGTCGGCCCAGGGCCGTGCCCGGCCTGCGCCCGGTATGTTGACCTGTTAGTTTACACTAGCGGGTTTAGAGGGGGGGGGGGGGCGCCCGATGCACGCCCCTCAAACAATCGTCCAATTTTACTTTTTATATCAATATCGGAGAAAAAGTAATAAAATACGCTGCATATTTATAACTTCAGCGGTATAATTTCATCTTCAGTTGTATATTTATATCGTCAGCTGTATATTTATATCTTCAGCTGTATATTTACAGCTTCAGTTGTATATTTTAGCTTCAACTGTTTATTTAAAGCTTGAGCTGTATATTTATAGCTTTAGTTATATGTGTAAGCTTCAGTTGTATATTTTTAGCTTCAGTTGTATATTTTAGCTTCAGCTGTACTTTTATAGATTCAGTTGCATATTTAAGCTTCAGCTGTACATGTATATTTATAGATCCAGTTGTATATTTTAGCTTCAGCTGTATACTTATAGCTTCAGCTGTATATTAATAGCTTGGGCTGTATATTCATAGCTTCGTATATTTATAGCTTCAGCTGTATTTTCATAGCTGCAGGTGTATATTTATAGCTTCAGTTGTATATTTATAGCTTCAGATGTATATTTATTGCTTTAGCTGTATATTAATACCTTCAACTGTATGTATACCTTTAGCTGTATATTCATACCTTCAACTGTATGTATACCTTTAGCTGTATATTTATACCTTCAGTTGTATAATTACAGCTTCAGATGTATATTAGTAGCTTCAGCTGTATATTTATAGATGTTGTACATACATACACACTATTGTTTTGCTGAAGCTCTACATTCGCCGTCAAAAATATTGTATAGTTTTAATACAAAAAAATATTTGTATTGTTTATATAAATACAGCGGTAAATAAAAGCTATATACATTTACATGCATCTGTAATATAATGTTTGATATCAATATAATGCAACTTCTGTTATTAAGTTGCAGCTGCAGCTATATTGTGTGTGTTACTGTCGTTGATGAAATACTTGAGTCACGTATTTTAGACGTTTTTACATTTAATAATCATGATAATTGCAAAATGACGACCTAAACAAAACGATCATGGTTTTGATCGAATACAATCTGCTCCATATCGCGTGTTATATCTGTTTCAGGCCATAAGAAAGTATCAGAGAAAAAGAAATGAAAAGCGTTGTCCTCTGTTCACTACACGTAAGGCCCAAGGCTTTATAAAATTGACATTCCTGCATAAGATTTATTTATATTACAAATAAAAGCTCTAGTTCGTTTTTTTATTAACCCCTAAAACTTACAAAAGTGAATAAAAAAGCGTCCGTTTTTATATTAAGATTATATATACAGAAAAGATCTATTCTTCGTTACTATGTAAGAATACATGTAAGATTTAAACCATATCTTAGAGCGATTTAATTCATTTTTTACACCATAAGTACAATTTTAAGAAAATATTGCGAACTAAGAAAAAACTTTTAACGTTGAGAACGACTTAAGACCTTTTGAGTAGGTTTTACACATATGAACTAACTAAAATGTATACAGAAGAAGGCAAATCTTTTTTCATTTTAATAGTATTATAATTATGGAATTGGGTTTATTTATATATGTATAATTAAATTGCAATCATTCAATAAACTTAAATGTTTTTTGCAGCATTGCGTTTGAAATTCCTTTCGATTGAAAACAATTATCTCAAATTATTTTCACACCTTAAAGGCAACACATCGTGCTGACCAGTTGCTCTCAAACAATGGGCTTGTGTTCAGTGGTCAAACAATGGTCATGTGATCAGTGGTCAAACAATGGACATGTGATCAGTGGTCAAAGCCGTCAACAGATTCCGGCGATTATCTCACGTATAATTTGATTGACACCTTAGCTTCAATGCCTAGTGAATACATGTCAATCAAACCTTTTCTCTAATTAGTTTACATGTTTGTTTGATGACATAAAAGGAATAATATTACCTGCAGAATAAATTGTTTGGTAAATGCATCTAAGAGAATATACATGCAAGTTATACACAACTAGCGTCATTCTGGAAATTCTTATTGAGGCGTAATTTTGGGAAGGAATTAAGTAAAACAGGTATTTATATTTTCAAAAAAAATTCAACGAAAAATATCATGTTTACAATTATGTGTATGTTTATGAATAAAGGCCTTTGAAAATAATACTTAAGCATGTTCATCATGTTGTGATAGTGATGTTTGTTCGTTGTTTCTTCTGTATTTTGCTTCAATGAAATGGGTTTAGAACTATTAATTAACTTTGATGATATATTAAAATAGACCAATCAGATCTAAGTATTTCATGCACTCTATTTTGGTTATTGGTGTACGTAACTGCGTCGATATAAGGTAGGTGCATGTAGTTGGACCACACGAAGATTGTTATATGAATCGAATTAGACGTAGATCTATAAAGGAAGCGATTCAGTATAAAGTATATTGTAATCACACAAGACACAAAGGATGATTTGTTGCCGTGTATGATAGAAACATATCTCATCAGGTCAGCACCAAAAACTTATATTTCATGTTATGCTTTCCGATGGTTTAAAAAGATTTATCAGTGAAATAAAAATATCAACTTGATATTTTTCACTGTTTAAACCCATGTGCAGATCAACCATTTTAACCCATGTACAGATCAAACATCAGCGCGGACATCCTCTCTATATATAATGCACTCTTTTGGTGTTCATGAGGTATAACGTATCGCGATCTTGCACTAAAGCAAACAATATTTTTTCGGTAATATACGGCTAAAAAGATTTAAAATGACAGTTTATTGTAGAAAAGCGCTTGTTAAGATACTTGTTAATTCCAATTTAATATTGACCAACTTATACATTTCAGAGGTCCAGCAATGGTCAGATGGAACACATTTGGTGCGGTGGTTTGCTTCTTCATGGCGTCATGTATTACGTCATCAGATACGTTAGGGACACCAGCTGCAGTGGAGCCGAAACAGAATGCCAACATAACGTTACCCATCTATCAATCTAACGATTGTCGACTTGTTCCAACTGACGCTGAAAAAACGTTTGAACAGATTGACGTGGTGCTCAGTTCTGACGCTAAACTCGTCAAATATCACATTCATATCACCGGAAGCGACGTCTTGGATACCAAGGGAACTAACCTGTATCGACCATTGTATTGGGTAAAAACCCTAACTCGCCAAGGAAGAGGATTGATTCTACTAAGAGAAAACTTTGAAGCGTATTCATTCGGAACACTCGGAGTTGGTGTCGAGATTCTACACATGTCCCTCAAACAAGACCCCGACAACTGCCTACGTGGACTTTCAGTGTTGGACACAGAAAAGCTACTTCGACGAACGGTGTTAAATGACTTCAGGAACAACTCCGACGTCACAAGCGTTGAGCACCTAAAGGAAAACCAGCGCGTGTGTAACCAGCACGTCGTTGACGTCAAAGGCGATACGAACCTGGAATATTTCTGTTGTGGTTTGGATTCGCAAGAACATTTTGTCTGTGCGTACGAAACTTCATCGATATGGTTAAAAACTCTGTTCACTATCATCATCGTACTGAAGGTGCTCTTTGTGTTATACGCACCATCGTTTCTGCCGAAGCATTTATACTCTACTAAGAATCTATTTGATCGTATTGTGTACAATCTTCCGGAAACAAGGAGAATAAAAATAACCAGAGCGTCACGCTATATACACGTGAAAGACCAATGCATCAGAACGTCCAAAAAAAGGTTCATGCATATGAAGACTTTCAGTCAGATCTTGGATGGTCTTCCGATGGACAAAACCTGTACGGTGGATCTAAAGAAATTGCATTTCAAGGCCAAGCGTGGTCATCTTCTTCATTCAGGATTTGCGCCTGTCGGACCGATCAGTGCCTTTCTCGAAAGTGTCGTCCACTGCAACGTTCGACGCAGTCCCAATTTCAGCCAATGCTGCTATGCCCCTGTTTTCCCACATATCCACCAGAATATCAAGAACGTGCAGTGGTTTAAAGTGTTGAAGAGTATCATGCGGGTGTTTCTCGTGTGTATCTTTGTATTTCCTTGGGCGGCACGCTTGTATATGTATTATATGTTTGAAAATGAAGACCTAAAGACGCAGACCAAAGCGGCAGAGGAACGCGCCTTACCTTTGCAGTTTGAAGGCAGTGTCACTCGCTACCTCACGCCAACGCACCCTCTATTCATCAGTATCTACGTTTTACTCGGACTCGACTTGCTCATATACATGGCATTATCGGCCTTCCGCAAGACTTACACCCACACCTTTATACACATGATTAAGAAATCTGTACGGAATGCGAAAAATGACAAATTCAGTGAATTTATGGGAATGACCGCTGTCGCATTTAGTTACCCTTGCATAAAGCTAGGATTCCTGGGACTCTTGTTCGCAATTGTAGTTGGAATTATTGTGTTCCCTATATGGCTGGTCCTACTGGCCTTCCATACTTTTCCAACGTTCAACCTAACGGTGCGACTGTTTGGGAATACTCTAGTGACCATGTGCCCACCGGTAGTATTTAGAGGGTTCGAGAGTGTTCTTGCGGAGAGTAAGATCTTCAAGTACACAATGGGCATTAAGAAGGAAATTCAGAGTCACCAGACCAACACCAATTTAACTGGCACTTACTATGATGAAGACAGAGGGCGAAATCCCAGCACTACACGTTGTATCAGGCTCAATCTATTTCTGGCTTTCATGATTATACTGCTGACAGTGTCATTTTGGGGAATCGTGTTCCTGTTCACGGAATTCATGTCTTTCGTGATTGAAGTTTGCGTGTACACGTTTTCCGGACTAATCATGAATTCGGATACATTGACTACATACGTATCGCTAGTAGTATTGGTACTTTTATATGGTTACCAGTGTTTCAGTTCAGTGAAAAATAAGTTTTTGGCATTTAACAATGCTCTTCTTGCAACATTCAAGAAACTCGCTGAAGATAAAATAAATCCCAAATTGTTTGACCAAACAGCCGGTAGAGAGAACATAACCATGGACGTGAAATCTGAACTGTCCCAGTCTGAATCTGCGGACTTTAAGTTTCTGTTCAAGCAGAAAACGTATCCTAAATGGCTCTTCACCAGGCTTGCTTTTATATTCAAGAGTAATAACCAAGCCTACATACCACGAAAATTCTACTTCGAAGCATGTAAGGCATTTGAAAACGGACCCGGAAGCTTACTACAGGAATATGTGAAAGCGGTGGCCGAGTTTTTGGTTATTCTCATCTTTCTGTTCATCGTGGTAGTCGTAGTGTTGGCTTTCGGCGAAAACTATCAGTTGTCGATGGCTAATCAGGTCATCGCAACGGTGGCTGGCGGGGTAGTGCCGTATCTTTTGTCAACATTTGTTTTCAGGACACACGACGCGCCGGACTGGTCAGGAGCCGCCGACGACACGTCCTTTCATGCCGCCCTTGACAAAGTCGTCGACGGCTACAGGCAGAGTTGGCACGTGGATGACATGGAAACGACGAGAGGCACGTGCACAGAGATGGAAAGTGACTTTGGTGACGGCATTATGACATCCTCTGGTGAAACGTCATGCGGGTACGTTCCGATAACGAGCCAAGACTCTAGTGTAGAAGGGGAAGCGGTACAAGTGGGCCCAGAAGGGGTGGCGGAAAAGGACATATTCCATCTTGTGGTTATAGATTCGCCTTCGTTTAATGTACCACTACCTCAAACACCTTTAATACAGATGAACAACATACCTCTGGATGTGTAAATGTGCGGCATAGTTTTAATCTTGATATGTGTTTAAATAGTTGAACTGAGTTTAAGGACATGTTACTGATTAACACCTTTTACTACTTTTACTCAATGTCCATGTCTATAGAACAAATTGAACTGGAACATGAACTGTATGAATTCGTTCAAAATATTTTATATCGAATTCCTGATGTATATTAAATCGAGCATTTTATTATTTTGTTTTACCTTTTTGATTAAATGTTTTAACATGAAAAAAGCTAAAAATAAAACTTATATTTGCCTCACAAAATGTGTGCCAATCAACTATTTATTATTTTAACACTTTCCATTATAAAGCTTCATTTGACTGTTCGCTTTTATGGCTTTGCTTTTTTAGTTAACGTAATGATGCAATTTGCTACTCTTGTCTGTTTTATTTCATTTGCTTTTCGAATAAACTATGCTGTTCCATGACTTGTTTTCTAACTACATCTATCGTATACTAGTTGAAGGGTAGTGTTCGACAGGTTTTTGAAGATTTTATCAGTAGAACGGGTATTAAAGAACATAATTCATACACGTACTGAAACTAGGGGTCGTATTATTGTATTTTATCATAATTGTGACGTCATAAAGCTCGCGTCAAAGTTGGGCACCAAAGAGGGCAATCAGTGGTAGGTGTGAAACAGTATCCTGCATTTTGAACGAAATAATAAACCACACGAAGGCCCATTTCAATCAAAATTCTGCCAATGCCCTTGTTGAAATATAAAATACCGCACTTTTAATATCATTTGAAGCTTTCCGATGAACTTTGCAACATTATTTACTCGTAAGGGACCTCGCCAAACCAATTCAAATAGGCGAGTATGTAAAACGAAGTCATAAATGAAAAAAATAAATATTGATCAGTATAACTATTATACATTTTCTTCAATCACGTGATTAAATGATTAAATAATATACTGGTTCTGGAGTCTGTCACTCGAAAACAATTACAATAAGGATAAAAAATAGTTTTGGGAAAACCCGAGTGCTTTAAATGGATATTCAAGTTGACCATTACGCATGCGCATTCAAACTCACGTGACTATACTCCATGGGAGAATTTGTAGATGTTAGGCAGTTTTGCAGTTTTTTAACACAAACCATACATTTTGCATGGTTCTTTTAACTTTTCTTTAACATTCCGTTCAAAATTACACATACTTTGAAATTAACATTTACAATTGCTGTTAAAAATAACTTAAAATAACAATTACCGGCTATTGCTTTCCGCCGGCTTATACTCATCAACAGTTTACTCTTTATGTTGCTTATAATGTTACGTAAAGGTAATGCACCAGTCAATTGTAACCACGCCCCCCCCCAACTCCGGGGAATAGCGGGGACTTTGACTTTCGATGCAGTCAAGCCCGGGTAAAATCCTTGCCCTGCGGGTACGAACTGGAAGTAAAATCCCCACCATATGCCCCTGCACCCCAGGGACCCTAGGTATGGCTCATTCCCCGCTTTATTAAGTGCGATGACAAATCCACCGCATTCAACCGGCACTACGGAGCCACCGGAAAGGTAAAAACACGGCCCATTTCCACGGCTATCCCCGGTATACCCCCGGACCTGGGGGTCCCGTGGTTACAATTAACTGGTGCATATAATGAATTGGAATTCGTAAAACTAGAACGATCAAAATAAAACGAAAAATAAAAGAATAAAGGCACAGAAAATAACGTACTGCATACTAGTTATAAGCAGTTAACTTGAGCATATGTTACAGTTAAAAAAATCGAAATGTGTATAAGGATGTCGACAAACACGTTTCGGGGCGAACATAAAGACGTTCAGAATGTTATGTCGGTAAAAAGTTATACATAGCTTATGTTTCAAATATTATGTATGGAATCCGACAATAAACAAATTTTGACTTGACTTGACTTGACAGCGACAATGCAGTGAAACAAGCCCATGGTAAACGATTGACGGTAATTGGTAAATTCGTCCGACACGGTGATTGGTACACCCGTCCGACACGGTGATTTGTAAGTCCGTTAGACACGGTAATTGGTAAACTCACCCGACACGGAAATTGGTAAGTCCGTCCGACACGGTGATTGGTAAACCCATCCGATATGGTGCTGGGTTAACCCGTCCGACACGGTGATTGGTAAGCCCGTCCGGCACGGTAATTGGTAAACCCGTCCGACACGGTGATTGGTAAACCCGTCGGACACTGTAATTGGTTAGCCCGTCCGACACGGTGATTGGTAAACCCGTCGGACACGGTAATAAGTTAGCCCGTCCGACACGGTGATTGGTAAACCCGCCCGACACGGTGATTGGAAAACCCGTTCGACACGGTAATTGGTTAACCCGCCCGACACGGTGATTGGAAAACCCGTTCGACACGGTAATTGGTTAACCCGCCCGACACTGTTATTGGGAAACCGTCCGACACGGTGATAAGTAAACCCGTCTCAAACGGCCATAGAGCATGGACTTTTTTCTAATTTAGGATCTCAATTCCTATGTATATTTCATGAAATATGAATGTTTAAAAACATAACAACATTTTGACAGTTACAACCAAATCTAAACTTGTGCCAGGGGTTGTTTGTGTGACCTTAGTAAAAGTCTAGATGGGTAGTCACATGGTGGCTTCTGTTATTTTTTCTCTCTAGATGCCATTTGTTTCGAAAATGTTATTTATTTTGATCGGGACTGTTTTCTTTTTTCATTTCTTTTTTCAATGAGATAGATATTTTTATGAAACATAAAGTAAAAATAACTGTGATCATGGACCATTGGTAAGCTCTTTAAAATAATGGAAACATGTAAATCAATGGGCCTATTGTTAAACGTAGTTAACGATATCGTTGTTAACTTCTAAAGGTGAAGTATTCTATTATGTGCTCCTATTTTATCAACTGGGACCAATAACATCCTACTCCCAGGTTTCAATAAAACAAGTAGAGCTAAAACATTCTTCCAAATGTTGTTAGGAACACTGCAGAGAAATATTATATCCGTGCCACTTCCGGAGCAATACAGATACGAAAGTTAACGACAATGACGATAACAACATTGTTCACTTTTACAGTTTTGACCAATCGGCCCAATGTATTATTTGTTCAATACAATATACTTGCTACACAAACATTTCAGTTATCTGCATGCATACAAATATTTAACATAAACTGTGCTGTAAGTCTATCACTATACATACTACAAAGGATTTGTTTCTTTATAGATACATGACCACTGTTCTATATTTCAGCATGGATTAACCAGTTTAACCAAAAGTTATTTGCCACTAATATCGAACGTTTGGCACATCAAAATGTATGATGTTTAATAAACGTGATTATCATTACATTACTTCCATAAACGAACCTGTTCAGTTGAGTTTGAACGTTTGTGGAAACTTCTAGTAACAAAAACACCTCTCAACCCTTACAATGAAGTTAACGTTCTGAGAAGAATTTTTCCGTACGAGTTTGTGTTTTTAAAGTAAAACGTTCTTTAAAATTATTTCCAATAAATTAAATGGAGAAAGATTGAAACATTTGTTTTTATTTTAAACAAAACATGATTTGCTTAAAGATAAAAAAAGCATTTGCGTTTAAACATGGTAATTTTATTAATAGCTACGTAGCCAGGAATTCCTCATTTAAAAAAACGCCATTATATTGCTAACATGTTTTCGTCCGAAGACAATTCAAATGCTTTTCAGTTTATTTTGATCTTTTAAGTCAGATCATTTCAACATATTGATGCATTAAAAGAGATCAACCTATGTTGTGTACTTTGAACCGTTACGGAATAGGTTCGAAGTCATGAAAATAAAATATCAATAAATGTTTTTGCAAGTTTAATAAAGGTACGTCAAGGTCAAATATGACTGGCACACTTTGCCTGATTTAGCTAATTACCAAGGAGTTTGTCCAATCCTCCATAATTGTTGATAAATGATAACTGATTTAGATGACACAGGTTAAGCGATATTTTATTTAAGAATTGAATGACAGACATTTCAAGGCAGGCTCGTAATAATAGTGTATCATCTGAAAGCGGGAAACATGTTCATTTACAAATCGTTCTACGTCTTAGTACCATGCACTGTAAATACCACACTAAGCAGGAAACATGTTCATATATAAATCGTTCTAAATCTTAGAACCATGCACTGTAAATACCACAATAAGCAAGAAATATGTTCATATATAAATCGTTCTACGTCTTAGAACCATGCACTGTAAATACCACAATAAGCAAGAAATATGTTCATATATAAATCGTTCTAAATCTTAGAACCATGCACTGTAAATACCACAATAAGCAAGAAATATGTTCATGTATAAATCGTTCTACGTCTTAGAACCATGCACTGTAAATACCACAATAAGCAAGAAATATGTTCATATATAAATCGTTCTACGTCTTAGAACCATGCACTGTAAATACCACAATAAGCAAGAAATATGTTCATATATAAATCGTTCTACGTCTTAGAACCATGCACTGTAAATACCACAATAAGCAAGAAATATGTTCACATATAAATCGTTCTACGTCTTAGAACCATGCACTGTAAATACCACAATAAGCAGGAAACATGTTCATATATAAATCGTTCTAAATCTTAGAACCAAGCACTGTAAATACCACAATACACAGATATACTCATAATGATAAGTACTGTTTAAAGTGTCAAAAATTTGTAACACAATATAATTTGAGTTTTAGATGACTCGCCTATGTACAATTGTGACTAGCTGGAGACAACTTGCCTATGTTCCGGTTACATAAAAAATATATCAAGTGACAATACATGAAGCTACATTTGTATGTCGAATGTATTTTGTATCACTTCCTAGAGAGAATACGTGGTGCCAATACAGTTCTTGTTAAAAGTCATCTCCGGAAGAAATCCCATGTTGAAAGTCACACAGGAACGCACAACCTCGATTTAGATTGAACATTATCCGTTGCCTATGAACTTGTGTCCGTTGCCGGGCTATATAGAATACATGAGAATAGCATTGCTACGAAAGCCACCCACGTACAATAACCGTCTCTGCTTATCAAAGCCAAGTCCATGTGGTTCAAACTCCAAACCAGTGATGAAATCCTCCACACTTCCCTCCACCGTCACACGTTTGATATTCTTTCCGCTCACGCTGCTGACCAGAAATGTTCCATCAGACTCCAACACAATCCCCCCAGGACTTTCTATTGGTTTTGACAAAGCGATTGTGTTTACCTCGCCATCTTTGGTGACTTCTCTCAATCCGAATGGTTCTTTGCCAATGAGGAACATAGACCCCGTTTCTTCATCAATTGCTGAATGCATATCTACAGAAGCAATGCTAGACAAAACGTCTTCTTTATGTTTTATTCTTGTTATTCCTGAAGCGTCCATTTCTTGTAAAGAGTACGGATTGCGACCTTGAATTCTGACAACATCACGATAACACCGAATGCAAATCAGGTGTGCGTCTGTTTTAAACTCAATGAAATCATTAATGTCTGTCAAAGGGTGTAGGTATTTCCTTATGATTGATTTGCCATTGGAGCAGGAATACATTTGCCTGGAAGAATTAGCAGTCACTTCCCATGGAAATCCTCTCATTGTATTCTCCGAATAAGTTGCAGACTGACTAACTTTTATCAAAATAATTTTGCCAATATTGAGGGAATCTGCGATCGCTATATGTTCTCCTAATACACATATGTCTCTTACGTTACAAATTTCATGCAGCATTATCTTTTTTAAAAGAATCGGACTGAGTATTTCAATTGAAATGTCATACGTTAATTTAAGGCTCCATTTGCTATTTCTTTCCAGAGCATGAATGGACTCGTCATGGAACTCGAGTTGCTCTGTTGCAAGTTTCATGGCAATGAATAGTTTTCCATAATCTTTCGCCTTTTTAGCATTTTCAACGAGATTTTTCCATTTACTGAGTTCTCCCGTAATGGAATCCATGGACGACGCTATTGTTTTTATCCGTCCTACTTCTTCATCGGCCATCTTTCTTGCAGACTCGATTTGCCTTTTAAACTGTTCCATTCCCGTTTCAATTTTGGCCGTGGCTCTTTTTTCATTTTCCTGAGCCTTGACTACCAAACGATGCAGCTTGTCAACGAACTCTTTGAAAATCCGATTCTCCTCTATTTTATCAGCTGCTTCGTCAACTTTACAAACACTGTCTCCACACATGGTGTGAATCCCGCGTACACACTTAAGGCAACATAGTTTACCATGTTTCTCACAATAATGGGTGAGTTCCTCCTGATGAATCGTGCAGTTAAATACATCAGCTTTTCTCTCCTTTTTCTTGGAGCATTGCACTACAGCACTAATATCAATCAGTTTATGATTTTTAATCAGTTTAACCTTACGATGATATTGCACGCATGTCTCACAGAGATGGTCATCACAATCAACACAAAACTTCGTCGCTGGAACTTCGTTCCCTTCCTCAAAACACGGCCCGCATAGCTTTACCCGATTCTCAGTCTCTTCTTTCTCTTTCCCTCCGACAGAGTCTGCATTATCACTTGTTTTTGCTACTTTCTCCGCACATTCAGCCATTGTTTAAACAGACTGTTTTCGAAAAATGAAGCATTTAAATATTGGATATTTTTAATTTCTTCTACTTTCGATTTTGAAAACGAAAGTAAAGATTTCCGGATTCAGATAACATCAAAGCTTGTACCGGAGTATACGAGTTTGACATAATTGTATTACGGATTTTTGACACCAATATTGTGATTTGTTATTTTAGTAACTAAAGGGACTGAAAATGATCTCCCAAAATCCAACCAAGAATTAAAATGTTATAATCGATTCAAATATACCTTTTTATCAAAATCGAAATCAAAGCGCGGAAGGCGCTGAAAGACTTCCGGCAGGATAATGAACAGTACCCTGCATAGAATTCCGTCCTTGTCAGAGTAAGAGGCCGTTTTAAATTTTGTTTAAAAAACGATTCGTTGAATTCAAATAATTCCAGCAGCTGGTTGGCTGAAAGACTAAATGAATAAGTAGAATCTTATTTTAGCCGTGGTTACAATGGCAATACTTCCAATATTATTATCTATTCAAATAGACCATTTTATCAAAAAAACAAAATCAAAGCGAAGAAGGCGCTAAAATACTGCCGGCAGGATAATGAACAGGGCCATACAAATGCAAGGACAATAATTTAAGTGCGCAAATGCGACACGCCTATTATCTCTGAAGCTACTCAGAAATTTGAAAAACCAGCGCTCTATATGGAATTCCGTTCTGGTAAGAGTTAGAGGCCGTTTTGACTTTTGTTTAAAAATGATTCGGTAAATTCAAATGATTCCAGCAGCTGGTTGGGAAGATATACTAAATGAATTGGTCGGATCTTATTTTAGACTTGGATATAATGGCAAAAAGTACTTTCCTTCTGTTTTTGGTTCCTAACAATAAATAGTTGGATATGGCGTCATTACAAAACTAAGCTTTCAGTCCTTTGATTTAATTTAACATTTGCAGGTTCGTGTTATATTTAAACCCGTTTTTTTCGTTTTTTGGTTCGCTCAAAATGTTTCAGCGTATGACGTCAATTTATTTCAACCTTTTACTGATGTTTATCATTTAAAAGATGGTTTTAGCCAATATATACATTGTATTTTTATTTATTTTTTAATAATGTTTTCTTGTTTATTCCCAGAGTTAGCACAATGATGCTTTTCATTATAAAAGTCAGTGATCACACAGTTTTAAAACTTTTAATCGCAGGCTGTTTTGAAAACAAACAAACACCCTCGATTCGGTAAGTATAAACAATGTTCATTGATATGTTTTAATGATATTTCTGTAAAACGACAGTGTTGACAAGGTGAACACCAAATCCAAGATTTCGTTGGTGTAGGTATTTTATAAAAACAAAACAAAGCCTTTATTAAAATATCGAGTAAAAATGAACTATGTTATTACAAAGCTTTCCGAGTCACTCAAAGCACTTTCTTCTTTGTACCATTCACTTCCACACAAACATTATCCGATATCTACTTTGGGCTTTAAAAGAAATCTTACCTACCCATCCCCTGTTCATAAGCATCTACATTTTACTCAGATTCGACCTGCGCATCAAAATGAAATATTAATATTTCATTTATTGACTGACCGTCCGTAGTTGTACAACAACCCCAAAATATTTTATAATATATTTTATATCAAGTTCCTGATGTATTTTAAATCAAGTGTTGTTGTTGCTTTTACAATTTATTTTAGTGTTTTAACATGAAAATAACTTTAAATCAAACATTTCTTAAACACAAAAAGGTGAATCAGGCAAATATTGTTTTTACAATTCGCTTTATAAAGCTTCATTTAACTGTTTGCTTTTATGTAATTGCTTTTTAAGTTGCCTAACATAATGGTTTTCAATTTGCTACGTTTTTTGTTGTTTTGTTTTTGTCCTTTTTTTATTCAAACTGTTGAATAAATAACGTTCTCCCATGATGTTGTATCTAACTTCATCTATCGTATATTGGATTGAAATAAGTGTCGGCCAGTTTGGGCAGGTTTATGAAGACTTTGTCAGTATAACAGGTATTGATATTATATACACTGAGGTTGGTGTCAGGTCCAGCGAAGGTATGTGTCAGGTCCTGGGGAGGTCGGCGTCAGGTCGAGGGAAGGTAGGTGTCAGGTCCAAGGGGGGGTAGGTGTCAGGTCTGGGGGAGGTAGGTGTCCGATCCAGGGGAGGTAGGTGTCAGGTCCTGGGGTGGTATGTGTCAGGTCCAGGGGAGGTATGTGTCAAGTCCAGGTGAGGTAGGTGTCAGGTCTAGGGGAGGTAGGTGTCAGGTCCAGGGGAGGTAGGTGTCAGGTCCAGGGGAGGTAGGTGTCAGGTCCAGGGAAGGTAGGTGTCAGGTCCTGAGGATGTCGGTGTCAGGTCGAGGGGAGGTAGGTGTCAGGTCCAGGTGAGGTAGGTGTCAGGTCCTGGGGAGGTCGGCGTCAGGTCGAGGAGTGGTACGTGTCAGGTCCAAGGAGATGTAGGTGTCAGGTCCAGGGAATGTAGGTGGCAGGTCCAGTGGAAGTCAGCGCGTCAAATCCAGGGGGGGGGAGGTAGATGTCAGGTCCAGGGAATGTAGGTGGCAGGTCCAGTGGAGGTCAGCGCGTCAGGTCCAGGGGAGGTCGGCGTCAGGTCCAGGGTCGGTAGGTGTCAGGTCCAGGGGAGGTAGGTGTCAGGTCCAGGGTCGGTAGGTGTCAGGTCCAGGTGAGGTAGGTGTCAGGTCTGGGGGAGGTAGGTGTCAGGTCCAGGTGAGGTAGGTGTCAGGTCCAGGAGAGGTAGGTGATAAGTCCAGGTGAGGAATGTGTCAGGTCCAGGAAAAGTAGACGTTAGGTCCAGGGTCGGTAGGTGTCAGGTCCAGGGAATGTAGGTGGCCGATCCAGTTGAGGTCAGCGCGTCAGGTCCAGGGGGGTAGGTGTCAGCTCCGGGGAATGTAAGTGTCAGTTCCAGGGAATGTAGGTGTCAGCTCCACGGAATGTAGGTGTCAGCTCCATGGAATAAAGATGTCAGCTCCATGGAATGTAGGTGTCAGCTTTATTGATATTTTAAGTTTTACACAGGGCATTTAAAATTGCATGAATTTCCCCGAAATGAATTTTATTTCATAACTTAAATGATCTGGAATTTACTGGTTTGTCATAAACTGGAAGCTTAACAACTCTTAGTGCAGCGGGGTACAAAATAATCCGTTTTACTTTATAGAATAAAGTTAACGCTTATTTATAGTTGAAATGGGTTCATGGCATGAATAATTATGTATTTAACCTGCCGACGATGGACGTTATTCAATGATCACATTGATCAGCAGACAGACAGACATAAGTGTTTATTGTCGAAAACTAAAACAGTTTCTTCACAATGTATAACATATATATAAATAGAGAGATGAAACAGTAAATTAATATGGCCACAATGATACATGGCATTTAGATAATACCAGAAAATAAATAGATGAGAAAAACCACACGCTCAAAAACACCAACAAACAATGCACAATGACTGGTATCAATAACAGATTGCATCATGCTATGCAAAAATAGAGGTATATACAATCATGTGCGTGAAGTTCGCATCGCAGCACCGTATCACAGCATCATCGCGGTGCTATCACCGCGGCCACGGTGCTAGCACTGAATCAACGGAAATTTACCAAAGCATATTTATAAGTGATAAGATTGTTTGTTTCATTGTTACAACTGTTTATAAATATATAAATTATAACATTCTTATCACAGTAATATACGAATGGCCTGGGGGGTTTGTAAGGCTAGGTGAGTTTTGGACATAAAGTCTGCTACTTGTTTGTACCACTTGTATTCTTCCTATGGAGAATAAACCTTGACACGAGAAAGTGGGCCACGGCCATCAATACCGCAGTGTAGCTTAGGCCATGCCATATGACTTGTCATAGGTCATTGGTCTGCGATTATATGCAGGCTGTGGTATTTTGGTGTATTTGGACGGACAACCTTGGCCTGTTCTATCATAAGTTAATCTTGTATAAGAGGTGATGCCTTAAAATGAGAAAGGGGACCACTGCCAACTTTACCATATCGTAGCCTAGGCATTGCCCTAGGTCATGGCATAGGTCACTGGTCTGCGATTTTAGGCAGTCTGAGGGATATTGTTAATTTAAGTGGATACTAAGGCCGTTCTTACATAATTTCAACAATGTAAAGCGGTGATACGGTGCTAACTTCACGCACATCATTCATTCGGGAGGCTATATTTGAGATATTTTTTATGCTCTTTTCTATATTATTTATTTCAGAGTTTCTTATTCTAAATGCGTAAGATGCAATAGCACATCTGAAAATAAAAGAATGAGCTAACTAGATTTTATCTTAATTAAAACTGGCTTAGAAATAACAAGTTTGTTAAACAAATAGATGTTAAAATAATCCGTCAATCCTAGTAAAGCACGGATTTGAGGTGATATACAAATCGATATAATCAGTAATTTGATTCGGTTAAAGCTTGGCAAATTTATTTTTTATCTGATTCTAAAAGCTTACAAGGCCGGGAAGCATATAAAAATGACCCACATCAATACCGTTGAGCTGCCCAGTCTGCACTAATCTAGCCTAGTGTAAACAATGAAAGATATCTAAGCCAAAGTATACGCCTGTATTGCCCCATTGAAACCAACACTATCTAGATAAGCCCCAAAGTTAATAATTCATAGGTTATATACCCATAATATTGTCTATGAGTTTGTAAAAGTAGTGTTCATTAATAAAGATTTTCCGCAGTAAAAACTTGACGAATATTGTTAGCGTTATTATTGAACATGTAATCTGTTTATTTTTCTAGTAACTTCCCTAAAATAAAAACAATCAGGATATTGTATGTTGAAACTACAGAGACGTACGTGATATATAGCCAAGCATTTTTTGGGATCTTATCGCACAAGAATCAACACCAAATCAAATCAGACAATCACAAACTTAAAAGACACTCAATCACAAACACAGCTTAAATAAATATATAGTTTTCGTTTATCAATACATGTAGCATCGCTTCAAAAAAAGAATAGTCCTATTTTTAAAAATGTTTTAAACATGACTCAAAGTGAGTATTAGCGAAACAGCTACAGACTCTCAACTGTTCAACTCAAACTAACTCAACTTAAGCACACCGGCACTGTTCCCCAGTTCCATCTTTTATTCAGTTATTACAACATACGGTGTGTAAGCTTATTCATACTTGCCCTCGGGCCTTGCCCATTCGGCGAGTGCTCCTAAAAGACTGTTAGTCATTTTAGTTTTATTTGGAGCCTAGTGCACAGACAGAATGTAACCCTGGTGTGAGTTACCCTGGTTCTTTTAACGTGCATCAGGGTATAGCACTGCCACACGGCACCCGTATGTAATGTCCCTCCCGGAAGACGATTTTTAGTTTGGCGGGGAATCGAACCTGCAGCCCCTGATTTACAGTCAAGTGTGTTACCACTAGACCACAGATCCGCCACATTATAACATACATAGTTCAAATTGCAACACACATAGTTCGAGCAAGCCTTTCAGACACGATCTGGCTTACTCCAGTCCTTCTCAAAACACAACTATTTACACAGAAATGTTCCAAATATAATCTCAAATTGTGGGTCGAACAGTGCCAATCAAGATGGAACAGCGCATATTTTGACAGGTTATTAAAGATAGTATGACAAAAACGTGCATTTCATGATATACTTTATGGATTACACGCCCATACATGTATGTTGCTGACAGTTACATGTCAACGACTCATGCATTTTTTTTTATATTTCAACCAATTACTCCTCAGTTAACATCTCCCCCTGAACCTGACCATTTCAAATATACATTGATTGTAGGCATTGTAAAATCTTTGCTACTTGATGTTTGTAAATCATAAATAGAACTTGAACTCTTAAAAAACTCAGTTGTTTTACCCCTTTATTATCAAAAATGACTCGCATTATGCGACACTCGTTCTATTCTTCATTTTTTTTTTTAAATATGTTATCATCTTAATTTAAACGCGTATGTAAATACAATATTGCATACTTCACTTGTCTGTATATTCAATATTTTTATATACACGTTTTCACTACTTTGCTCGTTGTCGTCCGCTGGAGGGGGTGATGATAACGCTGACCGTGGCTGGTGGTGGCACAAGGATCGTTGAGTGGCCACACTGGAACATGGGATCCTGCCAGCCCCAGTTCCGGCGGTCGGTAGCATCGTTGACATCCATGGAGACATCATGAAGCAGATCCATCCTGCCATGAAGAGTTGCGGAGAAAAACGAACATTGGCGCGGTAAGTCGCCGGAAATAGCAGGTCCGATTCAGCGCGATGGGTTTTGAGAAGACCCAAGATTCGTTCCAGCGCACCCTCACTGTCTTCGAAGTATCAAACCCGATAAACCGCCGACGGGAATGCCGTCAACCAGCATATGACGTGAGACGTCAGAACAAGATGTATATTGAGGCGAGGTAAAGAATCCATGTTTTTGTTTTCGTGTTTGTCGGTGAACGTGACGATTGTTCAAAAGAGAATGATTTGTCGTAGTGTGAATGTTTCAGAATATATTGTCCAACGGAACTGTTACGCAATCAAAGTTACATGGTCTGATTGTCTGATATTGACTGGAGCCATGGGAGCTTATCCATAAGTCCGTCAAAAAAGTTCATTGTAACCCCATAGAATCTATTTAATGACAAATTACATGTAATGTGGAATTCAAAGTATGTCTATGACGTCGAAGTACACATTTCAGTATTTTGGTAGTTAATAGTTAATTTCATCTCCACACTTTTCCCTCATTCGACTATATCGAGTACATAAGAATGACATTGCTCTTCAGACCTCCTACGTACAATAACCGTCTCACTCTATCCATCCCCAGTCCGTGTGGTACAAACTCTAAACCAGTGATGTAATCCTCCACACTTCCCTCTAAAGATACTCGTTTGATACTCTTTTCACTCTCGCTGCTGACCAGAAATGTACCGTTAGTATCTAAAACTATCCCTCCTGGACTTCCAATTGATGTTGTAAGAGAAACTGCCTCTACCTCACCATTGTTAGTGATTTCTTTAAGTCCAAATGGTTCTTTGCCTATGAGGAATATGGATCCTGATTCTTCATCAATTGCCGAATGAGTCCCTGCTGGCAGAGAACTGATACCAGTAAAGCAATTTTCATCGTGTCTAACTATCGTATACCCAGAAGCGTTTACTTCTTGTAAAGAGTAAGGATCACGTCCTACAAGTTTGACGACATTTTGAAAACATCTGCAGCAGTACCGGTTTGGATCTGTTTTAATTTCAATCCAATCGTTGATGTCTTTGTGGGGCTGTAAGAATTTTATTATTTGAGGCTGGCCTTGGAAACAAAGAAACAATTCTCCAGAACTATTACCTGTAACTTCCCATGGATATGAGTTTAGTTTCATTTCCGATTTGACATTTGTAGAATTCAAATCAACTAAATGTATCTTTTTCCCTGCACCATCTGTGACCGCTATTTTCTGTCCAATTGGACATATATCTCTAACGCTTATATCATCAGCGTTACCGTTTAGTGTCATTTTCTTAAGGAAAATAGGCATCCGCCTTTCTTTCGGACCGCATTGTAATGATTGTAATGTAAGTGAATTAAACATCCATTTGTTGTCATCTTCAAGAACTTGAACATGTTCACCAAAAAACTGTAGTTGTTCCGATGCAAGTTTCATGACAAGAAAAAGTTTTTCATAATCATTTGCAAGGTTACTGTTTTCAACCATATCTTTCCATCTCTTTAAGTCTCCCAAAACAGAATCACAGGAAGATTCTATAGTTTGAATTCTTGCGACTTCTTTATCCATAGCTTCCCGTAGTGTCTCTATATCTTTTTCAAAGTTTTCCATTCCCTTTTCAATGTTCGTTGCCGTTCTTTGTTTGATTTCCTTGAAAACGAGTGTCAGCTTATGCATTTTCTCTACAAATTCTTTAAACTCCGGTTTCTCGTTAATTGATGTGTCTGTACCTTTAACATTGTAAATGAACTCTGCACATATGCTATGTGCACCATCAATGCACTTGGAGCAACATAATTTATCATGTTTCTCACAATAATGAGTTATGACTCTCTGGTGAATCGTGCAGTTAAATGTATCGAGGTGTCCATCACTTTTCCTAAAGCCTTGTTCTCCAGCACCAGTATCAATCAGTTCATGGGTTTTAGTCAGTTTGACCTTACGATGATACTGGACGCATGTATCACAGAGATGCTCCTCACAATCAATGCAAAACTTCGTTGCTGGAACCTCGGTTTCTTCCTCCAAACACGGCCCACATAGCTTTACACGATCCTCAGTCTCTCCTTTAACTTTCCCACCGACAGAGTCCGCATTATCACTTGTATTCGCTTCTTTCTCGGCACATTCAGCCATTGGTTTGACAGGCTGTGCATTCGATAATTTCAATTTATTCTACTTTCGATTTTGAAAACGAAAGTCGTGAATTCCGGATACCTTTTCATGTCTGTAGTACATATATGCGAACTATTCATGAGTTTCTTCCCCTATCACTACGTTGGTTGAGGGAACTTTTACGATAATCAATGTGAGATATAACTAATTAAAACGACAAATCAGAATACATTAATATTAATATTATGTTTTAAATATCTAACGGGTTATACAGCTCAGTGGTATTGCTTATCTGAGCTACTAATTGGAACGTAACTCTCGAGGCGTATCCAGGATCTGACATTAGAGGGGTGCAACTTTCGACGTGCGTCCCTCCCCTTTGAACCGAAATAAATACGGTCTGAATGTGGCATTGGACGTTTGGAAGACCTCCGGGTATACGCGTATCACATTGTTGTACATGATGTTCATTACCATTGTGATTGTAATATTTATATAATTTTATTAATTAAAGGGCTGAAAAAATCACATAAAATCCATGTAGACCTTTTATCAAAATGGAAATCAAAGCACAGAAGTCGCTGTAAGACTGTCGTTGAGATAAGCGTTATGGCCCTGCAAATGCTTGGCCAAGGGATGAACCCTGAAAACGCGATTCCAACATACTAAGTGCGCAAAGGACACACGCCTTTCAACTTTCAAACTTAAAAATCACCAAACAAACAGGGAAATCTAGGCTTCCGAGCGGGTCACCAGCTCTTTAGATATATAACCCCGTTTCTCTCCCGAGCCGTTAAGAACAGGTCGAAGATCGTTTTGACCAGAAATATTAAGAGCACAGTTATTTTACTGTATCTATACCTAAATAAATAAATCAATAAAGTTTCAATGAAATAATTAAGTGATTAATCATTTTGACCTGGCCCTTATGTCTCGAAAAGTACCTTCAAGGGACAGGATCATGTTTTGTAAAATGCACTTATAAAATAACGTTTGGTAATATACATACTAAAACTAAGATAATGACAGCTGGAACCCTTCAACAAATGATGATACGTGCTCAAATATTAACTTTGAAGTCCACAATTTTGAATAACGTTAGTAACGCTTTTAAAGAAAAGGTTTAAAGGTTAAATTATCCCTCAGTTTTTTTTTATAAGAGTCCTCGTGTGCGAACGGTTTTGTTGTCAGTCTTCTTTTTGTGACTGTACCGGCGTGGAAACGCTCCTTACTTAAACCAGGTTTAGCACGTTATTGCGAGAATACAATCACTACGGACATGTATTGTGCTTCATTTTCACATATTTACAATCAAAATAAACCGCGTGTGAAAATTGAGAAAAGTTGAATCTTCGCCATTCAGTAATCTATTTCTACAATTTGCTGTATGCCAGTGGTGTAATTGCTAACTATACAGCACAATGATGTATATGATCAACTATAAATGCAACTATCAACAATGAAAAACAGTATTATGAACCAGCGGTAGCATTAACACTCAAAATGTATTAGACGTTTAGAGATTTTGTTTTCAAATATAAATTATTTACATAAGAACATAAATAATTACTAAATTTATGCTTGATCAGTTGATCTACTGTAGGTATAATAATTAAATTTGTGTTTTGAAATTCAGGAGAAGCAAACAATGTTTATTTCTGACTCGATTTGTTTAAGAAATTACGTACTTTGTGATTAAATTGTATAATGATAATAAAATATGATAAATGAAAACAAATAGTATATTGATGATAGACACAGGTGTACATGTGTTATCATTTCATAATACTTATGTAAGAGCTTTCTCAAGTCAGCAGTACCAGTGATGACGATCTCAAGTTTTACACTTTGTCGGCCGTTTGCAAAGAATTATTGAAATTGAAATTATGGACTTAAATATTTTCAGTAGACTGGTATTGAGGTAATACCACTCCCCACCTCGTTCGAAGTATAGAGGGTATATTGCATTGCACGTGTCGGTCAGTCGGTCGGTCTGTCCGATGTTAACCCGACAATGTCTGGACCTATCGTCATCTTTCTTGACATGCAAAGGTTTAAAAATTGAAGCCAAAATTGAAAGTCTAGATGAACTATCAACATGGGGATGTTTTGTTATTTATTTGTTCTCACTAAAAGCTATTTATTAGAAGATGGAATTTATTTTTCATCGGGAACTTATTTATAATTGTACGGGGGAAAATATTCATATCAACAATGTAGTAACAGTAACTGTGGTTTGGAGGATTTGGTAATACCGTCTGAAGTGATCCTTGGTAAACACGTCCGAAATGATAATTGGTAATCCCTTCTGAAATAGTCATTAGGCCAAATAAAAAAATAGGTCTGTTTCAGGTTACCCGACCGACCCTATTTTTTCCCGCCGACCCTAACCTATTTCTCCCTGAAAAAAAAAATGTGATTTGGGTACGAACAGCATTTGTTACGAAATGTATGTACGTAAAGTTGACAATATTAGAGTTGGATTTCTGAATGTATTTACCGTACTTCACCTAAGAGTTTGGACACCTTAAAATAATTAATTTTTCGCCCACCGAATTCATAGAAAATAACCATTTTTACATTTTATCTACATGTATGGTAAACCTGCCTTTTTTCTTCATCTCTGCATTTTAACACTTATTAATTTATTAGTAGTTATCAATGGTTATTACGCCTATAAGTGTAACTTCTTCATCAAGTTAATTAAAATCTCATTCAACCCAATTTTATACATGCATTGAAATGAATAAACACCTTTTATCGGCTTCAGATCAAACAGTCACATTGTGTGACGTCACATAACTCTCAGTTATACCCACGAGGATCTCATGGAGAGCATGGATATTGCTATGCAGGATTAATGTTTCTGAGTGGTGTTTTCGATTGTAACTTAAGTATTGCATTTCTAACTTTAATTCATTACATTAAATAGTTACCTGTAGCATTGAATGTGTTGATTTTTATTGTTCTATTGATGTCACAATGAGTATTACTGTACGATTATTGCTTCATAAAGTCTATATTAAAAGTGTGGTACATGTTTCAAAGTTTATTGGCGGATCGTTTTACAAACATGTCATGTCTGTGTTTTCTTAATCTCTTGATTGCCCGTGTTGTTTCTTTAATCCTCCATTAAATATATCACTCATCATTTTCAACAGGCAATAAATCGTTTAGGATTGGTAGTAACTAACTAACTTATCACAGTGATGTATTCGGTTAGGTAATCTAGCCAGGCATTGTAATGATAAAGATCAATAATTTTTGTCTGTGAGACTTGGCAACTGTAAAAGTTACAATCGATGTCCTTTGGGTGTCCGAAAATTAGGTACCTAAAATAAATTATTTTTGAAAATAATAATGGATGTCCGAATTTTTAGATTGTCCGAACTCTAAGGTGAATTACGGGTAGTTTGTGCTTGTGTGGCAGGTATATTTTAATTCTTGAACTATATTTTCTTGTCAGATACAAATGTGTTAGATACTTACTTTCGGATTGATATGTCAGACTTAAGTGTGCAATTTTGGCAATAAAACCTGCATGTTACTTGTTCTTCAAACCTGAACCCCCAGGTCCTCTTGACAGCATTGCGGTTTCCTTGGCTGATGGCTTATATGGTAAATTTGCTGTCCCACTTTTCATGTAATTATGTTACAGGGAGGTTAGCATTCTACACAGGGTGATTGAAAGCAAAAGGGTGCATAAAAAAAGTAAAACCGTTCCTGGAAAGTCTTAAATAATAGCAGAGTGATGTACCATCACGGTGGAGAACCCACGTGACTTATGTGGTAAAGTGCACGGCAACAAATGTCAACAAGCCTCGATTCAGGTAAGGTTGTTAAAGAAAAACCCCGCATTTAAGAGCTCTATCCACGGTAATAAAGAACTTTCTCTAATATTCTAAAGTTTTCCTGAAAATCTTGACCAACTGATTTCTCAGAGTTGAAATCTAAGGCAAAGTACACGGCTTTTGACAAATCTATCGCTTTACTTCATGTAAGCCGTAAATAATTCATACACAAATCTTATTTTAAGCAAATTTTATGTATTTTATAGTTTTCAGCGTGTATTGTTGAACTTCGTTATTTCAATAGCGAAAATGAACTAAAACCAAAATGATAAAGTACACGGACATTTTAGGTTGATAAAGTACACGGTCGTTTACAACCTTCAGAGTATATACTCATTATTTCACTGTATTCCAGTATTTTGCCGAGTTAAAATACTAGTAACGTTTTGATGAGTTTAACATTTTATTGAGATAAATAGCAAAACGTACTGTTACCAAATGGTGCGCTTTCAAAATGTTCGTTTGTCTTACAGTACTGAAAAAAATGCTGTGTAAAATTAGTATGAACACGGATTGAGCATAAATCATTTTCACAAGGTTTAGAGATGCATTGTTGTCATTTTCCCATTGATGTCCTATAAACTCTTAACTGCATGTATCTTATATAATTCAGCAAGCTTTGAAACACAATTATTTTGTAATCACATTTCAGCCTTTAGTCTAGAACATTCTAATGTTCCATGCTCAGCTCTTATCTAGATGTTCAAGTCTTAGTCCTAGCCTGTAAGTTGGTAATATAGTGTGCTCTCATTCCTCCTTGCTGTTTCCCATCTAACTCCGAGCCTCCATCTTTACAATGAGTTCCTGTCTGTATTGTTCGAACGACCGCAGTTTTACTGATGTAGATCAGATAATATTTGTTCAGACTGAACCAAATAAATAAATTCAGCGTTATCTGAAAGGTATGAACAATATGCTTAAAATGTGGAAATATATATAAACTAATTGTGATGTGCCTATTTTATTGTTTTATATAACATCAAAATAGGAACATTCATGAAATTTATAATCACCACAAACGGGCCGCTAACTACAGAGATGTTTTATTCGCCGTCAGTCCAGATTATAATTTATAAGTAAAACTATCTGATTCTGTATTAATCTGCATATTTAAAAGTAATCGAACTTATAATGGCAGACTTTCTCTTAAATTATCCCATAGACTATCTTTCAACTCCTCATTAAATATGATTGCTAAATATTTAGTTATTTAGGTGTGCGTTATAATGCAAAATTTATTGATACAACTTAAATAAAAACTAAACACTATACATTCTGACTTCACGAATAGAAAATGCTTATATAACTATTAGTTTGTAAACCGCACTCTACTTTCAAACATAAACTAAAATTACCGTGTACTTTATCATCCTAAAATGTCCGTGTACTTTATCAATTTGGTTTTAGTTCATTTTTACCTTTGAAATAACTAGAAGTTAAACAATACACGCTGAAAACTATAAAATACATAAAACTTGCTTAAAAGAAGATTTGTGTATAAATTATTTACGGCTAACATGAAGTAAAGCGATAGATTTGTCAAAAGCCGTGTACTTTGCCTTAGATTTCAACTCTGAGAAATCAGTTGGTCAAAATTTTCAGGAAAACTTTAGGATATTAGAGAATGTTCTTATTACCGTGGATAGAGCTCTTAAATGCGGGGTTTATGGTCTTTATTTCACAAAAATTCTCCAAGTATTAAGAAAGTTATCTTTAAAAACCTTACCTGAATCGAGACTTGTTGACATTTGTTGCCGTGCACTTTACCAAATAAGTCACGTGGGTTCTCCACCGTGATAACTTAGATGAAATCCAACCATCATTGTCAAAGTATTTAACCAGACAAATAAAGAATGTTTCCTTTGAAGCATGGAACATGTTTAAAAACTACTGATAAACCTGAAAATTGATGACTTTTATTTTTGTTACTTTCTGAATCAACAGTTACTGAAATCGATATATCAAAAAAATAAATAAATAAAAATAAAAAAATATTCCGACCTACCTACCCTATTTTTTTTTGGCAGCGTTACCTGAAACGCACCTATTTTTTTATTTGGCCTTAATAGCTGGGACTAACAATCCTACTCTCATTCAAAAGTAATTCCGTCGGGAATGATAATTGATAAACCCGTCCTAAACCCATCTAAAATGGTCTTTGGTAAACCCGTCTGAAATGGTCATTGGTAATCCCGTCTGAAATGGTTATTAGCTGGGACCAATAACAATCCTACTCTCAATCATAAGTAAACCCGTCCGGAATGTCATTGGTAAACCCGTTTGAAATGGTCATTGGAAAACCCGTCTGAAACGGTGCAATCGTGTAAATCAATGTATTATACTTTTACATTTTTCTGAATATGTATTTCATTTCGCCTGCATACAAATAATTGCATTAATTGTGTTGTTTGTCTGTCACTATGTGCACTTGAAATAAATTGTTTCATTTTGGCTACATGGCCAATGGTCTACAATTCAGCTAAGGTCGCGCTCATTCCAAAAATGAATAAACATATTAAACAGATTTGTTTTATCTTATCAGAGTGTGTGCGAATTTTTTTCATAACGGGTATGTGCTTTAAACTTGTGTCAGTAAAGCAATTAAAAAGAAATCCAAAGCTGTTGAAAAATGGATTGATTTGCTATTTAATAAATGACTAAATTTTACTGAAATCTGATATGGAAAAACACGATTGTGGGTTAAATGAAACTTAATTGCATTGATTTTTTTTAATTTATCTTGAAGCTTCGCAGTCATACCGACTTTACAAAACCAACATGGTGTTAGATCTCTTTAAAATTATCAACACAGATTTTGTAAAACGTTTGAATGTCCGTTGTCAACGAGGCCTTATCTGGCCTCGCGTATAAATGTTGCAGGATTAGGAAGTTTCAAGGGATATCATGATATATTATGATTGTAGGTTTATAGGTCATGATTTAAGGTATATAGGTTATAATTGTTGATTTATAGGTCACGCTTGTATTGTCACGATTGTCAGTCTTTAGGCCGCGATTGTAGGTATATTGGTCACGATTATAGATCACGATTGTAGGTGTATAGGTCACGAATGTAGAGTCACGATTGTAAGTCTATAGGCCACTATTATATCTCTATAGTTGACAAGTTTAGGTGTATATGTCGAATGTATGGTCACGATTGTAGGTTAAATTTTCACTATTGTAAGTCTAATAATCACGACGGTAGGTCTAAAGGTCCGAATTGTAGGTCAAAAGCTCACGACTGTAGGTCGATAGGTCACGAATGCGGGTGTATAGATCACGAGTGTATGTCTATAGGTCACGAATATAGGCCCATAGGTGACGAATGTAGGTGTATAGGTCACGAATGTATAGGTCACGACTGTAAGGTTACGATTGTAGGTCTAAAGGTCACTATTGTAGGTCTATAGTATAGGGTAAGACATTTTGTCTATAGGTCACGATTATAGGCCCATTTGTCACGAATGTACGTGTATAGGTCACTAATGTAGGGTTACGATTGTAGGTCTATAGGTCGATATAGTAGGTCTATAGGTTACGATGGTAGGTCTATAGTATAGGTCGAGGTTTTAAGTATAAAGGTCACGAATGTAGGGTCACGATTGCATGTATATAGGTCACGATTGTATGCATATAGGTCACGATTGTATGCCTATAGGTCACGACTGTATAGTCACGAGTGTATGCCTATAGGTCACGATTGTATGCCTATAGGTCACGATTGTATGCCTATAGGTCACGATTGTATGTCTATAGGTCACGATTGTATGCCTATAGGTCACGATTGTATGCCTATAGGTCACGATTGTACGCCTATAGCCTAGGTCACGATTGTATGCCTATTGGTCACGATTGTATGAATAAAGGTCACGATTGTATGCCTATAGGTCACGACTGTATGGTCATGATTGTATGCCTATAGGTCACGATTGTACGCCTATAGCCTAGGTCACGATTGTATGCCTATTGGTCACGATTGTATGAATAAAGGTCACGATTGTATGCCTATAGGTCACGACTGTATGGTCACGAGTGTATGGTCACGATTGTACGCCTATAGCCTAGGTCACGATTGTATGCCTATAGGTCACGATTGTATGTCTATAGGTCACGATTGTACGACTATAGGTCACGACTGTATGGTCACGAGTGTATGTCTATAGGTCACGATTGTATGCATATAGGTCACGATTGTATGCCTATAGGTCACGATTGTACGCCTATAAGTCACGAGTGTATGTCTATAGGTCACGACTTTATGTCTATAGGTCACGATTGTATGCCTATAGGTCACGATTGTATGCCTATAGGTCACGAGTGTATGTCTATAGGTCACGATTGTACGACTATAGGTCACGATTGTATGCCTATAGGTCACGATTGTACGACTATAGGTCACGATTGTATGCCTATAGGTCACGATTGTATGCCTATTGGTCACGATTGTATGCCTATAGGTCACGATTGTATTCCTATAGGTCACGATTGTATGCCTATAGGTCACGATTGTATGTCTATAGGTCACGATTGTACGCCTATAGGTCACGATTGTATGCCTATAGGTCACGATTGTATGTCTATAGGTCACGATTGTATGCCTATAGGTCACGATTGTATGCCTATAGGTCACGATTGTACGCCTATAGGTCACGAGTGTATGTCTATAGGTCACGACTGTATGTCTATAGGTCACGATTGTATGCCTATAGGTCACGATTGTATGCCTATAGGTCACGAGTGTATGTCTATAGGTCACGATTGTACGACTATATGTCACGACTGTATGCCTATAGGTCACGATTGTACGACTATAGGTCACGATTGTATGCCTATAGGTCACGATTGTACGCCTATAGGTCACGATTGTATGCCTATAGGTCACGATTGTATGTCTATAGGTCACGATTGTACGACTATAGGTCACGACTGTATGGTCACGAGTGTATGCCTATAGGTCACGATTGTACGCCTATAGCCTAGGTCAAGATTGTATGCCTATTGGTCACGATTGTATGAATAAAGGTCATGATTGTATGCCTATAGGTCACGATTGTATGACATTAGGTCACGATTGTATGGTCACGAGTGTAGGTCTATAGATCGCGATTGTAGGCCCAAATGTCACAAATGTAGGGTCACGACTGTAGGGTCACGACAGTCTATAGGTCACGAGTGTATGGTTACGATTGTAGTCTATAGGTCATGAGAGTAGGCCCAAATGTCACTCAAGTAGGTGCATAGGTCACGATTGTATGGTCACGAGTGTAGGTCTATAAGTCACTTTTGTAGGCCTCTTAGTCACGATTGTATTGTTACGATTGTAGGTCTATAGGTCACTATTGTAGGTTTAAATTTTAGGTCACGATTTGAGCAAGGTCTTAGTGTTGTTGTTTTTCTTTTTCAATGGAAAATCTGATATTTCTTAACTTGCTTATTGATTATACATGGTAATTGGTGTTACCAACGATGTGAGTTTTAAGAAATACTTTTGTTTAATATTTGTCCTTTCTCGATTCAAACTGATGCCACCGTTTAATTTTGGGGAATATTTTTTTGTCTTCTTTAGTTTTTATAGTTTCTTAACGTTTTCTCCAGTTCCAAAGCGGCCAAAAGAAATACATGTTAATCTTTGTTTCTAATAATGACATTTCATTCTTTGCAGCCAAACTTATATGGAAAGTTACTCGTTTAAGTGGGATCCAGGGGCATGCTTACCATGGGAAAGTTTTAATTTGAGGATGCGCCTAGGAGCGTTTCCGAATATATTTCAGACTAACCATATTTTAGAAAAATATTTTCAGGGCTGGGTGTACATTGTTTCAGAGGTATTCGGCAAACTAGTCAGAACTATTTTATATACAAAAACATTTTCAAATTGCTCCGTGTTCTATATCCTTAGTTTCCTCAGCAGCGTCTACGATTTACACGATCTGTTTTTTAAAGGATCTCAACTACGTGGTTCTTCGAAACGTGAGATCAACATTACATAATTATATAGATATTGAACAAAACAAAGCCTTTCAACAAACTTAACGAACAGCCCCCGTACACTCTTTATTTATCAAAGTTCATGTAGTAAATCACAAGTAAAAACAACTAAGTTTCAGATGACTCGTACATAATATATATATAACAAAAATGAAATCATAAAAGATATATTGAAGACTAAATGTGTCTTGCATCGCTTCTTATATTCGATATATATTTGAAATGAATACCACATCAATATGTGTTGCAAGTACATATTTTGTAAAAAAAAGCATTCTGAAGAAATTTCATACTGTTAAACACACAGAAAGCACATAGAGCACTATCCGTCACCTACGAACTTGTGTCCGTCACTGTTCTATATAGAATACATGAAAATAACATTGCTACCAATGCCACCCACGTACAATAACCGCCTCTGCTTATCAAAGCCAAGTCCATGTGGTTTAAACTCCAAACCAGTGATGAAATCCTCCACACTTCCCTCCACCGTCACACGTTTGATGCTCTTTCCGCTCTCGCTGCTGACCAGAAATGTTCCATCAGACTCCACCACGATTCCCCCAGGATCTTGTATTGGTTTTGTCAAAACGATTGTGTTTACCTCGCCATCTTCGGTGATTTCTCTCAATCCAAATGGTTCTTTGCCAATGAGGAACATAGACCCCGTTTTTTCGTCAATTGCTGAATGTATATCTACACAAGCAATGCTAGACAGGACACTTTCTTTATGTCTTATTCTTGTTATTCCAGAAGCGTCCATTTCTTGTAAAGCGTACGGATTGCGACCTTGAATTCTGACAACATCACGATAGCAGCGAATGCAACACCGTTTTGGATCGGTGTTAATCTCAATGAAATCATTAATGTCAGTTAGAGGGTGTAGGTATTTTCTTATAAAGGATTTGTTAAAGAAGCAAACATACATTTCCCCGGAGGAATTAGCAGTCACTTCCCATGGATATCCTCTCCCTTTTATCTCCAAATTAGTTGCAGACTGACTAACGTTTACCAAAATAATGCTGGAAATACTGGAATTTGCGACCGCTATATGTTCTCCTATTACACATATGTCCCTTACGTTAGAAGTTCCATTCAGCATTATCTTTTTTAAAAGATTTGGACTGGGTATTTCCATTGAAATGAAATGCATTGATTTAAGGGTCCATTTGATATTTCTTTCCAGAGCACGAATAGACTCGTCATGGAATTCGAGTTGCTCTGTTGCAATTTTCATGGCAATGAATAGTTTTCCATAATCTTTCGCCTTTTTAGCATTTTCAACGAGATTTTTCCACTTACTGAGTTCTCCCGTAATGGAATCCATGGACGACGCTATTGTTTTTATCCGTCCAACTTCTTTATCGGCCATCTTTCTTGCAGACTCCATTTGTTTCTGAAACTGTTCCATTCCCGTTTTAATGTTTGTCGTAGCTCTATTTTCATTGTCCTGAGCCTCAACTACCAAATGATGCAGCTTGTCAACGAACTCTTTGAAAATCCGATTCTCTTCTATTTTCTCAGCTGCTTCGTCAACTTTACAAACACTGTCTCCGCACATGGTGTGAATCCCGCGTACACACTTAAAGCAACAGAGTTTACCATGTTTCTCACAGTAATGGGTTAGTTCCTCTTGATGAATCGTGCAGTTAAATACATCAGCTTTTCTCTCCTTTTCCTTGGAGCCTTGCACTTCAGCACCAGTATCAACCAGTTCGTGGTTTTTACAAGGCTTCGCTTTCCGATGATGTTGCACACAAGTCTCACAAAGATTTTCCTCACATTCAACACAGAACTTCGCCGCTAGGAACTCGGTTCCTTCCTCAAAACACGGGTCACATAGTTTTACACGATCCACAGTCACTCCGAATGCTTTCCCTCCGACGGAGTCCGCATTATCACTTGTTTCTGCTACTTTTCCCCCATTTTCAGACATTTCTTTAACCGGTTTTTTTCTCGAAAATTGTAACATCTGATATCTTAAATTTCTTCTACTTTTGACTTTGAAAACGAAAGTAGTGATTTCCGGGATCCGATAATAGCACCGAATGTATGCATGTTTATAAGTTTAGTATCAACATATTGATTGTAATATTTATTTTTGTTAGTTAATTGGGCAGATTATAATATGTACATAAAATTCAAACTCGTATTCATTACACTAATTAATGCAAATATAGTATAAATTATTTTTTAATGTCGTATCCCTGTGTCGTATGTTTAAAAAATAAACTTTCACCAGAATTCACAATGGTAAACATAGCAAAATGCATACAGATAGACCTCGGACACTATCTGTATGCATTTTGCTATGTTTGTTGTTAAGCAATTAAGAACATATATTCTTTTGTTAAATATTTTTATTCATGCCTAAGCTACACATATTTAGATTGATATATAATTTTCTGCATCCATGAAAATCCTTTAATTTTAATGAATTAAAACCCACTTTTGTATATTTCATATCTCATTTAAATGAAATAGTTTAATTTTAGTGTTTAGGGTTTTTTTTATCAATTTACTTATGTTTATTAAATACAACACAATTAAGCCAAACGCGATTCGAAACGAGACCTGTAGATGTCAGTCGCATATGTTTTGTTAGCCTTTCTATGTATTGTTCTAAATAAATTGATAAAGGGATAAAAATAGCTTTTCCAGGTCGATTTATATTTCCGGTGATGGGAATACACAAGTTTTATAAAGACAAGAAAGGTTTACGGCAAATGCTTGGACAAAGGACAAACAGTGGGAGCGGTAAATGGGCATACTTCTGAAAGTAGTTGTACTGAATTCCCATACCAGAGAAATACTATGCAAAATAAAATCCCAATGTGTAAGGAAATACCCAAGCAGCAAGTTACTATTATCGAAATTTCCGCCAAGTTACCTATCGCAACGCAACTCGCCTGCCCATACCACTCATTGTCAAACAAATATAAATAGAGAGAGGAACCGGATGCAATAAGGATATGCAAATAACTAGACCAGTAACAATGAACTATATAATATATATATATATACCCCAATATGTATTGATCACATGCACCATCCACACAAGGGACCTCCATCATGAATGACACGCAAAACGAAGGACTCCCGGGATTCGTGCCCCCGACAACATTATTAGCTTCTCCAGTATATCAGCCAACACACGGACTCATACTCTCAAATGCTCATCGCAATAACGCCAAAGATGGTCTCTCGTTTGCCTTTCATTGAGACACATGTCTCCGAAATGGATTCAAGCAATCAAAATTGAAATGTCAGTAGTCAAGCCTGAAGTCACAATTATAAGACAAGATAACAGTGATATAAAATGCGTCGTGAAGGAATTTGAAGTATATCGACAATTTGAATTTATAAATCTATGTCAGAAAGGGTTTATGAAAGAAAGGAGTATGCTCAACGGCACTTTGCCAATCAATATATTAGACTGAGTGTATATACAATTAATTTACGTTTCGAAAAATATATACATTATTGATTTCATGAGAATGGTTCAAGTACCCGTGGTACTTCAGTATTCGGGTGGATTAGTTTGGCGGGACACGAGTAACATGATTTCCTCGTGTTTTTGTTGGTTATATGGGGAAAACTATTCTGTTTTCGTCACTCGAGGTTTTGTATTTGGTGACATTAGAAGGTATTTTACGATGTCTGAAAGTGGAGATATAAATTTGAAAAGTTCTTTGGTAAAAAAATTGCAGGGGTATTTTGACAAGAAATTTGACCAGCTGAAAAAGACTGTGGAATCAGAAACGGAATGGGCGGCTGAGTCGGCTAGAAAAAAGGTGAGAGTTAAAAAATCTGTCTCACTTAAAAGACCTGGCAACAAAAAAAAACTATGAATTTTACTGGGAAGTTCTCGATTTAGTTGACTCTTGTGATAAAGCTATTACTTTGAGAGAAGCTGACAGAGCTCATCAGTTCATAAAGGAAATAAAGTCTAAAATTGAGAATCGAAACAAAATTATTAGAATTGCCGATAACTCCGCTGCCGGGTGGAACACTATTGCCGAATATCAGTTGTATGATGTTGCTAGTGATTCTGATGATGATAAGAGGATTCGAAAGGCTGAAGAGAAAGCTCTCGTCAAAATGGAAAAATCTAGAAAGCAGTCGGCTTCCTTTGTTAATAATGGCCCTGCTGGGCAGCCTTCTTCTTTTCGAAGCTTTCGGGGAGGTCGAGGCCGTGGATCCCTGGCTGAAGGACGTTTCGTTCAGTGTGGAACAGTCATCTGTTTCAAATGCGGCTCCGAGGGACACTTTGCCAGCGATTGTGCCGCAGACCAGCAAGGAACCACCAACTCCCTGGGTGTCGGGCGTGGCCGAGGAGTTACCAGACCGGCGGCTACAGTAACCGCCTCTCAACAGACGCAGCAGCTATTCACAGCCAATGGCGGACAGTGATTATGATAAGTATTGGTTATTATCAAATGAAAACTGTTTCACATCGACTGATCTGCAGACTCTTTTTTTCTGAAAATTTTGAAAACTCGGTTGATATTTCACAACATTATGTTAAAGGAAGACTAAAGAATTGTTTTATATTTTGGAAAGATATTTTAAAGGCTGATAATGAAATATTGGCTATTATAGAAAATGGATACGTCTTACCTTTTATTATTAAACCACCAAGTTTTATAATGAAAAACAATCAATCAGCGTTACGAAATAATGAGTTTGTTACTTCAGCAATTCTTGATTTGATTGGGAAAAAATGTGTTTACGAAGTTCCTTTTATTCCACATAATGTTAATCCTCTTTCGGTTGCAGTTAATTCTTCGGGTAAAAAGAGATTAATTTTGGATCTAAGTGTTGTGAACACTTTCTTGAAAGACGAAAGAGTAAAATTTGAAGATCACAAAATAGCAAAAGAGTACGCTGTTCCGGGGGGGGGGGGGGGGGGGTTCATGTTTAAATTTGACTTTACTATCATATTTCAATCAAACCAAATCATCACACGTTTTTGGGGTTTTCTTGGAGGTTTGGGTCTGAAACCAAATATTTTGTTTACTCAGTTTTAGCTTTTGGTATCAAGTCAGCCCCGCGTACATTCACAAAATGTCGTCGTCCTTTAGTAAAATATTGGAGGAAAATCGGTCTAAAAATAGTTGTGTTTTTAGATGATGGTTGGGGAATTAACACTGATTTTGAGAAAACTTTAATAGACTCAAACTTCGTTTTAAAAACACTGAATGATGCCGGTTTCATTGTGAATTTAGAAAAATCTATTTTTACTCCCACACAAGGTTTAGAATGGTTAGGATTTCTTTGGGATTTAAAGAATGGGCGTCTAAAGATCCCTATTAGGCGTATTGAAAATACAATTCAATGTCTGGTCTGGAATACGTTTTGAGCAACGTAACTGTGGTATCAGCTCGAAAGTTAGCTCAGTTATCGGGTAAGATAATTTCCATGTCTCCAGTTTTAGGAAATGTTTGTTTATTGCAAACGAAGCCAATTTTCAAACAAATTGAATCAAGGAATAGTTGGGATGCCAAAATGGACTTTTCTTCTTGTATTACTTTTTTAATTTTTTTGAAAGATGTTTTGCAGAAACCTTTTTCAAAGTGCATGTTTCAAGATTTTTTGCCAGAAGTATTTGTGTTTTCTGACGCCTCAGCTGTTGCCGGTGCCGCCTTTATAGAGCACGAGGGTTCTGTGTCCCATAAAACTTGGTCGGAATTTGAAAAAGCTCAAAGTTCAACTTATAGAGAATTGTTGGCTATAAGGTTTTCCCTTGCCAGTTTTCTTGACAAATTAGCAGGTAAAACTGTTCAGTGGCATACAGACAGTCAAAATTGTGGGAGTATCGTTGAAAAGGGTAGCACAGTCAGTTCTCTTCACGAAATAGCGTGTGATATATTTGCAATGTGTGCTTCTAAAGGTATTTCATTGAAAGTTGTATGGATACATAGATCACTAAATTCGTTGGCCGATGAGTTAAGTAGAATTGTTGATTACGATGATTACGGGATTTGTCATGACTTTTGTAATTATCTCAATACTTTGTATGGCCCGCATGATATAGACAGATTTGCTAATGATTACAATCATAAGTTGCCAAGATATAATTCATTGTTTTGGACCCCTTTCACAGAGGCAGTTGATGCTTTTACTGTTTTTTGGGGAAAAGACAACAATTTGTTGGTACCAGTTTATTTGATACCAAGAGTGTTGAATCATTTGGCATATTGTAAAGGTGTGGGGACCTTAGTTGCACCCTTTTGGTCTTCGAGTCCCTTTTTTCCTATGTTGATAGGTGAGAATGCTTCATTTAAGAAATGTATTTATGAAGTTTTGGTGTTTAGAAGAGACAATATTTATGTTCAAGGTAGAAATACTTCTACAATATTTGGTACAGAAAGATTTACAAGTGATGTTCTTGTAGTAAGATTGGAGTGTGATGTGTAATGCGTACTCATGGAATGTGTAATCCTAATGCACGATATATTGTTAAAGCCAACTGATTATAATTGATAATATCATATAATAGTTGTTTTATTTGTAATAAGATTTATTTTTTGTGTACAGGTTGTATATTCGAATCTGTTAGATGGCAGGAAACAGCCAGCATTTGTCAGACTGTCTCAAACAACCCAGAGGAGCTGTTCACAGAAGTTAAAAGATGTTATTTCATCTGGGAGAGAACATTCTACTGTTCGTAACTATTCTTTAGTGTTTAACAAATTTAGAGCATGGTGTGAAAAATCAAATTTAAAAAGTTTACCAGCTTTACCTGTATCGGTGGCATTATATTTAGTGACCGTTATTCAGAAAGATAAAGTGAGTAAATCAAAACTGAATTCTATATTTTATGGTATCACTTGGGCTCATGTTGTTGTTAATGAAAACAATCCTTGTGATGATTCTTGGTGAAAGCTCTGTCTTTCCGGTTGCATAAGGAAAGTGGTAAAACCGGTTAATAAAAAGGAGCCTACAACAAGTAAAATTCTACAAAGATTGATTTTAAAATACGCTTTAGTTTCTGAGTACAGTTCGCTGGGAAACTTAAGAGATATTACTATTTTCGTGCTTGCATTTGCAGGATTTTTTAGGATTAATGAAGTTCTTTCTTTAAGACGTTCTAATATAGTATATTTGGACACACATTGTGAAATTTGTATTGAAAAGTCCAAGACTGTAGACACATTACTTGTTAATCAGTCTAATCTTCGTGATGATACGAACAAAGATAAGAAAAAGGCTTGAAGGCATTAAAGTTGCAATACTTCATAGTTACAAAAAAATGACGTTATATGAGACTTTAAAATACGCTTTAGTTTCTGAGAACAGTTCGCTGGGAGACTTAAGAGATATTACTATTTTCGTGCTTGCATTTGCAGGATTTTTTAGGATTAATGAAGTTCTTTCTTTACGACGTTCTAATATAGTATATTTGGACACACATTGTGAAATTTGTATTGAAAAGTCCAAGACTGACGTTTATAGAGAAAGAAATAACGTTGTTATAGGTAAAACCTATACTGAATTTTGTCCAGTTCAATTGTTAAGTACTTATTTGTTAAAATCTGGCATAGCCAGTGATTCATCAGAATATGTTTTTAGAGCTGTGCAAATTTATAGAAAAACTAATACTTATAAATTGAGAAGTCTGGATAAACCAATTAGTTACACAACTGTACATGATTCCTTTAAGACGAAATTAGTTGAATTAGGTTTAGATGCCAGTCAGTTTGGTTTACATTCGTTTTGTTCTGGTGGTGTCACAGCTTGTGCTGAAAAGAAACTATCCGAAAGACTATTACAAAAACATGGAAGGTGGAAATGTGCGTCTTCCAAAGACAATTATGTAAGAGAAACCTTAAAAGAAAGGTTGTCAGTGACACTGAATTTAGATTTATGATGTTTATTTGACATTTACAGATATTCATTAAAGGTTTAATGAAGAGAGATATTTAGAAATAACTTTATTATTTGTGTTTTCTTAAGGAATGTAGAATAAAAAGTTAATTTAATATAATTATGTTTATCTCTTTTTGTGATATTTGGCTTGGATAGCCAGGGCTAGCTGCCCTTTTGTGATATTTGGCTTGGATAGCCAGGGCTAGCTGCCCTTTTGTGATATTTGGCTTGGCTAGCCAGGGCTAGCTGCCCTTTTGTGATATTTGGCTTGGATAGCCAGGGCTAGCTGCCCTTTTGTGATAGTTGGCTGGGATAGCAGGGGCTAGGTTAAGGCCGTTAGATGATATCTACCTGATATAGCTAGAGTTTGGGACCTTTTTATGATATTTAGCTTAGACAGCCAGGGTTGGGAGAACATTTTGTGATGTTAAGCATAGTAAGGGCAAAAACGCTTTTTGTGAGCGTTAGCTTAGATAACTCTGGATAAAGGTTTGGATAGTCAGAGCTAAAGGCCCATTTGTGGTATCTTGCTTCGGGCTAGAGTCTCTTTTGTGATATGTGATGTAAATAGTTAGTAAGACGCTCATTTCAGATATTTAGCTTTGATAGCTAGGGATAAAGACACTTTGTGATATAAAGTTTATATTATTAGGGATAGAGACCGTTTGTTATACTTAAGTTAGATGTTAAGTTATAGAGACAACACGTTTCTCGGGTTATATAGGTTGAAGACTGTCTTGAGGATTTCGATTTGGTACGGCCGCTTTTAAAGGTAGTATTTGTTTTTATTTTTAAATGCTATACATATTTATTTATTTTAAACATCAATTATAAGAAAATATATTACAATAATCGATTAAATAGTACCCTCTTTGTTTGTCTAGACATGTTCACCAAATACATTGCCAATTCCTAAACTGTTTGTGTTCTTGTATTTAGAGATTAGTGAATAATTAGTTTACTCACGTATTGAGTGAGTAAATACAATTATTTACGTTTCGAAAAATATATATACATTATTGATTTCATGAGATTGGTTCAAGTACCCGTGGTACTTCAGTATTCAGGTGGATTAGTTTGGCGCGACACGAGTAACATGATTTCCTCGTGTTTTTGTTGGTTATATGGGGAAAACTATTCTGTTTTCTTCACTCGAGGTTTTGTATTTGGTGACATTAGAAGGTATTTTACGATGTCTGAAAGTGAAGATATAAATTTGATAATATTTCCCGCCCATCCCATCCCTATTTTCAGGTTGAATTTGCTGTATCATGTGTTCTATTAATATGTATATTTATTTCATTTACAGTTCCACTGGGAGTGTCTTACATAAGTTAGTAACTTATTTGTTACGTTTATGATTTGAGATTCACCGTATATTAAGTTTCGTTTCAGTTGCATCATGGCGTTTTCTAAGATTCCTTTAAAAGTTGTTGCTGACTCTAAAGGTTAAGATCCAGATGTGCTTAGACGCTATTATCAATCTTCCAGCATCCGAATACTGTCTTTTCCTGGGTACATGTTCACCAAATACATTGCCAATTCCTAAACTGTTTGTGTTGTTGTATTTTGAGATTAGTGAATAATTAGTTTACTCACGTATTAAGTGAGTAAACAAAAATAATAATCAAACAACATTGATTTAAAAAAACAACAGCTTTATTTAAATTTTAAAAAAAAACACTATCAAATAAGGAAAAACAAATAAAAAAAGAAACAAAAATGTCCCGTACAAAATACCACAATCTTTCAACTATCACATGTTTCAGTCTCAGAATGAAGTATAACTTTGCGGCCATCATCTTCATAAACTCTTAAACAGACAAATATTAAAAGGCCTGCTATACTGATTTGTTTAAGCTAGATTACGAACACTGCTATAACTCTAAGCTGATAGAATTAAGCTTTAGTCCGATTTCCGAGCCGGGAACTAATTCTAGTGCTCGTTTAGAGCAGCATTTTCAAACAAAGTCAGTAACCATGGCTTAAGGCGATAAAAGAGTACTCATGCTCCCCGTACCCATCTCTCTACTGCCCCCACCCCTCCTCCCCCTGAATATTCGTCTCACGTGCAAGCTTAATCCTTTACACATACCGCCCTAGTACAGTTGCCATTCACCGCCGTTCCGTCCGCCTCGGCAGAAGCCTTCACGGTGAGACTATATGTCCCTGTAAGTGCCCGACTAACCCCATTGCCCTACTGTCATACCATATGTACCATACACCACAGTTTACCTACCCGTCCCAGTTATATACGCAAAAATACCGGTTACCTAACCTCATAATTGACCTGTCATTCCCCCTTCGAGTCCATTCCAATGCATGACCCGTACCATAGTTGACCTTCCCGTCCATGTCTATATCCGATCAAACCCCGGATACCTACCATCATAGTAGACACTACTTTTGAAGTTGACTTGCCCGTTAACGTCTTTATCCGCTCCGACCCCGGCTACCTACCGTAATCGTTGACCTGTCCGTCCATTTTTATATCCGCTCCAAGGTTTCAATTATTGACAAAAATGTCAATTCAGTGATATGTTCGAAAATGCAAAAATATTGTGCTTGCTTCCGATTGAAAGTATTTTTGTTTTGCGAGCGTTAAAACGTCGCATTGCGGCTCTTTCTCCATTGCGATCATTTGGGCGCATATTTGGTGTTTTACAACGTAAGATAAGGGGCGCGCGCTTGCTTTATCGGAGCTTTCAACATCAGATACAAAATTGATTTTATAACTTGAACATAGACATGAGCAACTTGGAAAATGGAATGTCGTTAAGTTGCAAATGTATTTTTAATGGCAGAATGTTCATTGTCATGAATAGGTTGTTCTGGGAAAACATAAGAATTAGATATTTTAAATTTATTTTACTTTCGATTTTGAAAAAGAAATTATTAAACTTCAGATTCCGATGATATGAAAGCTTGTACCGGTAAACGCTTATGACTGAATTTATGTATGTTAACAAGTTGGTTCTTACGGAATCCTATAAATGCCACCACGACCCCACTCCTCGCCTTATAAATTGACCAAGAAAACAACGCGACTTTTGTTTGTTCTGGTTTGTTTTTTTATTGCCCAAATGTTCATTCATACAAACATTTATAAATGACATAATGTTTGTTACATTTCGCATCTTTTTTCTTTTAAATTCGTAGTACTTTGCATAAGAAAACTATTGCGAGTTCATTCGAAGTTTGATGAAAAAAGATGCGATATTTGACATGTACTTCTGTGCATCTTTTTTTTAATAAGTCTGTTTGGGGAAAATAACGCGATCAATTTTGTTGCGAGGGTGCACTTTTTTCATTGAGTTCCTAGAAGTTTTACTTTATAGTCATCCTCGGCACCCCAGTGTATCATAACCTATGATAGACTGGGGTGCCGGGTATGCTTTATAATTAAAAGTACATGTACTGTTATAATAAGAAAAAAAGATGCAAGATTCGGGTAAACGTTTTTATCACGACTGTCTGGTGGTGCTTTGGCGCATCTTTTATCCATGATCGACTTGGTAGAGGAGAAGCTATATAAAGTACTGAAACATGGGGAATATTCATTATTTTAGTAAACAAATATCTGTTTTTTACATGGCGAGGTGCATGTTCGCGAAGTCCAAAAAAGGATTCAGTATAAAATACCGGTGTTCTCTCCAAATGCAAGACTGTTGGAACAATAACACACGCTATTTGGGCTTTTTTTTTAAACAAAACAGAATCAAGTACAGTATGTTTTTAAAGTTGTACAGAAAACAGTTAAATCCTACATTGAATAAGACACCAAATGGTATTTCAAACATTTTAGTCATAAAAAGAAAATTCGGAAAAAAAAAACTCAAAACAAAATAATTGAGATTGTATTTGTATTTTGTAACAATTTCCTCCTGTTTCAATTATTTCTTCTAAAAATCTCCGCCAAAATCGAAAAAAATGTACCCGTGGAGCATAGTTTCTTGAGCGTTTCTATGACATGAAATACCCTCGGGGCCAATGTTCTGCCAGTGGGTCTTTGCATAAATATTCACATATTTGCCAATCTGCAATTTGTCAATCAAAATGTTAGTCTGAATGAAGCTCTCACCAGATTTATTTTTGTAAAACAACAACATTTCAAAAATCACAATCTATCAAATAAGTGAATAATGTTTATTTTGTATAATATACAAAAATATAATGTCCTGTACGGAAATCACAATGTTCTCTTGGATCTCAGAATGATCGTCGAAGTATCACTTAGTGCTGGGTCATCATCTTCGTAAACTCTGAAAAAAAAGACTAAGTGTAATTTCACCTAGCATACTGATTTGTTTTAGCTTCACTCGTACTAGTGTTCGTTTTGACTCGATCAGAAATGATGTGTTCGATTAGACCGCTCTAACACGGACACCTACAATCATAGTTGGCCTGCCCGTCCCCGTCTACATCCGCTCTGACACGGACACCTACAATCATAGTTGGCCTGCCCGTCCCCGTCTACATCCGCTCCAACACGGACACCTACAATCATAGTTGGCCTGCCCGTCCCCGTCTACATCCGCTCTGACACGGACACCTACAATCATAGTTGGCCTGCGCGTCCCCGTCTACATCCGCTCCAACACGGACACCTACAATCATAGTTGGCCTGCCCGTCCCCGTCTACATCCGCTCTAACACGGACACCTACAATCATAGTTGGCCTGCCCGTCCCCGTCAACATCCGCTCCAACACGGACACCTACAATCATAGTTGGCCTGCCCGTCCCCGTCCACATCCGCTCCAACACGGACACCTAAATCATAGTTGGCCTGCCCATCCCCGTCCACATCCGCTCCAACACGGACACCTACAATCATAGTTGGCCTGCCCGTCCCCGTCTACATCCGCTCCAACACGGACACCTACAATCATAGTTGGCCTGCCCGTCCCCGTCTACATCCGCTCCAACACGGACACCTACAATCATAGTTGGCCTGCCCGTCCCCGTCTACATCCGCTCCAACACGGACACCTACAATCATAGTTGGCCTGCCCGTCCCCGTCTATATCCGCTCCAACACGGACACCTACAATCATAGTTGGCCTGCCCGTCCCCGTCTATATCCGCTCTCACACGGACACCTACAATCATAGTTGGCCTGCCCGTCCCCGTCTATATCCGCTCCAACACGGACACCTACAATCATAGTTGGCCTGCCCGTCACCGTCTATATCCGCTCTAACATGGACACCTACAATCATAGTTGGCCTGCCCGTCCCCGTCTTTATCCGCTCCAATCCCGACACCTACCATCACAATTGACCTGCCCGTCCCCGTCTATATCCGCTCCAACCCCGACACCTACCATCATAATTGGCCTGCCCGTCCCCGTCTTTATCCGCTCCAACCCCGACACCTACCCTCATAATTGGCCTCCCCGTCTTCGTCTATATCCGCTCCAACCCTGACACATACCCTCACAATTTACCTGCCCGTCCCCGTCTTTATCCGCTCCAATCCCGACACCTACCATCATAATTGGCCTGCCCGTCCCCGTCTATATCCGCTCCAACCCCGACACCTACCCTCATAATTGGCCTCCCCGTCTCGTCTATATCCGCTCCAACCCCGACACCTACCATCAAAATTGGCCTCCCCGTCTCGTCTATATCCGCTCCAATCCCGACACCTACCCTCATATTTGGCCTGCCCGTCCCCCTTTATATCCGCTCCAACCCCGACACCTACCCTCATACTTGGCCTCCCCGTCTCGTCTATATCCGCTCCAACCCCAACACCTACCATCAAAATTGACCTGCCCGTCTTCGTCTATATCCGCTCTAACACCGACACCTACCATCACAATTGGCCTGCCCGTTTCCGTCTATATCCGCTCCTGGCCCCGGGCAGCTACCATCATAATTGACCTGCCCGTCCCCGTCCATATCCACCCTAACCCCGACACCTACCATCATAGCTGACCTGCCTGTCTTCTATATTCGCTCCGGACACGAGCCTGCCCGCCCCCGTCTATAACCAGACAAACCCCAGGTTCCTACCCTCATAGTTGACCTGCCCGTCACCATCAATGTCCGCCTCCCGGACCATCTCGTCCACTTCCTCGTCCGTCAACTTCTCCCCAAGATTTGTCATAACGTGACGCAGCTCAGCAGCACTACAATGTTAACATCAAGATGTGATTAAAAATACTAAACGGTTTTCCACGTGATAATGCTCAATTAATTATAAACACGACTTTCAATGTCTCTGTGCAAAATAATAAACAAGTAAAAATAAACATGAACTCTACCAAACAAAATGTTTGATAATTGCCTAACTGAACAAAAAAACTATATTTATCACTTCACGGTGGCCCGACCGAATTGCTCAATTGCTCAGAATTCTGAGACGCCTAACTACTCCATTCCTTCAAACCATTATGGACCCACCCACCTGATGTATCCGTTTCCGTCTTTATCGAACACCCGAAACGCCTCCCTGATCTCCTCATCCTGGTCCACGTCCTTCATTTTTCGCGCCATCATCGTCAGAAACTCCGGGAAATCGATACTTCCGTTTCCTGTCAACAGACATAGCAATCGCGAAATAGCAGTGTATCTATGGAAATGCAAAGTCATTCACGTGAAAGATCATTCACGTACTGATCGTTAAAATATAAGGTAAACAGCTTATATACCCTCAGTGTCATGTCCTGCAGCTCGGCCTCGGTCGATTCTCTCTCCCAGGGAACACGTGACACAATATAACGCAACGCGTTAAAACATTACACCACATGACTGGCCGTCAGCGTCCACCTCGTTGGCTATGTCATTTAGCTCGGCTTCAGTATTGTACTTTTAAAATAACAACTCCTCGGCCATTTTTTTCGAAAACAACCTCAGATGTATGCCGGTACATCAGTTGAAATAATTCGTAAATGTTTGAATTATATCATTAATTAAATGTAGTGATTTAGCTTGTATTTATTGATCTAAGTTAAAACTACAGCCGACTTAAACATAACAATTTCGGAGTATGTAAACCGTCCATATACATCCGAGCTTGTTTTCGATAAAAATGACCGAGGAGTTCCAAATGAAAATGACCGAGCCGAACAAGAACTAGAAAATCACGCGTATAGCACAACGTGACTTACCGTCAGCGTCCACCTCGTTGATCATGTCCTGTAGCTCAGCCTCGGTAGGGTTTTGACCCAGGGACCTCATGACGGTTCCCAGTTCCTTTGTGGTGATGGTCCCATCTCCGTCCTTGTCAAACAGGCAGAATGCCTCCTTGAACTCTAAGAACAGACGGAAGGGCATATTTATAAACGTTTATTTCTTTGGCGAAAACAACCCCCGTAGCAACATCTTGGCTATTAATTGTTTTCGAGTATTATGTTGGTAGTCATGATTAATACGTTCGGGGTGACTAGTACATGTATAGAGAGACTCGCGTCAACAGTCTATATAATGGTTTAGTAAAGTAAAATAAACAATAATAATAAAAAATAATTAAGTATAAAACATGCACGGGTTTGCTTAATTGTTTGGAAATACATGCCATATAAAGTGAATAGTAGTTTATTTATATTTCTGGCATAACTTTTTTCAGTTGATATGATAAATAGTTAAAACACTTACCGGCGATTTGTTCTTCAGTCAAATTCTCTGCCTATAATAAACAAAGTATTCATCATGGTACAAAACGTGAAAGTCTTGCTGATCTATACCCACATTTTAGGGTGTCAGTTTTGAAAACTGTACCATTTATAGCCATTGATAAAAGGACTGACCCGAGACTCTCACTACGGACTCAAAAAAGAGCTATAAGGTTTAAAAAGAAAGAAAAAGTAAACAATTAAACAAGAGCGAAAAAGTTTAAATTCGTGTGTTTTTAGCATGCAACGGCCTGAATATAAATAGGGTTTCCGCGAGGCAGCAACATTGTAGACACGGGAATGAACTCATGCGGCTGTCTCAGCCGACTTTCCCTTGCATAGGATTAAGACGCGGAACGCTTCGTATCTTACACCTTTAGCCACACATCCCCTACTAGTGGCGTAAGGATGTTTACACATTATACGTGGAAATTTATATATTTTCTTCCTTTATTTATATTTTTCATTTTGTAAAATCAAATTATTAATTTCGGTCTCTTATAAACTCCAATGTACATTATCCATAAAATCTACAAAATCATCATAACTTATATAAACGTATAGTAGTAATCAATATATTTACCATATTGATGAAGATGTCACTTTGATGATCTATCCGAAAATGCCAATAAATGCTTGATTTCGATTGAAAGTATTTTTTATTGATAACTAATGAACCACGCACTGAGCGCTTGAATAATGTCGCATTGCGGCACTTTTTGCAATGCGGTATATGGGGCATATATTTGAGGTTTAACAAAATAACCCTGACGAATTGTGGCTGGCAGAATCGAAGCATTGAACATCAGCTACAAACTTGATAGTTAACCTTTAACAAAGACAAGATGAAATTGGTCAAGTGAAATGTCGTTCCGTTGCATAGGTAGATGGACTAATTATTTTGATGAAATGTATCCACTGTAATGACAAGTTTGATATGTCCATGTCATACCCCATGTATCCGGCTTAGATGAGACACTGCCCAATGACCGACCGAGTTTTGATAACGGAATGTTCAGTGTTCTACCCAGTGCTAATGAGAGACTGTCCTACGACCCACCCAGAGACTGTACAATTTTGTAAGTTTTGATGAGAGACTGTCCTACGACCCACCCAGAGACTGTACAATTTTGTAAGTTTTGATGAGAGACTGTCCAATTACTAACCTAGTTTTGATAAGAGACTGTCAGATGAGCTACTCAGTTTTGATGAGAGAATATTCAATGTACTACCCAGTTTTATTAGGGAATGTTTAATGTAATACCCAGTTTTATGAGGGAATGTTCAATGTAATACCCAGTTTTATGAGGGAATGTTCAATGTACTACCCAGTTTTATGAGGGAATGTTCAATGTACTACCCAGTTTTATGAGGGAATGTTCAATGTACTACCCAGTTTTATGAGGGAATGTTCAATGTAATACCCAGTTTTATGAGGGAATGTTCAATGAACTACCCAGTTATATGAGGGAATGTTCAATGTACTACCCAGTTTTATGAGGGAATGTTCAATGAACTACCCAGTTTTATGAGGCAATGTACTATCCAGTTTTATGAGGGAATGTTCAATGTACTACCCAGTTTTATGAGGGAATGTTCAATGTAATACCAAGTGTAATAAGGGAATGTTCTATGTAATATCCAGTTTTATGAGGGAATGTTCAATGTACTAACCAGTTTTATGAGGGAATGTTCAATGAACTACCCAGTTTTATGAGGGAATGTTCAATGTACTACCCAGTTTGATGAGGGAATGTTCAATGTACTACCCTATTTTTTTGAGGGAATGTTCAATGTAATACCAAGTGTAATAAGGGAATGTTCTATGTAATATCCAGTTTTATGAGGGAATGTTCAATGTACTACCCAGTTTTATGAGGGAATGTTCAATGTACTACCCAGTTTTATGAGGGAATGTTCAATGTACTACCCAGTTGTATGAGGGAATGTTCAATGTAATACCAAGTGTAATAAGGGAATGTTCTATGTAATATCCAGTTTTATGAGGGAATGTTCAATGTACTACCCAGTTTTATGAGGGAATGTTCAATGTACTACCCAGTTTTATGAGGGAATGTTCAATGTACTACCCAGTTTTATGAGGGAATGTTCAATATACTACCCAGTTTTATGAGGGAATGTTCAATGTACTACCCAGTTTTATGAGGGAATGTTCAATGTACTACCCAGTTTTATGAGGGAATGTTCAATGTACTACCCAGTTTTATGAGGGAATGTTCAATATACTACCCAGTTTTATGAGGGAATGTTCAATGTACTACCCAGTTTTATGAGGGAAAATTCAATGTACTACCCAGTTTTATGAGGGAATGTTCAATGTACTACCCAGTTTTATGAGGGAATGTTCAATATACTACCCAGTTTTATGAGGGAATGTTCAATGTACTACCCAGTTTTATGAGGGAATGTTCAATGTACTACCCAGTTTTATGAGGGAATGTTCAATGTAATACCAAGTCTAATGAAGGAATGTTCGATGTACTATCCAGTTTTATGAGGGAATGTTCAATGTACTACCCAATTTTTTTGGCTGTTTTCAAAGTTGGCAAGTTTTGTAGTTACATTGTTTGTGCGGCTCAAACACCCCATAGCCTCAAAGTTACCAAGCGCAATCAAACATGCGCCGTTATAATATCTGGTAACATTTTCCCACATTTGAAAAGGTGAATCAAATATACCACAGTACAAGATAAAGCGTGCAGGATCCAAATCCAGACTTACATCAGCTGTTTTGTTTAGTAACCCTGTTGCACCGCAACGCATGCGATTCTAGCGGTGAACATATCGCAAACATAGACACAGGGCTGGACATCTACAATATAGCGCCGGTTAAAAACCGCTATATTTTGACAATAAAATCACAAATTAGATTAAATTGATGTTTTGATGTATTCTTCCCATTGTACTCACTATATTAAAATTAATTACCAGGTTAAATATGTACGTTTGCAGAATAGTGACACTGGAAGTTTACTCTGTGAAATTATTCGGTAACCATCAGGTGCACTTGGTTCACCAATACTTACTGCATGCGTGATTAACCAATTTTCGAGCTCTTTTAAAATTTGTTACGCGATGGATAGACTGTATAGACTGTATAGAAATAAGACATAATTAACACATTCACATGGTCACGGACCTATAAACTTCGTGTATAGGATTGTGCCTGGGACTATATACAAGTTCTTTACGTTTTGGTTTCTAGCACATTCAAAAGCAACTTTGTATGGAGAATAAGAGTTTACGTGTAACCTAGTTTACACAATCTGAAAGGGTTTTTTACGCAGTGTCTGCCTTTTTAATTTAAGGGATATTATAAGCTTTATATCTGTGTAAAACAATGATCACCAGAAATGATGATAGTGCTCAGTACTTGAACTGTATCAAGCATCGCCATATAGCGCTCAAATTATATCTAAATTCAATCATTCCGTGAATTGAGGCAATGCCAATTCTTCAGACACGACACTGACAGCCGCTTCAAAAATATCATCTGTGGTGCGTACTAAGCCCCAAACACACACAACTCCGTACGATAACAGCGCTGGGTCTTAGTCTACAGTAGGCGGTTTAGAGGCACTGCACCGATAGCCTAGTATTTGAGCATTCGCTTACGTTCGTAAGATCGTGGTTCAAACCCCGGCCGTGTCTTACCCGATACTGAAATACGTTCAAATATGGCACCAGTAGCTATGGCGCTTGGCATTAAAGAGTGCAGCACTTGGAAGATGGTTTACTCAATACTGGTTTAAACACAGGAAAGTCATTCCCCGTGTATCAGTGATTTACAAAAAGCAAGGATATCGCCACCGGACTCTTTGTTTCTGTAAATCTTTTTATACATGTATTTGACTCGAAATTGCCCTCAAATCTATCTCGTGTGACGGCGGGGACAAGCTTTAATGCAATCAATGGAAACAGACAGACCTTCATTAACTTCTACAGACATTGACGGTTTAGGGGCTTTATTAATTCTCTGTAAGAAGGAATTTAGCGGGCGGAATAAAAACATCGTCAATGGCGCTGCTGGTCTATAGTAGAGCACACTATATTTATTAATACACAGTTTAATTTAACAACTGTCCGGAAATACAAATGTCAATTGCCAAATACTTCTAAGCATGACAAAGATACAGTCCGGATAAGTTCAAATATATTGAGTTTTTAGGAGAACATGTTGATCAAGTTTCAAAATCATTCAATGTAGGACATTTATAATACGGACAAGCAATTTGACCATTGGCACTTAAAAATGACCATGACCTATAACCTGCGACTTGCTCGAGGCATGGGATACCAGCTTAGGTTTTTGAGCACAATTATGTTAAATACATGAAAAACATATAACACCCTGTTGGTATCACCCCGCACGTGACCTTAACCTATCTACCAGTTAAATCTGAGGAACAATACACCTATCGTAAATGTGAACATGCGTGCCACGATATTTCACAATATTTACATTCGCACATGATTTTATGTACGATTAATATTGCGATCTTTGTGCATGCACCGATCGACCTTTCGTGACCTCTGTATGCTGAGTTTCGTATGAAAGCAACGCTCTGATTGGACGCTAATGAATCCCCGCAAATAGAGATTTTACTACGATCTACTTCATGCCGAAATATAGTAACACACATGTACAATTAAATGCCGTCTTGTTTACATGTTTCCTATGGTGTTCATTCACCTGGGTCATGCATTCAAAAAATCTAGATAATGTGAATATAAGGATTGATTCTTATTTTCGTGCGTTTAGGCAGTACGAACGCTCGGCCGCTATTATACAATTTAAGGGCGCTTCATGCATTTGCAGAATCGCAGCCAAGCGTTTATACTGCATGAACGCACGAACAATAAAAAAAATCCTAAATCTTTAAAATATCTTCATAAGAAATAAGTAATAAGCTGATGAACGCAGTAGCATCTACTTTATAATTTTTCGATAACCTGTTCGGGGTATGCATTAAAAAATATATTTATATGTTGTACAAAGTGTTATATCATTTATGTGCATGCATAGCAATCACAATTACAATAATTTGAGTAACACATAGTTATACAACACATGTAAAACACCTTTTTGCTAAATGAACAAGGCTCTATTTCTAATCTTGAACATAACAATACGGACTCTCATCTCATCAATAAACATCTTGACAACAGCTTTATCAGTTTTGCTTGTACGTTATGCATAAAACAATAACAACAGTTATCATAATGTTTTAAACATAAAATTGTTAAACACCACTCAGGGCACTACTGACCTGTTTACAATGTGTGAAGTACATGTAGTATTTAAAAGAAGTTTAGGTGGTCAAGAATTTATCCCCCGAAAAGGCACACTTTTGTGAATAAAACTGAATTTATAATATTGAAATAATCTTATACTCAGACTGATTGGGTCAAATTGATTCTATTCTAGGCGCCAGGCTTCAATCTGCCTTCCAAGCAATAAAAAAACATCCTATAGTTTCTAAGACCATTCTAAGCGGATTTCCTTAGTCGGTTAAAAAGCTTACACAGGCTTATGTTGTACTTGTTGCTATCTTGCAGACTCAAAATAAATCTGATCTGAAAAAAATAATGGTAAAGTCGTATAATTTTCCTTGACTCTGTGTATAAATGTCTGCTCCTTAAATCTCAGTTTTTGGCTCAACTTCTAATTTGTAATTGTTTGTTATGTTTAAAATTTGTCTGACTGACGATGACGCTAAAAATATAATCAATCTTGCATGACCTTACATGAATTGAATTTATCTGGTTTAATAGTTGAAAAAAATAAGTGTATGTCATCATAGGAAAGATCAGTGTTCTGTATATGACATACTAAATGGGATTTGTATTTCGTTGTTCTCGTTGCTTAGAAGATCGTCAAAGTACACAAAATAATAATCTGGTTTTTCTTCAGAAATCTGTAGTTGGCGACCACAACTGTATTTTCTATGAATCTCTACAGCCACTTTCGAATGAAACAATCTAGCACATCCATCGCACATGAATCTACCTCTCGTATATGTGTGCAGTATCGAGTGATTATCAATGTTTACAATACCAGCTTTGGCGCAATACTGACAAAAATTATTTACACTTTTACACCTTCTATGTCTTATTGTATATTGATAATGTGTTTTCTTATGTTTCTGAAGATTAAACATAAAGCTAAAAACTCTTGAACAGAAAGGGCATTTAAATACTTTTTCATTACTATGTTGCTCCATATGCTTGGATAAATTTGCAGTATTCAGGTATTTTCTAGGGCAATTTGGACAGTGGAAGAACTGATACTCCTCTTGTTTGTAGTCATCTTTATGGCCTATCACATGAACTATACGTTTGCCTCCCTGAAATCTAACTTTAATCACTTTCAACTTGTCCCCTTCCTGGGCCAAAGTTGATTCAACAACATCATTTATTCCTTCCGCCACATTTTCAGTCTGGTTTTCAAAGTCGTCATCATCAGATTCTTCAATGCCTTCATCCATGATCTCATTTTGGTCTTCATCTGAGTTGTAGAATTCAACATAGTCATCTGGTTCATGCTGCTTAATGTTAGCCTCTGTCAAAAGAACATCATTTGGAACCTTTCTGTAGTGCCATCTCAGATTGTCAATATTTGTATCAACATGTGTCTCTGTAAAACCATCAGTTTCAATGACTTCATCAACAAATCTTCTTTTAAATTCTACATGTTTTCCTGAGCGCACAGCCTTGACATAAGTCATTTCTTGGCCTTTTGGCATAGTCATAGGAACGTGTACTCCAAGAATGTGTTTTTCAAGCAACTTCTCTGTACCAAAGATTTGTCCACAGTTCACTACCTCACATGAGAACTTGGGTAATTCTTCCCTAGGAATATGATACAATGCTAAATGTATTAAGTAATCTTCTTCAAAGCTATATGTTGCTCTACAGTATTTGCAACTGTACAGCAAATTTTCCTCCTTTATCATACTTTCCATAATTACAACTTTTGGCACTTCTCCAGCTTTACCTGTGTTTCTTACAACTATTGCTTCATGGCCATCTTCCATGGCTCTGTTTAGCAGTGATATTAGTTTTCCTGATGTGGCACTACTTGTGTTGTGATCTGGCGTTCTCATATCAACATTGTTCAGTCTATCAATATGCGACAATCTAACTGCTTCCTTTTTCTCCTTTATTTTTCTCTGTTTCTGTTCATTTAACACTCGTTCACAAAACTTTTTCTCCCCTTCTTTAGACATATTTGCAGGGTGATATACATTGCCGAAGTCATCCATATGATCTTGCACTGCATCTTGTGTGTCAAAACATTCAAAACAGAAGCCACACCTATACCTGTCTCTGTTATCAGGCTCATGTTTTTCCATTTTATGGCCACGCATTTCTTTTATAGTCCTTAATGCCATCTTGCAAGTGTGACAAAAATAACCCTCCAATCTGCTTCCAGTTATAAGAGGGTATTTCTCACCATAGCCCTGTCTTGTGTTTTCTATAACAACTTTTATTTTTTTGGCATCAATCGACACAACTTTTGTTTTAAATGGTAGAACATCAGTATTTTGTTCTGAAACTAATTTAGGATGGACTGGAGTACCTTTCCTCTTGTAACTTGATGCGGGTGCAATATTCATCTTTTGAGACATTGATTTATTATTCTTGATTGAATCATCATGTGCAAAAGCCTTAAAATAATCTGCATTGATTGTCATGGAAACAGGACTAGAAATTCCAGGGCTTTTATTACTGGTAGGTTCTTTAAGCCTTCCATTTTGTATATTTTCTGAATTTTGATTAGTTTGTCTGTTAAATGGCTTTGCAATAATCATCTTAGGCCCATTTTCTATCATCAAACCTTTTTCTCCTGACCTGGGTACAGTTGTCCCAAAAGCCTGAACCACATGTTCTTTTGGCTGAACCAGATGAACTTTCGTTGCACTTTTACTTTTTCCTTTAATTTCAAGCGGCTCTTGTTTCACTTTTTCCAACGAGAACAAAGAATTCATTTTATTGACAGCATTGTGACTAGGAATTGTCATTGGACTGATAAGTTTCTTGTCTGCTGATTGTAGAACACTGTCAGGCTTTGCCAACTTCTCTTGATCATGATAAGCCTTGTGTTTAAACAACTGTTCCACAGAGTTGAAGGAAATATCACAAATCCTGCACACAATTGAGGTCATTTGTGCCATTCTTGATTATTAAACTGAAAATAGACATTAAAAAGGTTTAGTTCTGCTGTTCAATACATGTTAAAGCAAGTGGTTTTATGAATACCTAATAATCTTTTAAATGGCATTAAACATTTCATTTAACTATTAAGAACTGTGACTCAATATTGGTATAGGATGGATTTGTGCAATTGGGAAAAATGTAGACTGGATTGCTTGGGAATGGGAGCCAATATTTGACAGCAATCAACCCAAACCATAAACAGGACCTTACAGCTATAACTTTTTCCCAGCAACGAGTAAAAATTGTAAAAAGACTCCTAACGTGATGTATAGAGTCACACTAACTCAATCAGTATCTGCTACAACACAGCTGTGTTTGACACCCTTTGCCCCCCCCCCCCCTGAATGGTTGCTACAGCCACCTTGAATATGTCACAGGGTGGGATAGTGATAATATGGTTTGGCAAGCTGCTCCAAAGTTTAACTGACAGAGAAAAAAGTGAAAATGATAGTCAGTAATTACTTGGAATTTTCTAAAAGTGGGTACTCAGACTGGTATTGGTGTCTAGATATAGGATAGCATATTAATTGCAACATGATGATGGTATTTATGTAAAGCATTATGAGTTGCAAATCAAAAATTCAATGTTCAAGTGAGCGCCAACTTTCCTGCATTTTTGTAACACTGGAGAGGAGAGAAGTCATGTTCTACCCAACAGATAGTCAGACATTGAACCATTTTAATACTATTGCTATCTGAATTTTTTTGTGGGTGCCAAATTGTACTAGTATATTCTAGCTGTGGCCGGACGAGGGTTTTAAAGCTGCGCTCTCACAAATTGGTCGTTTTGACAACTTTTAAAAAAAAATCTTGGAACAAGCTAATTTATGTGAAAATGCATGGAAACCAGTCATATAAGATTGCTGACAAAAATTAGATCACAGATTTTTATTATTGAAGTCCAAAAATTGATGTTTATGCATTTTTCTTAAACCTTAGAACACTTTAAGCCATAAAACATTAATTTTAGAATAGAAATATGAATATCTCCGATCTCATATTTTGTCAGCAGTCTTTTATGACTACATGTAGTTTGCAGATATTTACGCAAAAATTTGCTCATTCTAAGACAAAAATTTAAAAAAAATGTAAAAATGGTATATCTGTGAGAGTGCATTTTTAAAAGCTAATGTCATGACACTCTCTTTTTTGTTTTTTACATCTCTTTTCTAATTTCATAAGTATTTTTTCCATTGGTGGTTTTGAAATATGATTGTTCCAGCTGAGGTCAGGGAATATAAATTCACACCAAGATATTTAGCACTGGAAACTGACTCTATGAATGATTTGGTCAAGAAGTAAATACTGATTCCAGAATAATGATGTTCCTTGTAATGTGCAAAACTTGGAATTTGGTGAGAATAAAATCCATATCCCAATCATTTTCCAATTGTTCGAGGTCATTTAGAAGGAAATATATCACATTCAGAAGAATTTATGGCGAGATACATGACAGTATCATAAAATGAATGCAAACTTTGGGTTTTTGTTTTTTTTATAAATTAAGAAACAAGCAGTTGTTTTTTTTTACTTTTTTGTGAAACAGCCCATGCATTTTCTTTTGAAATTTTAGCGCGTTAAAGTTTAAAATTGTGAAAAATTAACAAAACATAAAAATCTTAGTACTGACGTACAATAGTGTTATACTCAAACATACAGCCTGATTTAAGTGTCTGTATTTACATTAAAAGGATAATAGACACCAATGAAACTTTGATAATTGCATATTTATCAAATGCAAAGAGTTACAGATAACAGCTTTGTAGATTCTTGATTTACAACTTTAACTTCCTATTCCTGTATGATTTGAAACTTGAGTTTCAATTTTTTCTGACCTTGAGGTACAGTGTTTGGGTCAGGAAGAATTGGTGTAATGACACCTGCACAAGGTTTATGATCAGGTTGAAGAGACGACTGACTTGACTGTGTGGATAAAGTATAGGGTTGAAGAGACAGAGTTGACTGTGTGAGTTCATTTTCAATTAAGGGCACACAATTGGATGTGGATGTGGAACACGAAAGAGAACTGATGACACATTTGGGAATCACAACGGTCATTTGTAAATGTCATCTGTTTAAAGGCGGAAAATATTGTTGGTGTACCGGCAGCGTGGATCTTTTTTAATATTTTTCTGATAATACTTGCCATTGTTTTACATTTTGCCGATAAATATCAATTTGTTTACAGATTTTGCTGTGTCATTTTGCTCCGTGAGACTGAGCGCTTTACTTAGGAGTGTTAACTTGATAGCATTTTTGGCGATGGTGAAAAGGCCGATATTCGGCGTCAAATTGTTAGTAAAAAAATCACTGACAAGGGACCCAGTATAGAGCCCTGGGGTACACCAGATGTGATGAGTACTACTTCAGGCAGATCACCACAGCAGAACACAGAATCTATCTATCTATCTATCTATCTATCTATCTATCTATCTATCTATCTATCTATCTGTCTGTCTGATTTCCGTGAAGAGGAAATGCCTAAGACCACTTGAGAACCTGTGGACCTGAAGTTTGAAGTGGAGTTTCACTTTCAGGTACACAACAAGGATGAGAAGAAGTGTATACATAAGTATTCGTAGCAAATATAATTATTGATATGGCTTTACGTTTGGCTTACCAGAAACGCTACTCTTAATATGTAGACTTTATACTTCTAAACATATCTGAAGCACATATTTCTAAGCTAGTATTTAAAATGGCATTTTTTTAACTAAGGGAAGCTACTCGTTTCTTAAGCGCCGCTGTTATTTATAAAAACGTCCATAGTTAAAAACGGTTAAAGAGGAAAAACGCGACGAAGGTACAAACTACACTAGGAGGTATTTTATATAAACCAAGTATACAAATACGTGTTACGTTCTTCGGTCAGTTACTGTTATCATAATGTACAAAATCACAGTGATCACGGAATTTCGATATGAAAACTATTTTTTACAGGATTTTAGTCTCTTCGTGACAAGCCGCGTAATGGCCGGCTTATCCATGTAGTTTAATCTGCCTTTATATTAAACTTGTTTGACTGAGTTTTTGATCAACGGTCAAATCATGGTTTAATAATTCGTCAGCAGATTGCGATGAAAACTTCTCATACATGTTTTGTTTCGTATATATCTGAGAACAAGTGATGGAACACAGCCATCTATCGTGTTCTCGGGTAAATAGAAGTAAGATCTAGTCATCTAACTTATAGATGCCATTCCGGGGGGCAAACAACAGTAAACTAAATGGACCAAAAACAATAACAACCATTGACATAAACATATCTTAATCGCTTCTCTCAAGTTAAAGAAAGTCAAATCAATAAAAAAAATCCAATTCAATTACTCACCCACTGTTTTCAAAATAATCGCAAAAAGCGGCTATACATTTGCATCTTTGCTAAAGCATTTTATTGGAAGGTTTTCTTTAGTCCTTTGCTATTTTTTTCTAAACAAACACATTTTTTTCTCCATTATCCAATTACAGTTCCCAATTTTAACGACCACACTCAGTCATTCTTCACAATCCCTGTCATCATACTGATGTTCCAGTGTTTAAACTACCACATGATGCCCGCCCAGGTCGTTCACCTTAAGAATTGTGGTCAATTTGTTGATTATTTGTTATTTCTGTTAATATCAATACATTAGAAATTCTTGTTCAGAATGATTTTAATAATTAAGCCTTGCACTTAATGAGTGCCTTTCTGCAAATTCATTGGCTGAATATAGTAGGTTGTATACTAAAGTATTAAAATCCGCTTAAAGCCGACGCTTAATAAACATAGCAAACGTGTTGCCCCTTTTAAGCTGTACAGTAGTTATATTTACACGACGAGTCTGAGATTTGAGAGATTTGAGATGTGACAGTGTAATGTTAGTACGGATTTTATGGCAAAAAGGTATTTCCTCAAACTATGAAACAAAATATGACCCAAAATGAACACTAAAAAACCAAAAAACTGTTTGCTATTATTTCGATAGAAATGTATGCGCTTTTTAAACTTTATCAAAAATATCTCACAGATTCACATCATGGTAAACTTTATATTAATTATGGTAACTTTAATTCTGACAGTTGAAAGCAACGTGATTTCTGCATTCTCATTATTTTCTATTGCACTATACACATTACTCCGAAAATACCGCCTTATAAAGTCTTATGTTAACAATGTAGCTAATGGCCGCCCATGTCCATGAACAGTTTTAAACAACAACAACAACAACAACAACAACAACAACAACAACAACAACAACAACGACGACGACGACGACGATGACGACGACGACAACAACAACAACAACAACAATAAAAAAAAAAAAAAAAAAAAATAATAATAATAATAATAATAATAATAATAAATCTAAGTTCTTTTGGCATGACTAAGGGCAAATGCTTTAGACGGACTGAAAACTATACTCAAAAGTACACTATTTCTCTTGGAACCAGGTTTTGACAATTCTGTTGGCTGTAGATGTGACATTGGTGCATGCGCAGGTAATGCATTGATACAAGGCGCGATAACGAAGTTGAACGCTCAGTTTATTACTTTTCTGAAAGGTTTAGCAAACATATTTGAGAAATCAGTTACAATAGAAAAAAAGATTGTACTGTTCTTTGACTTGCTGTTCGACATTTTAAAGTTTATTTGACTTCGTGTTTTCTTCCGTGATCACAATGCCCACAGTTACTTACACAAAATAAAAAAGTAAAGTTGCTTAGGTTGTTTTTGTTGTTGCAGGAACATAATCTTGAAATTAAACATATAAACGAAAGGGATAGTTTTGTTCCAGATGCACTGTCTCGTTTGTATTGTGTTCAATCAACAGATGTTAGTAAATGTCTCGTGTAAATAATATTTGTGTCATTTAATTAAATATTGTAGTTTAATGTATATGTCATACTCGCTCTCCAAAATCATTTTCAACAACATGCATTTTCAAAGGACGTTCTATTACAAAAAACGTTTTAAGTGTTACCTGTGCATGTATTTTAAATATAATATTTCATTGTTTAATAATCTAGTTAAATAAATTACATAAAGCAAACTATGTTTTCCACATATGATATTTTAGAATGTATTTATCAGGTTTTGTTCAGAATGTTCTGTAATGTTCTATTTATACCAAGTATAGAAGTTTTATAATAAACAAGACTCTTAAAGAATTTGATTTTTGCAGGAAGTTCTGGAACATTCGTATACACTTGGTTTATAAATGCAAACTTCTCTGAACTTGGGTCCGTCGTCATTTAAAGATTCTTTGAAAAGTTAAGTCTTTATAACAGTTTCAACAGTGCTAGAGTATTTTTAAAAATCTTGGATTTAATTAAATAATTATACATGTCAACCTTTTGTGTGATTTGTTTAGAAAGTGTTTTTGGATTTAAATATTGCTCATATACATGTAGTGTATTCAATAGCTCATGTGGATTTAATTCAGTGGACATTAAACATACTAGGATTAGTGAAGATATCTTGTGAACCTTTAGACATTGGACATTACTCTTTATTCTAAAAAAATGATTTTGCATTACTTGTCTGATATTGCTTTTGTAGAACTGTTAGTCAATAAATGTTGTTGTTGTTGTTGTCGTTGTTGTTTGTTGCTGGTTTCTCTTTCTCTATTGTAATTGGTGGTCGTTACAATATGTATATTGGCGATATGTCAGTGTATATGTACCATATATATATATATAAGCAATTTCAGATCACGTATTGTTTAAGCTGAATGCGATTCAGGCAGTCTATGTGTCAGTTATTATCTGGGTTATTTCCGTTTATAGTCGCCTTCCAAAGGTGTGTTCCGAAACACAGAAACATCATGTCAACATGTCATATATCATGTACTGACCATTGCATTACAGTGTCACTGCTGACCATCCAACATGTTTCATGAATGAACTTGCACATGTTAATCAATTCATTGACCATTCATTATTTTCAGCGCTAACATATTGGTCAAATAATGACTGGGTCAGTAGGTTCGATGAAAGAATGGTCCACGGTTCTTTTACTGTTTTCGAAATGAAACTGCATGGACTAGCCGAGTCACTCCTCCTCAACAACGCTGGTCTAGTTTAAGTAACTTTCATACTACAAATGTATAAGATTTGATTGTGCATACCTGCGTTATATCGAGTATATGACCTTTATGTAGTCTATTAACCCATTTTATAAGTGCTTCTTTCTTCAAATAGTAAAAACAAAACTGGCCAACTTACACCTGACACGGTCTCGTTACCTGATCTTGTTGACATTTCAATTTAGTACAACTACATTTAGACATATTTTGATGTAAAACTCTTTGATTGACAATTAAGTTAATGGATTTTTCTAGTTAACTTTGAATCATTATATCAGATTGTACCACAAATGACGAACTTTCTATTCGACACAACCTTTTAACTAACCGAAACAATTAAATGCATGTAATTGATCAATTTCATGTCATAATTAATACTTGATCAGCAGAAAAGAAACCCATATGTATGCAATTTGATTTTTATCTTCATAGCTAATGAACGCTACACAACATTATATGATTTTTGCAATGCGATTAAGGAAATAAGAAATATTCTAAATTCCAACAGAATGCGTTTGAAAATCTATTTGGTTATTTCGTAAATTTCCAAAAAAATGTCTTCTTTCTGGAAGAGGTGATCGAACGTTTCGTGTCGGCCTACATTTGGACAACGGAAGTACGGACATACGTCATTACCTTGTCGCGGGCCGATCCTTCGATCAATTATGATATATGGCCCAGCCGCTACACGTGAACTGGATTCATGTAAGGACATGGCTATATAAGAGCCCTTTGTTGGCTGGTTCTCCAGATCGTATCCAAGGCTTGCATCGCTTGCTCATCTTTCAACGCTCAACATGAACCCGGTGACCATTCTTGGAGCGTGCATTGCTGCAATCCTGCTAGCATTCGCCCAACTAACACATGGTAGGCATTTATTTATTCATTTAAAACAGTAAGTTATTTAATAAAAAAAATAATTATTTTATCTGGGTAACTATTTACTATTTGAGACAAAATTACATTTGTCCATATATTTAAAAAAATGTATTATGTTCATAAATTTGTATATTTTTTTCTTTCTATTTTCATTTTGTAATAGTTTAGATATATATTCTATTTTCTATGAACTATAAAGTAAAATATTGGTTTTTGTACGGAAATATTTTCTGCATTGATTTTAAAAGAAACTAAATTCAGCAATTAGACCTTATTTAATCTGACTTAAGTGCACGATCTTCATACAGATATATCAGATCGAGATGTTTTATAGTGTGTCTTAATTTAGGAAACCGACATGATTTTACTTTATGCTTTTGCTACTAAGTCTTGTCGAGTCCATGGCCGTTTCTTCCAAGTTGTCTTCATTGTAGCCGTTTTTGCTTTTCCCTAAATGAATTTTGTGTTGTTGCTTTTTTGCGTTTTTCTAATTGATTTTTTGTTATTTGCTAAATGCTTGTTGCTTTTCGTCCCGTTCATCGCCTGCCAATATCCGAGCAAAAAGCAATAGCGAAAAGCCTGTCGTTCAGGCTTTCTATACCTTAATACTATCCACGTTCTACGTAACATAACGAAAATATTGTCCTAAATTTCAGCTCAATCACTAGAGAACAGCCCTAGTTTCCATCAGTTAAGTTTCCGGACTGGTCCCAATGGTCAAACTGACATGGGCGGTTTTGGTAGCGAACTGGACATATTCTTCTCCGGATTGGGGCCGGACCGTTATGCGGGCAGGGCGGGCAGCTGGAGAAGGTTGGTTTTGTGGCGATGCTTTCATGTATCAATACTTTCTTGATCATACTTTAGGAAGAGTATTAACGATCGAATATATGATAATTAGCCTTTTAAGTTTTAATTTAACTAGTAGCAATTCATAAAGAAAATTACTTTAAAATATGATATAACTTTTTTTTAATATTTTCATGAAGTTGTGTTTTAAAGAAGGTATATTCTTTCTATCATGTATACTGTGTCCTGAATGAGCAATTTTGATGTTACACGTGTGACTCTATCATGCGTCTCGAATACAAAATAAAAGCTGGCAAAATAATGAATATTAGATTGTCTGCCGTTTTATACAAAGAGAGGAATTTTATAAGTTTATTTCTGACGTTCCTACCTTGATATATAAAATTGGTTTAATCATTTTATTGCATATATATATAAACACGTTTATATAGCACATTCGAATGCAAATATTTCAGCACATATGTATAAATATACAAAAGCGTTGGGCCAAAAGTTATTTCAACGTTATAAATCGGCCTTCCCCGTTTTTTTCAGACTTATATCAACAAAAAGAAATAACATAACAGTTTATAAATTGTCACTATGATACAAACTGCTACGTTTAGAAAAATCTGGTGAAAACAAATTGTATTAAAATGTGCTTAGTTCAACTATGATAGGATGTTAATGTTTAATATATAAAATATGTAGTTTATGTCGGCATGTTGTGAACTTGACTTTGGCTCAATAATTTTTTTAAACGAAATAAATTTTCTGAGTCTAAAAAGTCAATACTACCATCGCATACAAATAAAAATCCATTGTTTTGCAGAAGAGTATTCCAGCGACGAAATTCCCGTCGGTGGTAGAAGGACAAGCCGAAACCAATTCCATGAAAACTCCGTAATAAAGAAGCAAAACGGATCCATTTCATCCTATTATATAGAGGCGGTTCCTTGATATCAACACTTATTTAAAGCCATGTAAAACTCCTGCAACGCTTTCGTGAGAAAAACTAACTTATATCACGGTATTTAGACTTGTGTGTATATAAATTGAACTTGCTTGAATTCATAACATATTGCTAATGCTTGGCGATTTTGTACAGTTTATCATTACACCATTATTCCGACTTCGTGTTTAAAGCGTCATTGTTTGTACATATATTATTGTGTAATTTATTCGTTTGAGTTTGTTTAAAACCGGAGATTTAATATATTTTTGTAATCTTATTTCAATGTATTTTATAAAAGTTTGAACTTTTCAAAGGTTTCATGTATAAATAATAATGAAAATGTAGATGCATACCGAAATATTCTTTAAGAAAATTAAATTAATAAGAAAATTTGTGATTTTATATATTCTGATAACGAACCTACAACTCGTATGATTTCCACCGTTTACACAATATACGGTTTGACTAAATCGGGCACTGAAGATCGATTTCGTTGCAAGCATGTTTTTGCGTTAATTTTACCTTCAAATCAGCGTTTGCGTCCACAAATTAATTATTTAAAAGTCAAAATCTCGAGATGAAACCAACCGATACATAACGGTAAAACTGCTTTGATGTGTTCCGTCTTTTAGTAACTTGCTTAAATTTCGGATTATAAATATTCGGACGAAGAGTGATAACTTTTATATTCTTGCTCAATCAAATAGTCTGAACCAACACAGAGTGAGACACCGTTTTCAATAAGAAAAAAATAAACACCTGCTCTCGCATTTTCGGTGCCTATTATATATGCTATCAGGCCATATCCCCTATTGAGGTTGGGTCAAGTACCCTTTAAGTTATATTCATAACTCAGGCATTCACTTTCAGTGGGAAACACATGTCACATGAAATTTAAAACATTATACTGATTGAGAAGCAGTTTCCGACGGAAAGCAGTTTCCGACAAATCGCTATTTCGCGTACTTTCTTTTGATCTTCATAAAGAAGGTATTGCAATTCAAGTATATGGTTACTAGGCAATCAAAAGTTGAAGTTTTTACCGAGACACGTAAATAACTTTTATTATTATTTAATGTTTATTTTTCAATTTGTACACAAACTTGCACGTGGGGGAACGTCACGCGCAGCGCATTGCGCATGCGTGTGAACCTAATTTGCATATCTATGAATAGCTACAAGGTTGTCCTTAATTGACTTATACAAACGATGATCATTGTGTACATATTTGTGAACACTGTTGTCATGCTAGTTTCACACCCACATTCACTAAAATGATTACAAACACAAGTTCTTATTAGAAATGAAACAAAATATCATTGATATTTAGTGTCTGCCTGATTTCCAGAATGATGATTGACTGGCGTAAGTTTTTAGGTTTAATTTTTGGTAAATGCTGAAAAATTAAATAATAATTCTCGTATTATAGTCTTCTATTTAGTATATTGAATAAATGGATAAAAAACACACAATAGGCACCTAAAATCTGCCGCGTATTTGATTTGTCGGAAACTGCTTCTCGTCAACAGCTAATCAGAACAGTGTACGTACCCTCTTGGCGCCCCCATTAGATACACTATATGTGACGTCACACATGTGAAAAATATATCAACAATAGCAGCTTGAGCTGTAGTTATCTAAAATGTGAACAATTTTAGTAGGAATTTTAACACGTATGAATAAATCAATAAACACTTGTAAAAACTGTCGGAAACTGCTTCTCAACCAGTATGTTATATAAGCAATGTTTTGGCACTTTTCAACTGGGAAATTTGTGGTCACCTAGCTATAAATGTAAAAAATATTTATAAACTTTACGGCTAATGTTTTTTATCTGTACCTACGGCAAGTCCTTTTTGTTTTATTCATTAAAGTCAAATCAGTTGAACATGATAATGCATTAAAATAAAATAAAAATGTTTTACATCAATCTTATTGTGCGCCTTTTAGACCCTGCAATTGATTGTGAAAATTATTCACCACCCTAGCCAACTAGTGCTCAAAACTTGCCAGATCTGCCCATGTATGCCTGGATTATGGCCCTTGAAATGCAAAATCATTTTGTAAGGGAGACAACTTTGTACAGGGAGTTATGTATCATTGTAGTGTTTGTCATCCTTTGAAACAAGGGTTACATGCTCTGAATTGAAAATGACTAAAAGTCAAGGAAGACAACTTTGAACAGAGAGTTGTATATTATACAGGAATGTAATTTGTCCTCAGATTTACGCAGCTTTAGGGACCGAAAAAAAATTCACTGATTTTAAAAAATTAACTTGTTGCTTTTGGTTGTTTCTTTATGTAATATTAAGACAACATGAATTAACTTTTAAGTTATTAAGAATGGGTAAGCGAGCATAGAGAACAAGCCGTTCTTTATCATTAAAATATTATGTCATGTCATCTTACTGTATTGGAATACTACCTCATTGGCTGACCCATTGTCAACAACACAAAATATGATGCAAGTAGTATGCATCCGATGAGTGGCAGTAGGCAGTCCTTTTAACGCCCGCGAAAGTTGAAATTCTTTTTTATCAAGCCTAGTACCTAATGACTGCATTTCTGCAATTTTATTGGCTGAAAACATAGGATGTATTTTATTTGTTGTAAGTATCAAAATTTCCAGGTTGCTTAAAATTTGAAGTCTAATGAGCTTTTAAAAAACCAGTTTTGTGTCTGCAGCAGGATGCTTCGCTCCCTTTTAACCGGGGACCTAAAGCGTCTCTTAAACCCATCGCTTAAACAGTTTCATCTCTCAGTTGGCAGGTCTAACACATCGCTGTTGTTTTAGTGATTGTCACACTTTGAAACATATGGTTACAAGCTTTTAATTGAAAACGACCAAAAGAGCCATGCTAGTAGAGCATAGGCCCATAAGGGCCTCTTGTTAGCATGACTATTTGAAAAATAAGGAGAGCTATTCTACTCACCCTAGCTTCGGCAGTGGCTTCAGCGTCACACCTTGGTTAAGTTTTGGCATGTTAGCACCTTCAACTTATTATCTCCGCAAATACATCATGTATTGCATTGAAACTTTCGATGTTTCCAATAATCCAACATACAGTCAAATCTCGCTATGTTGACGTCGGATAAGTTGACTTTCCGGTTATGTCGACTTTTTTTCCGGTCCCAAATTTATTCCTTCTTATTCTATATAAAATAAATCTGTTTGTGTCGATTTTTTTATCTCGACTTTTTCGCTATGTCGACCTCGTTTTTCAGTCCCAGTAGTCGAATTTCACACATTTCCTATGTTCTTTATGTCTAACGGTAGATCGAGACGTAGGTGTGAAAATATTCATGACGGTTTGCGGCATGTTGCAAAATACCGTGCGTGTCAATAATATAAAAAATGTCATAATTGGGGGATACAAAAATGTAATTGGTAAGTGCGAATAATAAAAGTTGTTTGTTTATGTATTTAATTAAAGAGACATTTATTGCTCAAGCTCTTTGGTATTGTATAAAACATGAACATTTTATTGATTAGATATCCATAAATTCAAAAGAAATAAATTTGACACAAATAATTCTTCTTTTGTTTCACTTTATTTTTCAATAATAAGTTTGCTGTTTTCACGGCGAAAATATTTAACAAGATCGTTCAATTGTGGATGTAAACATCGGACAATCCAACTCAAACGTGTTGGGATTGGTGATTTTTTTTGTAATTCGGATTAGTCGACTTTTCGTTATCTCAACTTTTTTCACTAGGTCCCGAAAAAGTCGACATAACGAGGTTCGACTGTACTTAATTAAGTTAGATAACACTATTTGAAAATAATGCCAATTAGAAGCCTTTTTATATATTATTCAACTTTGAAATTCTGGTTAAGGGTGTGCATGTAAGCACACATAGGTTAATATCTCAACAACTGCTTGATGTATTGCATTGAGGCTTGTTACAACAACTCAACCATCAAACCTACTTGAACAGCCAAGTTAGATTATTTGACTCAGAAATTCTGGTTAAGGTTTTGCATGTAACCACATTTAAGTCAATATTTCAGCTCATACATCATATAATGCATTGAAATTTTAGACATGTGCTCCCTACTATCCAATTATCCAAGCTACTGCATTAATCCAGTTGAATAACTTTATCATGCATATAATGTAAATAATAAAATACTTGATGTATTGCATTGAGACTTTATAAACAATACTCAACCATCCAACCTACTTGAATAACCAATAGGGTTTTAGCTTGAGGGCTTTAGCGCTGCAGCCTGTCCTTTTTTGAAAACACCCTTCTGCCCTGCTTTCAAATAGTCAAATGCTTAAGATAATAAAAAAATTCTCTTGTTTTGATTTAAACCTGAATTATGATATAAATTCAAACACACTTTACATATTTAGTAGTTGAAAAATAATGTTTCTTCAAATAAGCTCAATTTCTAACATTTTCCATGCAATTTATAATGCTTTAATTATTCACTGCCCGATACAGTGTGCCCTTTGGTCCCTCAGCACCCTGTCCCTTTTATGCAGCACCCAGTCCCTTTAATGCAGCACCCAGTCCCTTTAATGCAGCACCCTGTCCCTTTTATGCAGCACCCTGTCCCTTTAATGCAGCACCCTGTCCCTTTTATGCAGCGCCCTGTCCCTTTTATGCAGCACCCTGTCCCTTTTATGCAGCACCCAGTCCTTTTTAAAACCTTGCTGAAACCCTAAACCAAGTCAAAACTGACAATCTGTGAGAGTGCAGCTTTAAGATTTTGCATGTTATCTAATTTTACTTTCACCAAAACTTTATATTTACAACTCAACTTCCATTCCTTAAATGAACTGAATTGCGGTCATCATCCGATGAACGCAACATCTTCGGATATGTTTGGATCGCAATTCATCGCATAACAATATACATGAAAATTTTCATCTTGTTATTGTTTGTATTGTCTCAGCAAGTCAACATCCAGTGATCAACATTTTAGAAAGTGTTGATTTATGATATCTTAAATGTACATGTATTGTTGTCATAAGTGTTTCAATTTTATGTTTAAAAGTGATTTTAAGTGGTTTATCTTTTTCCGTGTTATTGTAACGTCATTTGATAAAATGTTTCTGGTTACAGTCAGGTTGTTCCATTTACAGAATGTGTAAGAAAGGATTACTGAAAGGTTTTCTTAAATGAAATGCAGTATTGTTTTAAAAATTCTTGAATGAAATAATGAACTATTGGTGTAAATATAAGAAATGTATTGTGGAGTTGATGTCATTATCGGGGATATGAATGCAATTGGGCTGGTCAAACTTTGACCATCCCAATTGCGTTCATACCCCGATAATGACATCAACCCCGCAATTCATTCCTTAAGTAATCCTTAAATTTGAAAGCAGCAGAATAGTACTGTTGAGCCCACTGTCTTTATGACACCTCTTGTTTTCTTAAGGATTGTGAATTTTCAGGCCTTTTTCTATAGTGCCCACGGGTTCGACTAATGGATGCATTCACAAAGCAAAATATAAGATATTTTTCCCAATCTTCTGAAAAAAATCCCAATCCAAAGTATGAATGACTTTTTACATGTACTGGTTCATTCAACATCATAATAAATTATGTGATGTAAAGTTTTGGGGCTAATTGAATTCAGAAATCATTGATTTTCATCACATTCAGAGATCAGTATGAAATATTATCTGTCATGATTTATTGCAATTGATATTTTAGCCTTTTCAGTTCCTTTGAAAGGGTAAAGAAACTAATATATGATAATTTCCTCATTCGCAGGAGACTGGAAAGCTTGTTCATTTAACTGTAAAATTTCCCAAATTTGGCATATTTCGCGACACAAGTTTTCCCAAAATGTCAAAGGACTTTTTCCAAAATGGGCAGAAAAAGCCCTGATTTTTAGTCCAATATTTGTGAAAAAGGTTACAAAATAAAAACTGGAGGTGAATGTAGTAGTGTCACAGCAGTGAAGAAATGTTTGTGCTCAAATTTAACATCAGGGCTATAAATTTGTGATAAACACTTTTTTATCTTGTCTATTTGTTGAAGATAAAAAGTCAAAAGACTGTCATGGCCTTGGAGTTATCATTGTCAGTGTAAATGGGGTAGAAACATATAAACCTTGGCTATATGTAAAAGAAAATATTCAAATAATCACTTGAAATTATTTTAACATTTATGTTAAGTTGTAAATAGTGACATTGCACACAGTCAAGTGTAGCAAAACCCATTACCCCCCTTCGCAACCCAAACACATTACTTTTTGTATTCATATTTTACAATACGTACATGTATTAGTGATACAGTAGTGAAAAATTGGATTGAATTAAAAGCATATGATAATTATCTGATACCAGTTCTTCCATGATGGAGGTTACCAAAGTCAGCTGACTTAAGTATTGCATGATCCTGGAATAGGGCTTGGACTAGCACACAATGATGAACTTTGTAGTTAGCAGTAACGATGTCTAGGTCAGTAATGCTAGCAGTAACGAATAAGGGGCTTGTCTAGGTCAGTAATGCTAGCAGTAACGAATAAGGTGCTTGTCTAGGTCAGTAATGCTAGCAGTAAGGAATAAGGTGCTAGTCTAGGTCAGTAATGCTAGCAGTAATGAATAAGGTGCTAGTCTAGGTCAGTTATGCTAGCAGTAGGAAATAAGGTGCTTGTCTAGGTCACGTATGCTAGCAGTAATAAATAAGGTGCTAGTCTAGGTCACGTATGCTAGCAGTAACGAATAAGGTGCTAGTCTAGGTCACGTATGCTAGCAGTAACGAATAAGGTGCTTGTCTAGGTCAGTTATGCTAGCAGTAACGAATAAGGTGCTAGTCTAGGTCAGTTATGCTAGCAGTAACGAATAAGGTGCTAGTCTAGGTCAGTTATGCTAGCAGTAACGAATAAGGTGCTAGTCTAGGTCAGTAATGCTAGCAGTAACGAATAAGGTGCTAGTCTAGGTCAGTAATGCTAGCAGTAACGAATAAGGTGCTAGTCTAGGTCAGTAATGCTAGCAGTAACGAATAAGGTGCTAGTCTAGGTCAGTTATGCTAGCAGTAACGAATGAGGTGCTAGTCTAGGTCAGTAATGCTAGCAGTAACGAATAAGGTGCTAGTCTAGGTCAGTTATGCTAGCAGTAACGAATAAGGTGCTAGTCTAGGTCAGTTATGCTAGCAGTAACGAATAAGGTGCTAGTCTAGGTCAGTAATGCTAGCAGTAAGGAATAAGGTGCTAGTCTAGGTCAGTTATGCTAGCAGTAACGAATAAGGTGCTTGTCTAGGTCAGTAATGCTAGCAGTAACGAATAAGGTGCTTGTCTAGGTCAGTAATGCTAGCAGTAACGAATAAGGTGCTTGTCTAGGTCACGTATGCTGGCAGTAACGAATAAGGTGCTTGTCTAGGTCACGTATGCTAGCAGTAACGAATAAGGTGCTTGTCTAGGTCAAGTATGCTAGCAGTAACGAATAAGGTGCTTGTCTAGGTCACGTATGCTAGCAGTAACGAATAAGGTGCTTGTCTAGGTCAGTTATGCTAGCAGTAACGAATTAGGTGCTAGTCTAGGTCAGTTATGCTAGCAGTAACGAATTAGGTGCTAGTCTAGGTCAGTTATGCTAGCAGTAACGAATGAGGTGCTAGTCTAGGTCAGTTATGCTAGCAGTAACGAATGAGGTGCTAGTCTAGGTCAGTTATGCTAGCAGTAACGAATAAGGTGCTAGTCTAGGTCAGTTATGCTAGCAGTAACGAATAAGGTGCTTGTCTAGGTCAGTTATGCTAGCAGTAGCGAATAAGGTGCTAGTCTAGGTCAGTTATGCTAGCAGTAACGAATTAGGTGCTAGTCTAGGTCAGTTATGCTAGCAGTAACGAATAAGGTGCTAGACTAGGTCAGTTATGCTAGCAGTAACGAATTAGGTGCTAGTCTAGGTCAGTTATGCTAGCAGTAACGAATAAGGTGCTAGTCTAGGTCAGTTATGCTAGCAGTAACGAATAAGGTGCTTGTCTAGGTCAGTTATGCAAGCAGTAACGAATAAGGTGCTTGTCTAGGTCAGTTATGCTAGCAGTAACGTATTAAGTGCTAGTCTAGGTCAGTTATGCTAGCAGTAACGAATTAAGTGCTAGTCTAGGTCAGTTATGCTAGCAGTAACGAATTAGGTGCTAGTCTAGGTCAGTTATGCTAGCAGTAACGAATAAGGTGCTAGTCTAGGTCAGTAATGCTAGCAGTAACGAATAAGGTGCTAGTCTAGGTCAGTTATGCTAGCAGTAACGAATAAGGTGCTAGTCTAGGTCAGTTATGCTAGCAGTAACGAATAAGGTGCTAGTCTAGGTCAGTTATGCTAGCAGTAACGAATAAGGTGCTAGTCTAGGTCAGTTATGCTAGCAGTAACGAATAAGGTGCTAGTCTAGGTCAGTTATGCTAGCAGTAACGAATAAGGTGCTAGTCTAGGTCAGTTATGCTAGCAGTAACGAATAAGGCGCTAGTCTAGGTCAGTTATGCTAGCAGTAACGAATTAAGTGCTAGTCTAGGTCAGTTATGCTTGCAGCTGGTGATTTTTATACAATTAAAGACTGTTGTTGAAGTCAATTTGTAGATTCGCTCACCAGTCAAGAGATCTTGACTGAATGTGGTATTTGTGGTATTTGTATACAAAGTGTATATATATATATATATATATATATATATATATATATATATATATATATATATATATAAATCATGATTATAGTGTATTTTTTCAATTAATTGAAGTAGGTGTGCTCTCATGAAAGTTATAGTCACAGAAACAGTTAATTCATTCATAAATTACATCAAGGACTACATGAAATTATTTTTAATACATTGATGAAATTCATTGTAAATAAAGAAACTAGGAGTATTTGTTTTTGTTTCTACAAACTTAACTAGGTTATCATATAAATAGTGTTATCATTTCAGGGTGAGTTGTGTAATATTTAAGTGTTCAAGGTCTATATTGTAGGTTTAAATAGGTTAAAAAACACACACAATTATTTGATGGTTTACGTCTGATATATTTCTTCAGAACTCATTTCTTTACTAAGAGGGAATATTTTGAACCCTGGAACATGCTCTGACATTATCATAGTTTTTGTATGATCTGATTCTTTTACATTTGAAGGTTGACTGCAGCATGTTGTTGCTCATGGATGGATATTGACATGTCCCTAAGCCTTGGTACATGTGTTCACTTTATAATGTAGCTGGGTATTGAGTATATAGCTCTCACTATTGAACTAGCTTGAATAGGGTCACAGTAGAGAGTTCACCTGCAGAGTGACAGGTCGTGGGCTGTGGGTTCCATCCCTGCATCCCTGCCATATCAAAGCATATTTGTGTTGTTTGTAATTATTATGACAATATGCACATGTGTAGCTCCATAACTGGGAATAAATTATATCGTAAGTTATTCTCATTAATCAACTGAGAAAATAGAAAGCAGAGTTACGATCTTGTTTCTTGTTTCAATAATTACTAGAGCTATGGTATTAAAATATTGACCGAGAATTGGATATGATCAAAATGAACCTAGGAGTATTCCTTGCCTAAATGACTGAATCTTGGCCTTCAGTTCAAAGCAGTATCGGCCTGGGATTATTTTTTACATCTATATATATATATATATATTCATTTGCAATACTTGTTGTTCTTTATATAAAGTAAATTTGGCGATTTTAAACCAAGCCAGCTTAAATGGGCTGGGATATACGTGTTATATGTAAACTCTGACATTTTGTTTGGAGAATTTGATATTTTGAGGTGTATTTTGCAAGGGTTGAAAACAGTTTTGTAGACCTTCATAATTATTGTGGGGTTAATAATAAACCTTCTATATTTTAATGTCTATTGGCATTAAGCCCAAAATATATCATGTATACCGGTATAATTGTATCAAATAATTGTTTGTGTCATCCTTGAATTGATACTGCCACCTATGGTATACATAAGTAAAATGACATAGATAATGAACCCCTAAAAATGACATAGATAATGAACCCCTAATTAAGCCACCTATTTATTATGCCTTGTCAGACATTTCAATCTTGTCCAGATAATAACGGGTGCAAAATCTGAATTGAAATAGCAGTTTCAGCTGGTTTAACATGAACTCACTTCTATTGTGCTTAGTTGCAAGAATTTTACGCATGGTAACTGAAGTTAATGTTAAGCCTTGTGGCTGATATTTATGTGCATTTGTTATCGGAAATATTCAGCATTTTTATGAATAAATTAAGAATATTCTTTAATAATGTGCTTTTAATTGTTAACTTATATACTCAATTAAGCATGTTGTTATCCTTTCTGTTAACAGTGCACTTTTAATGGATATGTCATTTAATTTTTTTGTTTCTAGCTGCACAATTAAAAAACTTAAATAACACTGAAACGAACGCAATATTAGATTGGCAATGGTTGCATAATTATTGGCTACAAGTATTTTTAATTGTAACATTCTATTTTCAGGTGCACTGGAACAAGGTTTGAACATGATACAGTAATTTGGTAATTAAACCTGTTACCATGGCGATCTGGCGACAGTTACTAGGGACCAGCTGCAGGGCACGTCAACATAGACTGGGTGCGAGTATTGGTGAAAATGTGAACAGTAGACTGGGCCTTACTTGGAGCTGTCTGCAAACACTGCAAAGGTGAGTGAATTATGTTATCCATTCTAATGAATCAATCTAAAATAAATAAATATGTCCTAACTGTATAATAAGGCTGCTTGGTGGATTCTGAAATTTCAGAAAGCATACTTTCCATAATAGCACAATGTATTAGCATCTTTGCATGTAAAGTTGCATATATTCTTCTTCAAATATTGCCTTCACTAATTTCTATAATTTTTAAAAGTGTTAATTATGGTTTCTATTTATATATCTACTGTCTCTTTTCATCAGTAAGCGTTGCTATGGAAATGCCTATGATGGCGAATCAGTCACGTTGCCGTCCCAGGCAAAGGTGGTTATTGGAGGTGGGGGCGTGATCGGGACGTCTATAGCGTACCACCTAGCCAAGAAGGGTTGGACAGATGTTGTGTTGCTAGAACAGGGAAGGTAGGTTGACACCAGGGGTAGATGGGTGGAGATGTGTTACCTTAGCAGAATGAGACCTTTAAAATACAGTATTAGTGAATCATATGCACTTAAGCACTGATGCAAGTAAGTGTTGGTTACCAGGGGTGGCATCATGTCACAATTAATGGACCTTGTAACAATAGCAGAGGATGCCCTAGCGTGATAAGGCTAGTAAAATATAGTATTCGTGTAATATCATACAAAATGACACTGCAAGAAAACCTCTTTATCGTAGTATGTGACATAATGAGGTGTTTAGTTGGCCTTGTCACTAGCAATAAATGCCACTGATATCCTCCTGTTCTCTATTGTAGACTAGGGTGTGGTACCACATGGCACTCCGTTGGGCTCGTAACTGTGGGTAAAGATGACCCAAACATGATGAGACTTCTCAAGTACAGCAGGGAACTCTACAACGAATTTGAAAACGAAGAAGATGGAGGATTAGGTAGGCTGCTACATCATTTATGAATACAGAAAAGCTTTTGACTCCCTTTTGCGATTGCTTTCCATATAGAAGTTGTCGTAGCAGGTTTATTGTGAATGTATTAAGTTTCTAATTTTCTTACTTTTTGCATATTTTGGGCGTCTAACATGGCGAAGCATCAGTAGGTATTCTATTCTGCTTTGAAACAGTTGTAAAGAGTTTAATTGACAGCGTGCCCAAATCTTCAGTCTTGTTTGTATTCTGATCAAGCCCTAATCTTCATTTCAGGATTTAAGAGGGTTGGTAGCCTCGAAGTAGCCCAGAGCAAGGACAGAATGATCGCCCTGCAAAAGAAGTTTGCATTGCTCAAGTAAGGGAATTAACTATTATCAATAATTTAGTTTGAAGTATACTGATAGCAGAGTTGCTGTAACCCATCTGAACAACCAGTCAAGTCACTTGAAATAAAGGGCAAAACTACAAAAAACTTTGGTAATATGAATATCAGCAAGCAATGTTCTTTCAAATGATACACATATAATATTGGTTCACCAGACATGAACTTTTAACATTAAGGTTAACCTTGCTATCATAGAACTGGGATATTTGTGTGTCAGATTCCAGAAAGCTGTTTGTTTGTTCAGTTATATAGGAGAGGAGGCCCAGTTACTGCTGCCCAAGGATGTCAAAGATAAATGTCCCTATATCAAGTACACAGACCTTCAGGTAGGTAAACCAATTGGAACTAGATGTATGTCAGATTGGTCTTTGTAGTACTGTTTAAATTGATATAATATTAAAACACATAATACATTGTAATTCTTCGTAGAAAAAATATACTTTAAACAGCATCGTAGGCTCATTATAGAATGGAGGTATGATTGTTTTGGTCAATGTTTTAAATATTTTTTTAAAGAAAAAACTTATGTTGTATAAAGTTCTATGAAAGAAGTAATTTTGCTAGTAAACTATTAATTGTTTTGTACTGATATGATTAATATGAATGATTAAGCATAAACTATTTCCAACAACACTTTATTCATACAAAGGACACTACAGGGTATGTCAGCTTTGCCAGTTATTAGACTATCTTGCTTCACTGTTTTCTCAGGGTGCCCTCTGGTTGCCGAATGATGGTGTTGTTACAGCCACAGATGTTGTGTCTACATTTTCCAGGAAAAGCAAACAGCTTGGTATACGTATTTACAGAGTCTCGTAATTCAATTGTTATATGAACAGCAACAAGCAGATGTTGGGCTGAGCATACAGTATATTTTGAAATGGCTTGTTTTTAACATTATATTTCTTTAAAACGCTAAGTAACTTAAATCATCATGAAAGTGACAATGACCTTCACCGTTATGTCACAGCAAGGGTGGAATTAATTTCTATTTTCAGTCACTTGAAATTATGACGTCAGATATGCTGTCTTCATAATTATGTGTTGCAGAAATGTTTGTGATTGAGGAGCCATAAACTTACTTAACATATTTTCTCCTGATTCTTTATACACCATGTATTCATGACTTTTGGCTTTCAATAAATCTCCCTTTCTGATGGCCTCCCAAAAGGACATCAGTGCTGGTTTCTTCTCAGAAAACACACTAGGTGATGCTTCATGTCCATTTATATACAAGCAGAAGATAGAAGCATATTCAAATCACTACATCTGGCCAGTTTTCCCTGTCTTGGGTGTACTTTTGTCATGCAGGAAGATATTATAACACTACTTGGTGCATGTTTTCAGTACATAAAGATGATTTGTTGCTTGCAAAAGCCATGTCCCTACCTCAAAGGTCAAGGTCACATTTACAGGTTAATCATTATGAAATGCTGCTTGTATGAATATACATAACTGAAACTTTGTCATGCTCAGAGGGATTTTAAAATAAATTGACAAATGTTTTCAGTATATAAACAGACATGCCGCCTGCAAGACCATTGACCTTACCACAAAGTTCAAGGTCACACTTGGAGTATAATCATTATGTAATGCTTTATATATGCACATAGACTATCTGCGTACGCCATACACAAACATATTTTAAGATAAATTTGCACATGTGTTTGGATCATAAAAACAACATGTTGGGTGCAAGGCCCATGGGCCTTCCTCTTACTGCATCTCTCCTCTACACTCGACGTCAACCATCATAGGGGTCGGCATATGCTTTAAGCTTATGACAGCTTTTCCTGATTGTAGGCATTTTAGTAATTGCTTAATCTTTTAGACTATGTGGCACATCATGGGCATTCATGACTTACTGTGAATGCTCTTGTTCAACTCAGTGATAAAACATAATATTGCAATTTTGATGGAGAAGGATATTTTCACTAAACATGTATATAGTAAATAGGATTTTTTAAGCTTTTACAGATACATTTTGTTTGCCTGCAAAGATACTTTATTGTATACCTGCAGTTCTGTTCACAATGGTGCAAGAAAATAAGTATAAACTAGTCTGATTCTCCATCAGGTGTGAAGGTGTTTGAGGGAGTACCTATACAGCGCGTTCTGACAAAGGATGACACAGTCACAGGTGTGGAGACAGAGTTTGGAACCATCAACTGTGAATACTTTGTCAACTGTGGCGGACAGGTGTGACAATTATATTTTCTGTTTCATTTATATTACTTATTGAACTTTGTTAAACAAGTAAATAAAATTGTTTTATATTTGTTAATGCTCTAATGTGGTCTCACGTTTTGGAAATAAGTGGAGATCTTTGGCAATTAAGCTATTTCCCGCTGATGCTAAAGGTCATGTAGATTATCTATCTGTTATTGACTCTCCATTGCCATAACTGAAGGCCGTGTTAGTTGTAACAGACTGGGCATATTGCTATGTGCATCCTTTGGGATTAAATCTACAACTTCTAGTGCAAGCGGACTCACTATAGGGTCCCTATAAAAATTGCATAACATCCAGACAGTATAAATGCAGCTCAAAATATTTAATACCCTGTTACATCTGTAAAATTAACTCTCTGTGTTTCAGTGGGCGAGGGAGCTAGGGAAGAAATCCTCACCCAAGGTCAGGGTACCCGTGCATTCGTGTGAACATTACTACATAGTTACACAGCCTATACCAAATATGGACCCAAATCTTCCAGGTTAGTTTGGAAACATTATTATGCAGATTAGGAATCCTTATGTTGCTGCATTTCTGTTTGTATTATAAAGATGATCATTATTAAATTTTCTCTTTTGTAAACTGATATATATATATAAATGGAATCTGCTGACTTTTTCTCATGTTAACAATTGTTACAATTTTGTTACTAACACCATAATCATTAAAGGATGTCATTGTTAATCCACAAAAGTGATAAATTGTCTTACTGATTAACCATGTTATGGCCTAATTATTGGATATGATCAAAAGCAATATGCTTGAAAAAAAATTGTCATCTTAAGTCACAAATGGTGACAACCCTGAGTCATGAACAGTACACTGATAATGTTAGAGTAAATTTTAGTTCCCTCTTAAGGAACCAAAGCAATGAATTAATCGTCTGTCTGCTGTTGGTATGAAAAATTATAATCGCGACATTCAGTGTAGGAATCACCGCAGAAACTCAATAAGAATCTCATTTAAAATTAATTTTGTATAAATTGCTATGTAAATCGGTAAAGATGGCTCTAAAGCACTGCTTATGAATTTCCACAATGCTATAAATGATTGACGTGATTCACATCGCGAAAATGTGTGACATAATTCTTCTGTCATTTCTAAAATCCCATCTTTGGAACCAGCATGTTTAGGCTGAAATTTGTCTTGATTTGATTTCATTTAAGCTGTATTTTATTTTGATATCATTTGAAATTATGTCATTATTCATCGGGACCATGTAAATGTTCAATGATTTATACTTATGCGCCTTGCAAAGACACACTTCTCTGTGAAGTTGTCTTACTTCTCCCTAAATTTAGCTGAGGGGGATGTGACTTCTTACTAAATTTGACCTTAGGATGACCTCCTGCCTTATGATATGTATAGATTTTAGCTGGTTAAGAGCTGGTTGATATTTGCAGTGATCCGAGACCCTGATGGTAATTGTTATTTCCGGGAGTGGAATGGGGGATTGATGGCGGGTGGCTTCGAGCCCCCGCACCACGGGGGGAAACCAGTCTTCCATTCAGGAATCCCACCAAAGTTTGAGTTCCAGCTGCTTCCGGAGGATTGGGACCAGTTCCGTATGTATCAGCGTTGTTTGTTGCTCATATCTGACTCTAATTATTTGATTTACATTAGTTAGGAAATGAATTGAAATGTGCTTGCTGGCATGATATTATTTGAGAAGGAAGGATGTTTGTTGTGGGCTAAATACCTGCAGGAAACCAAACTCACATGTGCCCTGGAAGTCTGTTTAGGAATTGAATCATCGAGAAGAAGCATGACATTAACCTGACAGCCTGTCAGAATACTAAACCTATTTGTGGGGTCTTTTTTCATTCATCTAGAACTAGTCCCATTGTACATAAGTGTATATAAATTATTCCCCCCTTTTTACCAAAAATATAAACAAGTTATTTCCCCTTGTTACAGAGGTGTTACTGGATGGTATTCTCAACAGAATGCCTTTGATAAACGAGGCCCAGGTCAGACAGCTGGTTAACGGCCCAGAGAGTTTCACACCCGACCAGAACTGGATCATTGGAGAGTCTGCAGAGGTAGGTGGGATGAATAGGTAAACTCTTATCCTGGGAATTTATAGTTCTGGTCCATTGTAGTATATACTCCGATATTTTTGGCACATACACATCTTTGGATATCCCAGTATTATACTCTGCGGTTTATGTTGAACCCGGGCATAGTTTTCTGGCAAAATTTTTATTTCTATTTAATTAAGTCATTGTAGACTTTGAGCTTTAGAAGTTGAAGCAAACTTTAAAATATACAATTATGTAATCGGTGATAGCTCAGTCTATAGCCCACCTGACTGCAGGTTTCAAAAAAACATTGCATTCAATAATACAGTGAACATTGACAATGAAAACTCAAGTCCCTCTCAAATCATAAATATTTGTCTATTTAGTTTACATAAAGAAACAGTTCTTAACAAAACTTAAGTCAGTTGACTATCACAAGGAACTTGTGTAGTGTTACTGGAAAATGTACCATGAGTGAGGACTATAGCAGATGATTCTCAATGTATATGCTCATGTATTTAATGTAAAATGTAAAATTCATGTGTTTCAGACTTAAGTTGGATTCAGAACCTAAATTTTTAAATGATAATTGATCAGAGATTACTTCTTACTTTCTTCTTCTTAATATGTTGACAGGTGTACAACTACTATGTTGCGGCCGGGATGCATTCTCGCGGCATACAGGGAGCCGGAGGGGTGGGCCGGCTAATTGCAGAGCGGATGATCGACGGCATAACAAATTTCACAAACCTTTGGGATTGCGACATCCAGCGATTCGTGCCGCATCATAGCAACAGAAAGTTCCTGAGGGACAGAGTCAAAGAAACCATTGGTAAGACAGTGCAGGGAAAACAGGTCTTTAGCTTTTTTGGCTTGAAAATATGGCTACTAGTTTGCAAAAGGTTATAGGGCTTAGGAAGATGGTAGATACTGTTTCATTTCAAAAAAAGTGCATTTTCCTGGAATGTGGGTTCTTGGGGGTGATGAAAACAGTTCAGGTACATTAATCTCGCCTAAGCTCTCATTTTGCAAGATTATATTTAGAATGTGTAAAATATTTTGTACAAAAAACACTGATGATTTTGTTACTGTAAGTATTGCAAAGGAATATCTTTTTTATTGTTCAAAGATAAGTTCCCCGTCAGTATAAATGTTTTCACCGTACCTTGTGTGTGTTCCAGCCTTGTACCACCTCAAGTATTCTAGTAACAGTCAATTCGAGAGTGGACGCAACCTGCGGACATCTGCTATCCACACCGAGCTCAAGTCGTATGGCGCACACTTCGGTGAAACGAACGCCTACGAACGTGCCATGTGGTTTACTCCTAACTACAATGAAGGTAATGATGGAGGAAAATATATGTGAAAATAATTACACCAGAGCATGGCATTAAGCTAGAAAGACTGACTTAAATCAGTGAGTTTGTGGTCTCAAAAGACAGCACCATAGAGTACCGGGTAGTTTCATTTTTTTTTCAAATCAATAGGCTTCAGCTTTAAGATATTTTATGGTGATAAAGCATGAGCATGTAGATTGTAAATATCTTCAATGTGTTTGTGGGGCAGATCTAAATATCTAACCCAAGGGAACGTGCTGAAGCTGGTTACAAGGCTTGCCGAGTTACCAACTATGCAACATGCCCGATGGTCGAAATTTTTCGATCTGCCTTGCATACAGGTGAATGTTACTTTTTACTTGCATACCTTAAATGTAAATTTGAGTAAATTTTAAGTTAATGTCAAATAGTTCTCAAGAACAACACCATTTAAAGGTTTGAATATAATTATAACTGTGCTCTTTTAATTTCATATTTTATTCTGTAATGGGGTGCCATCACATAAGTTGTCCAACACAGGAAAGCAATTTCCAGGCCAGTTTAAAATATAGAAAGCATTCTTGTTATTGAAGAATTTATATTAAAATACCTTACATTTTTTGCTTGAACATTTTCTAAGCATTTCTGGTTATTTATTCTATTTGAGTGTGATGTATGATTATAAATATAGATTTATCTGTGGTTTTATCTTTCCCAGGTATAGCCTGACAGTGTCCCAGAACTCATTAATCAAGGGGGATAACTGAAAACTGTTCCCTCCATTATTGAGAGACAGTGATCAGACTTGTTTGTTATTGTCCTTGATTAAAACACTGGTGAAGGTAGACAACTGAATTTTGGTTCTTATAATGTTTATAATACTGGCAATCAAAGCCCAACATTAATATTGTCCTAGACTTTTTTATAGAAAAAAATTGATGTTCTTTTTTCATGATCCGCTCTGCATTATGACATCCTTGTTCATTCTTTTGCTTTACATCATACATGTGAACTCTACCGGTGGTAGGTAAAATATACCACTTTTGAGACTCTTCTAATGCCATACCGCTTTGCTGTCGAAATCTACTGATATTTAAAGCTCTTTTAAAAAACTTCAAAATTATATTTAATTGGCCTTTAATTTTCTTTTAAAAACCTCAAAATTCTACAAACCATGCTAAAATACCATATTAATCTGTCACTTTAAAGAACATGGTGCAATAAACAACTTGTCAAATCACTTCACACTTCGACCGAGATCGTTGCTTAGTTACCAGTATGGTACAAAAGACCACTAATCAGCATTCTTTGTTAATTGGCATCCTACTCATCAGCATTTTTCAAATATCAAAGACATTAAAAAAGCTGTCAAAACATCAAAGAAAACAATATTTCCAAGGTGTTATTAATTATCTACAGTGTATAAAATTTTACAACATTTTGGCGGGAAAATCGACATACACAATTTTGCTTTCATCTGCACTTACACTCCGACCTGTTTTGGCAGTCTGATTTTTTTTTTTAGCAGCTCTTCTGAATATAAACTTGTTTTTACAAGTCAGAGTTAATATTACTTCTGTTTCTTAGCAAAAAAACTGACATTTGACAAGTTTCTTAACCATGGTGTATTTAATGCGTATTTCCCGAAAATCTAAAAATAGTAACAAATATAAAGTTTTTGCTGACATTGTATCCATCAATTTTTTTTGACTGAAAAATAAAGAAATTAGAAATTCTACGGCTTATGAACCCAAACTACCGCTTTTGAGACCTAAATCTACCTCTCTGTCATTGCAAAATGTTCACATATATGTTTACTGTGATTGAACAATCGTGACATTGATTAGCCAATTGTAAGCAACTTTTCCAAGATCCACCATAAGACACTCATGATTGATGCCAGAAGGTACCAAAGCACTCATGCTTTTTAATCCTGCTGGGTTCCTTATGGTTTAAAACTAGGGATGCAAACGGATGGCAATATTGATATTCGAATATTCGGTAATTTTTTCGATCAAATATTTGATTACCAAAATCCATCTTTTAGAAGTTGTAGTCAACTATAAGTATTTTTCGCTAAAGTTATAGCCAGGGCACTTCAAACCTACTTTGTCTTTGCCAGTACTCGCGGCGAACCCTTATTTTCCCCAAATGACTCTGAAATTCCCGCTTTTCAAAAACAAATTATACAGTACCAACAAACAAAATCGAATAATTTTAATTCTACTGCCTTCATATTTGTAAACAATGTGAAATGACATGGAGTCCTGGTCAAATGGAGTTATGCGTCAATGAAAAGTCTTTCCTTAGGACGAGCAGCCTCGTTCTGGGATTGACCTCTACGTTATATAACCATGGAAAAAACAAACCAACTCGGGAACTACCGCAGTAAATTACAACAACATATGTGCATTTTACTCGTCTATTGTACTTCAATAGAGGAAATATATACAAAACCGCTGTACTATACATTTCGAAACATTTAAAACAGTTTAAAGCATATATACATGTAACTACATTATTGTAGCAAATGTCATTCATATCAGCACGGTAATTTGCACGGTTGCACTGCTAAATATGCAGCCAAAACAACACATTGGTGTGAAGGCCAAATGCATAAGTCCTTATTCGGTAAAGGCCTTTAAATTTGCCCAAACAAATGAAATATTTGATAACACTTGTCTAATAGCCAATTATAAAATTCCGGGAACTTTTTATGGTACCCGATGATCTGTCCCTAAATGTCATATGGCACATTCACAACCCTTCCATTAAGGGCCAATCGTTGTAAAAACAAGACAGACAAACTTTAATCACCATAACAGAGTTGTATGCAAAAGGATTTTTTTTTTGAATATTAGAATAACGATTTTGACATTCGAATACCAAACGTTTGATCGAATATTTGAATATTCGTTTGCATCTCTATTTAAAACCCACAATGTGTTTTTGGTTTGTTTCAGAGATAGATGAGTTTATTGATGAAAACACGATGGCAAAGGGAACATTTGGTAAGCCGGGATGGTTCAGCGCAGTGAAACTTGAATACCAGGCTTGCAAGGAGAGGGTGTGCCTCGTTGATATGTCATCCTTCACAAAGATTGAGATTAAGGTTTGTTTTCTTTGGGTACAATAAAACTCACTGTTACAGAGGTAGAAAGAGGTCTGCTTAATGCATTCCTTCAAATTTTAGTATAAGTTTTAAGTCATAATATGTTGTCAATAGAATGTGACATATCTTACACGTGCATGGCGGCAGCTATTTGCGAGCCAGCGGCGTCAAGTATGGAGTCCGATCAGTAACTTCAGAAGTCTGCTCAATTGTTACCGAAATTGATCTAAATTTAGTTTGATAACCAGCCATATTGCTGTAGTAACTGAAGAGCTATTGCCGTTAATTATAGAAATTACCTAAAATTGGTCTTGTCTGATTAATAGCTTAAATTAATCCTAGCATATAGCTTTGTTTCTCACGTCTTCAATACATGTTATTGTGCCACATTTACTTTTAAGTTTTAACATGAAACTGCATATGTTTCAGTCAAAGGGCCCGGAAGCTTTGGAGTTTCTTCAGTACATGTGTTCAAACAACATCAATCAGGAGATTGGCACGGTTATCCACACGGCCATGTTGAACAAACACGGAGGCTACGAGAATGACTGTAGTATCGTCCCTCTGCGTGACAACACGTGAGTGTCTGGCTTGTTCAAATCATTTATGTTATACTTATTGCTTATAATGGTACTGTTCTTCTAATTTATGAATTTAACTAATTTGGGAGTACTATTTTTGTTAGTGACTTTTTTTGTTCCTATATTGAACTTTTGTCTAAGTATTATCTACAAAAGATCGCAACGTACCTAGCCAAGAAGTTTGCAAGAGTTAAAATTGATAGAATACAATATTGGTGAATAAGTTTCCAATAAATAATGTTCTTTAATAAATAAGTGTCCAGTGATGAGTTGTAAGAAATTGTGTACCAGTATGTCCATTGCAGGATCAATGCTTAAAGGTTTTATCTGCTTCTAAATTCAAGGTCACTTAAAACCTTTTCTTTTTTCACTCATCGATTTTCTACATATACATGACTTCATACCCATATCCATGAGCCCATTACACTGAGCCCATTACCCTGAGCCCATTTAGTCGAGCCCATTACCCTGAGCCCATTGCACAAGGCTCATTACCCTGAGCTCATTACACTGAGCCCATTTCACTAAGCTCATTACTCTGAGCCATTTTCTCTGAGCTCATTAATCTGAGCCCATTTCTCTGAGCTCATTACCCTGAGCCCATTACCCTGAGCCCTTTACCCTAAGCCCATTACACTGAGCTAATAACACTGAGCTCATTACCATGAGCCCGTTACACTGAGCCCATTTCACTGAACCCATTTCTCTAAGCTTATTACACTAAGCCCATTACACTGAGCCAATTACCCTGAGCCCATTTCACTGAACCCATTTCTCTAAGCTCATTACTCTGAGCCCATTTCTCTATGCTCATTACTCTGAGCCCACTTATCTGAGCTCATTTCTCTAAGCTCATTACTCTGAGCCCATTGCTCTGAGCTCATTACTCTGAGCCCATTTCTCTGAGCTCATTACTCTGAGCCCATTTCTCTAAGCTCTTTACTCTGAGCCCATTACCCTGAGCCCATTACACTGAACTCATTACCCTGAGCCCAGTACACTGAGCTCTTTACTCTGAGCCCAGTACACTGAGCTCATTACTCTGAGCCCAGTACACTGAGCCCATTACCCAGAGCCCATTACCCTGAGCCCATTACCCTGAGCCCATTACCCGGAGTCCATTACACTGAGCTCATTACTCTGAGCCCAGTACACTGAGCCCATTACCTAGAGCCCATTACCCTGAGCCCATTACCCGGAGTCCATTACACTGAGCTCATTACCCTGAGCCCATTACCCTGAGCCAATCACACTGAGCCCATTACACTGAGCTCATTACACTGAGCTCATTTCTCTAAGCTCATTTCCCTGAGCCCATATTTCTAAGCTCATTACTCTGAGCCCATTTCTCTAAGCTCATATCTCTGAGCCTATCCCACAAGGCCTATTACACTGAGCCCATTGCACTGAGCCCATCCATCAAGGCCCATTACACTGAGCCCACTACCATGAGCAAGCAGCTAACTATAAGGCCATTACAAAATAAGCTCTGCGGTACAGTTGCTATTGTTTTGCTCAATAACTTACTTAAATACCTCTACTGTTGAAATTCAATATTATGGTTTACTAGAATTGTTCTGCTCTTAGAGAACAAATGTGTTGTACAGGAATTAAATGGATTTTGGTGTGTGTGTTTTACGCTTAAAATGTCAGTTGTTTGTCTCATGTTTTGTCACTTACAAATAGCACTATTGCCACTTTCAATTTAACGGTATATCTTTTGCATGTTATCTTGAGGCAAATCCAAAGGGACACAACTTATAATTAATGATTGGAGCTCACGTTAATTCAAATTTTAAACATACAGAGTTTCCAAAATACATTACCTATTGATAGGAGCTTTTTGAATACAAATGGCAACTTTCTAATATTAGTGAAAATTCTGCAGCACTGTCCTTCTGATGGTAGGTCTGTTTTAAAGGGAGGTATATTGGAGTCACCATGTTATTTCAGTTGGTTGGTCAGTTGATCAGGTTTGTGGGGCACAATACTCCCACGGTTGAGTTGGTCAATATCTGTGCTTTGTTTTTTCCAGTACACACACTTTCAGGTAATTTGTACAGGCATGGCACTATTATAAGTTAAGTTCGTTGTTGTGTATTAACCTTTCATTTCTTTACCATAGATTTTGTATTTCTATTGTTTTAGTGCTTATCTCTTGTTTTTAGTGTTTACTTTGTTTTGTTATTGTAGCTCTTTTATTATAGTCTAACTATTATACTTCTCTGTAAACTGCTACCAGGGGTTTGGGGGGTGGGGGGTTATTCCCAAAATCTAGTGTCACTTGTATCTCAAAATGTAATTGAGAAAGGGTCTCATGTGTGTCTGCACCCAGTTTTGTGAAGAGTTAACGCCCTTGACAAAAAAGCCTATAGTGCATGCGATCTTATGACGCTCATATCTCCAAACATATGAAAGCCAGATTGATAAAACATTACAGGGATGTCAAGAAGCATGTGAAGTTGTGCCCCTGTGGTTGCCTCCAATAGGATTAGAGTTATGCCTCTTTACTAAATTTTAACAGTTTTTTTTCTGACACAGATATATTAGCTAAGATATCCTGAATTCAACTTCAAATAAATAGATTTCAAGAAAGTTTTTTATTTAATTTTTATTTTTGTATAGAATTATCAAAAGAAATTTTCATTATGATTGGTCGGGGATCCCTGACCCTTTGCACCTGTGGGAAATGCTAAAACAATCAGCTATTGGGTGATTTCTGTCTAACAACAACATTATTGGTAACATGAATATATGCCAGGCTTGATAGAATCAATGAACAGTCAATTTATGCATGCAAAGTTAACAATTGAAGTAAAAAGATGCGTGACATTATCTGAGGTATTAGAATGTAAATTGTTGTAGGTTTAGTTAAACAAATTGAAATTACTGTTTTTTCGCAAGCTTGTTTGTTGCCATTCTACTTCAGCTACAAAATGCTCTACTTTGTTTCACATAGTTAAATTGTTTGCAGTAAAGAGTGGAGCATGTAAAGCAACTGTTCGCTTGTAGAAAAACTGTCTTTGAAATCAGCTGCTAAGGTAGAAATTAAAAAAAAACAACGTTTGAGTTAGAGTTATAAACCCTCATAAAGATTTTAGTCTGCATAGGAAGTGGAGGTCAGCGTCACTGTTACTAAGCCGTGCAACTGGTCATTTTGGTGCACATTTATTGACTTAATCAGCAGAATTCTGCTCCTTGCATTTGTGAAGGAGGTGGGAAGCTGGGGTATCGGTGTCACAAGAACACATTCCTAATTTCAATTTGAGAAAAAAAGTGGAAAAAGTTTTCCTAAACAATGATACAGAAAATGTTTTTCTTATTTAAGCTTTACATCTGAGTAAGTATCTTCTGTAGATAACCAACTATGGGGCAGGGAGCTGGTTCTAGTTATCAGTAGTTTATAGGGGGTAAACTATTGTTTCAACAGGTTACTGCGACTAATCTTTGTTTGGCCTGCCAAACCTTGCTTCTAGTATCTGTATTATATGATATTAGAATTTGTATCCATATACCGGTAGCTTGGTTGGGGATATTTCGTATATTATTTTTGGTTCTGTTTAGATTGTTTTCATGTTAGTTGGAAATGTCTATGTCAGTTCTGAAAATGACTTATATATTGCCTCAGCTTATATATCCATTGTCTTTGTGTTGAAGTGTCCATATTTCAATATCTTTCCACAAGATACAGGCATTAGAAATGGAAGCTCCTGATCTGACAATAAGCTTGCAGGTTAGGCAAATTCTGAGCCAGGGGTGAGTTGACTACCAGTAACCAAGGACCTATTTGAGAGATCTTCCAAAAAGGGGTACCATTTAAACTTTGACCCACTGTTGCCTTCAGTTAATTAAGATATATTAGCTCGTCTGTTTTTTTTTGTTGTTTTTTGAAGACAAAAAATCATGGTATTGTCAAAGCCTTGGTGTGTTTTTTTGTTAGCAACATCATATTGCAAAACTTGGTCATAAGTCAAAAACATTCCAAGAAATTTTGGTACACGTGTTGCGAGAGACAATATGCACACGTGTAGCATAATCTGACTTGAATAATTGTGCTCTTGTGTAATTAGGCAAAGAAAAAGAGCTGTTCGATTTTGTTGTAGAAACCTACAATTTATGTGTAAGATTTGTATATTGTTATAATTACCAAAACAGTGGTTCATTTCAGTAAAAAACATTGTCAACGTATGGAGTGGCCTTTTTGGTATATTTCAAACACCTGATATTAAAACATATACAAGTGCTTTAATTAACAACACAGAAATACAAATAAATATGTATGATATTTATTTACTACTTAGTAAGTTTGAAACATGATTACATGTTTATGTCAAAAAGAATTTGCATAATTTCTGAAAACTGAAATGTAATGTATAATTATGTTTGTCCATCTGAAATATGGTAAGGATGTAAATTTGTTTCAATTTTGTACATAAGTGTATTGTTATGGCAGCTAGTGTTAATATAAATCTTCGACATGAAGTATAACTACTTTACTTCATAGTCGTGTAGGTTTGTCAACTAGGTGAGGTATATTGTTCCAAGGTCTGGGTCACCACATATTAAAGGTCATTTCACAGCGATTGTGCCCAGTAATACAATTTAGCAGTAATTGGAGCAATTTATTTTCACTCAATGATAAGAGTTATGGCCCTTGACTATGGAAAAGTTACCTTTAAACGCATACATACATCGTTAACCTTTCTTTTGAATATGGGAACATAAAAAAAAGGGAACATAAAAAATACTGCTTCATAAAAGTGAGCTTATCACATTTCTGATAAGTATCTACATTGGTTGTAAGACTTGAAGTGATTTATTAAATAAATTAAAATGTAAATATGCATGTGGCAGAGGAATTGTACTCACATGGAATCATCCCTTAACCCAGATGTCATTCTAATTCAACCATTTTTTTTTAAATAATTAAAATATTTTACTCCAGTAGATTCCATGTACTTCTATGAAATATTTCTTCAATTGTTGAGTGTGTTGCTGACAGATGTGGCCTTACTATGTTACCTATGGTTTAAAATTTTTGTTTGTCCTTGTTGTTTGGGATAAAATGATGATCAAGTTTTGGCATTCAAAGCTTTTGAAAAAGTTGAAAGGCTTCTAAAATATCAATCTTACCGTTAAAAACTTGTTGAGTAAGACGCGTATTTATCCAAATCGAACATGTTTTTTTTGCAATATTTCTACTTTCACTTCGAAACACCTTCTTGCAATTTTAACCTTGACCGCGCACTCGGCTATGACTTAAATACACGAAGCGTTTTCATTGGACGGCTACCATCGACTTTCCTTGTTTTAATGACGTAACTGGGAAAACATTCAAATGTTATCCAAAGTGAAAGTAGAAATACTGCAATAAAAAACGTTCGATTTGGATAAATATGCGTCTTACTCAACGAGTTTTTATCGGTAGGAACGATATTTTAAGCTTCTCTTTGTAATGCATGCGCAAAGTTTGCATGCCAGTCTGTTCTTAACGTGTTTTAGGGGGGGAAAATCTGTTGTTTTTCAACCTCCCGGTTCCTTCGTAATGGCGAATTTCAGTTTCTGGTCGGTGCATTTTGTTTGAATATGCCGTAAAGGTCAATCTTACTAGCATAAAAGTTATATTTTTCTTGTAGATGGGAATCGTTTGGAATTGATGATTTTTTGCACATGTTTACCTTATATTTATTTATATATTATACTAATTTTCTTTCATGAAAAATTGTGGAATAATTTTTTAAATGACATATTCACTATTTTGACCAAAATAAATAATAAAAAAAAAATAAAAAATATTAAAAATAAAAAAATATATTACTGTATCCAGGCAATGTGACGAGCAGCTTTGATGATAATCAGATAAAATGAATTCATAATTTCATTTAAAACATTTTGGTTTGATATCTTACACCAAATGAGCATTTAATTTAATCTTCAATATGATTCATGTTTTTTTGTGGGTTTTACCGCGTTGGGGGAATTAACCTGTCGGGGTCTGACAACCCAGATTCTATTTTTAACTGATAGTATCTAGATCGCCAGCCATGGCTTAAAAAGTAAACACAGATATAAACATGTATTTATTTTATTCAGTATTTGTTCATTTTGAAACAATTTGTGTATTGTGGTTTTTTGTGTCGCCTGAAAAGACGACATATAGGGGTTACTTTTGTCGGCGGCGGCGGTGGCGGCGGCGGCGGCGGCGGCGGCGTCCGCGTCCCATTTTCGCTTGTCCGGGGTATATCTCCTAAAATATTAGTGGTATCAACTTGAAACTTCATATGTACATAGATCTAATTGAGGGCAAGTGCAGTGCACACGAACTGTTGCTCTTGCTTCCATATTTTTTAGAGTTATTGCCCTTTGTTATTTTTCATGCTTAAAGTTTTGTCCGGGGCATATCTTGTACAATATAAGAGTTATCAACTTGAAACTTCATATGTAGATAGATCTCATGGAGGGCAAGTGCAGTGCAGAATAACAGTAACTCTTGCTTTCTTAGTTTTAAAGTTATTGCCCTTTGTTAATTTTCATGCTTAAAGTTTTGTCCGGGGCATATCTTGAAGAATATAAGAGGTATCAACTTGAAACTTCATAGCTAGATAGATCTCATTGAGGGCAAGTGCAGTGCACAATAACAGTAACTCTTGCTTTCTTAGTTTTAAAGTTATTGCCCTTTGTTAATTTTCATGCTTAAATTGTTATTTTTCATGCTTAAAGTTTTGTCCGGGGCATATCTTGTACAATATAAGAGTTATCAACTTGAAACTTCATATGTAGATAGATCTCATGGAGGGCAAGTGCAGTGCACAATAACAGTAACTCTTGCTTTCTCAGTTTTAAAGTTATTGCCCTTTGTTAATTTTCATGCTTAAAGTTTTGTCCGGGGCATATCTTGAAGAATATAAGAGGTATCAACTTGAAACTTCATAGCTAGATAGATCTCATTGAGGGAAAGTGCAGTGCAGAATAACAGTAACTCTTGCTTTCTTAGTTTTAAAGTTATTGCCCTTTGTTAATTTTCATGCTTAAAGTTTTGTCCAGAAATATCTTGAAGAATATAAGAGGTATTAACTTGAAACTTCATAGCTAGATAGATCTCATTGAGGGCAAGTGCAGTGCACAAGAACTGTTACTCTTGCTGCCATAATTTTAGAGTTATTGCCCTTTGTTAATTTTCTTGCTTAAGTTTTGTCCGTGGCATATCTCGTAAACTATAGGAGGTTTCAACCTGAAACTTATTCTGTAGGTATATCTGATTGAGGGTTCAAATGCCACCTACACTTGAAAGTTAAATGGCAACATCATTGTCTATAAATGAATAAAATGCCAATCTAACAGCTATAATGTCGACAGTAAATAATTCGTCAGGCGACACATCCGACTCGCGGAGTTCTAGTATATATATGGCATTTTATCACTCATCAATTTAAAAAAAAATGTATTTTCTATAATTTTAATTCGTTATTATGCAAAAACACAATTGATTCACACTATATTAACCATACAACATATAATGAAAGTACTTTTACCAAGCTGCTCATGCAGAACACAGCTCTCCATTGCTATTAGAGCAGATTGGAAATATAAATGAGGTCCACAGCAGTTCTTACAACGGTGGGGTTGATACGCTTTTGCGTGCATTAATACGTCAAATGTTTGAAAATGCTATGTCAATTTGCCGATGTTAGATAACAATTTACAGTTATAAAAGTCTGCAGGCCTAGCAGCTGACAACCTAAAAATTTGTCATTTGCCTTTGAAATCGATATTAATTTTTTCAGGTTTTTAAAGAATTGTTGACTGGTACAAGAACAAACTGCAAAAGACATACTTGCATTTAAGCAAATTAATTTTTGTCATATTATGCTAAAGTGTCATATGGTTTTAACAGTCGGTTGCATTATAACTGTAAAAGTTCGATATTAAACATTTAATCATTCTTTAATTGGTCAAGAGTACATGCATGTTATTTTTGTATAAGAAAACCTAATTTAAACAGCTTATAACTGAGATCTTGGCAAATAATTATATTTGTCATAAGGACCCCATTGGAAATAAGTTGAATAACTTTAATGGGTTATCCTGTGTTATATATTTGTCACATTGAATTAAATCTTTGTTAACGCACGTATGTATCCAAAGCATTCTAATGATGTTGTGCTTTAGCATAGATATCATCACTAATACTTTGTTAATCAGTCTGTGTTATAACTTTATGAGATATTTGGTTTGTTACTATGACATATATATGCACGAATAAATCTATCTATCTATCTAAGCTATTAGTATGGATATTGATCTAAGACATCAACTTGCTGGTACCAACTTGTTTCCCTTTTTATTGAAATTAACGTCCCCCAGACAACCAATTTAAAGTGTACTTCTTGCCAATAAACATAAGATAATGTTTGTCATCCTTTTAAAATCATTTTTCATTTTACTAGTAAATAGAAATGCACTTTCATGTATATCCATCAGTATCAACTTATTTAAACGATTAATATGCACTTTTTTTTTTTAATTGATGATTGATTGAAATGACCACTCCATTTATTGGTGAAAATTGGATTTTTGTTATTTTTTCTCTGTTTTTCAATCCCTTCTAGTTGCGCCATATAATCAATTCATATTGAAGTATTTTGAGTATGTTTTTTCTATTTATTTTATTTTTTCCAGCCTGCGTTTTCAATGCATTTCACCGATTCCTATCCTGCCTATGTGTGTTTTCAGTTTTTTCCTGATTGCCCCGACCTCCCAGCAGACACGCTGTATGTTCTGGCTTCAGAAACACCTGCCGAAAGATGGCTCTGTTCAGGTAGGAGATCAACTTGACATCAGCCTTGTCTATGTTTAATGTTTGTTATAACTTTGAAGTTAATCACGACAATGTTAAAATATTAATATCTAGAGATCAAGGACTTAAGTAGCAAGAGATCAGGGGCTTAAGTAGTTAGAGATCAAGGACTTAAGTAGCAAGAGATCAGGGGCTTAAGTAGTTAGAGATCAAGGACTTAAGTAGCAAGAGATCAGGGGCTTAAGTAGTTAGAGATCAAGGAGTTAAGTAGCAAGAGATCAGGCCCCAATTTCTCGAAACTTCTTAAGTCTCTTATAACAGGATTAAGCTAATCTGACTATTTTTGTTGTTCTATAAAATGCGTATATTTTACTTCTGAAAGAATTTTTAGAAATTATGTAGGAATATTCTATATGATAATGGCAGTAAGCCATTTTTCATTTATCAAAATCCATTTTCAGTATGTATTTAGGCTAATTGAAATAAGCAACTTAAGCCTATTAAGCTTAAGAAGTTTCGAGAAATTGGGGCCAGGGGCTTAAGTAGTTAGAGATCAAGGACTTAAGTAGCTATAGATCAGGGCTAACATAGGTAGAGATCAGGGACTTAAGTAGCTATAGATCAGGGCTAACGTAGGTAGAGATCAGGGACTTAAGTAGTTAGAGATCAGGGCTAACATAGGTAGAGATCAGGGACTTAAGTAGCTATAGATCAGGGCTAACGTAGGTAGAGATCAGGGACTTAAGTAGCTATAGATCAGGGCTAACATAGGTAGAGATCAGGGACTTAAGTAGCTATAGATCAGGGACTTAAGTAGCTATAGATCAGGGCTAACATAGGTAGAGATCAAGGACTTAAGTAGCAAGAGATCAGGGGCTTAAGTAGTTAAAGATCAAGGAGTTAAGTAGCAAGAGATCAGGGGCTTAAGTAGTTAGAGATCAAGGACTTAAGTAGCTATAGATCAGGGCTAACATAGTTAGAGATCAGGGACTTAAGTAGCTATAGATCAGGGCTAACGTAGGTAGAGATCAGGGACTTAAGTAGCTATAGATCAGGGCTAACATAGGTAGAGATCAGGGACTTAAGTAGCTATAGATCAGGGCTAACATAGGTAGAGATCAGGGACTTAAGTAGCTATAGATCAGGGCTAACATAGGTAGAGATCAGGGACTTTAGTAGCTATAGATCAGGGACTTAAGTAGCTATAGATCAGGGCTAACATAGGTAGAGATCAGGGACTTAAGTAGTTAGAGATCAGGGACTTAAGTAGCTATAGATCAGGGCTAACGTAGGTAGAGATCAGGGACTTAAGTAGCTATTGATCAGGGCTAACGTAGGTAGAGATCAGGGACTTAAGTAGCTATAGATCAGGGCTAACATAGGTAGAGATCAGGGACTTAAGTAGCTATAGATCAGGGACTTAAGTAGCTATAGATCAGGGCTAACATAGGTAGAGATCAGGGACTTAAGTAGTTAGAGATCAGGGACTTAAGTAGCTATAGATCAGGGCTAACGTAGGTAGAGATCAGGGACTTAAGTAGCTATAGATCAGGGCTAACGTAGGTAGAGATCAGGGACTTAAGTAGCTATAGATCAGGGCTAACATAGGTAGAGATCAGGGACTTAAGTAGCTATAGATCAGGGCTAACATAGGTAGAGATCAGGGACTTAAGTAGTTAGAGATCAGGGCTAACATAGGTAGAGATCAGGGACTTAAGTAGCTATAGATCAGGGACTTAGGTAGTTAGAGATCAGGGACTTAAGTAGCTATAGATTAGGGCTAACGTAGGTAGAGATCAAGGACTTAAGCAGCTATAGATCAGGGCTAACATAGGTAGAGATCAGGGACTTAAGTAGCTATAGATCAGGGCTAACGTAGGTAGAGATCAGGGACTTAAGTAGCTATAGATCAGGGCTAACGTAGGTAGAGATCAGGGACTTAAGTAGCTATAGATCAGGGCTAACATAGGTAGAGATCAGGGACTTAAGTAGCTATAGATCAGGGCTAACATAGGTAGAGATCAGGGACTTAAGTAGTTAGAGATCAGGGCTAACATAGGTAGAGATCAGGGACTTAAGTAGCTATAGATCAGGGACTTAAGTAGTTAGAGATCAGGGACTTAAGTAGCTATAGATCAGGGCTAACGTAGGTAGAGATCAGGGACTTAAGTAGCTATAGATCAGGGCTAACATAGGTAGAGATCAGGGACTTAAGTAGCTATAGATCAGGGCTAATGTAGGTAGAGATCAGGGACTTAAGTAGCTATAGATCAGGGCTAACGTAGGTAGAGATCAGGGACTTGAGTAGCTATAGATCAGGGCTAACGTAGGTAGAGATCAGGGACTTAAGTAGCTATAGATCAGGGACTTAAGTAGCTATAGATCAGGGCTAACATAGGTAGAGATCAGGGCTAATGTAGGTAGAGATCAGGGACTTTAGTAGCTATAGATCAGGGCTAACATAGGTAGAGATCAGGGACTTTAGTAGCTATAGATCAGGGCTAACGTAGGTAGAGATCAGGGACTTTAGTAGCTATAGATCAGGGCTAACGTAGGTAGAGATCAGGGACTTTAGTAGCTATAGATCAGGGACTTAAGTAGCTAGAGATTAAGGACATAAGTAGCTAGAGACCCAGGACTTAATTAGCTAGAGATCAGGGCTAACGTATGTAGAGATCAGGGACTTCAGTAGCTATAGATCAGGGACTTAAGAAGCTAGAGATCAAGGACTTAAGTAGCTAGATACCAGGGACTTAAGGAACTAGAGATCAGGGACTGAAGTAGCTAGAGATCATTTACTGAAGCAGCTATAAATCAAGGACTTAAGTAGCTTTGGACCAAGGATTGAAGTAGTAAAGAGATCAGGGACTGAAGTAGTAAAGAGCAAGTACTTAAGTAGCTATAGAGCAAGGAATTTAGTAACTAGAGATCAAGAACCTAGGTAGCTATAGAGCAAGGAATAAAGTATTCAGCTATCAAGGACTTAAGCGGCTATAGAGCAACAACTTAAGTATCGAGATCAAGGACTAAAAGCAAAGAAATGAAGGAAGAATATTAAAAAGGCACTAATTAATATGACACAAAGTCACCCTGATTTGCCTTTATATAATGAAAAAAATATATAAAATCCCAGAAAAAGCAAATGCATAGGAATAAAGAGACTAGCATAACACAAAAGATTTTCTGCATCTTGACTGTGTCTGTGTGTTTTCCACCTTGGGTGAGATCACTCATGTACCAGTGACAACCCACCATCTTAGAATAATGTTTTAATACGTGATGATACAAGATATAAAGTATCGTTAAAGAACCCTCTTGATTAGCTTTAGCAAGTGCCATCGGGTCTGATATTTTGATTTTCTGTGCATAAAGATACTTATTTAATATGTAGGGATGCAAGCGAATATCGATCAAACGTTCGATATTCGAATGTCAAAATCAGTATTCGAATATTGATTTTTTTTGTTTGATAAAAAATAAACATTTTGCCTACAACTGTGCTGTATATATTCGCTTGTCTTGTTTTTGCAACGATTGATCCCTAATGCAAAAGGCTATACTTGCGTCACATGTTAATAAGGGACTTGTTGTCGGAGAGTAATAAGTAATAAGATGTGCCATATAGCTCAAATCGCCATAATGATAGGAATGACATTTGCTAGTTATGTGCTCTAAACTGTTTTCCATGTTTCCATATCATGTTCCTGCTTTGTAATGTAAATGTTTAGAATAACGTTTTCGGAAATTGTTGTATAATAGATGAGTCAAAATTCAGGGTTATTTTCGTGTTTAATATTATTGAACTGATTCCCAAGTAAGTTTTTTTTTTTCACAGTTATATCTAGTAGAGATCAATCCCAGAACTAGGCTGCTCGACCCTCCCTTGGTGCATCACGACATTCAACTGTGAATTTATGATCATGGCCTTGTTTACAAATATGAATGCTGTTGAATTGAACTTTATTTGGGTTTTTGTTGGTTCAGAATATTTTGGTTTTTGTTGGATTCATTTTCTAAAAATGGGGAATTTCAGAGTCTAATTTTGGGAAAAAATCAGTGTTCGTTGCGTGTAGCGGCTATGACAAGGACCCCAGCTATAACTGTATCGAATAATAATAGAAGTGTATTACATTACATAAATATTCATTCTGGTAATCAAATATTTGAATATTGGATCGAAAGAATTAACGAATATTTGAATATCTATTTTGCCATTCATTTGCATCCCTATTAATATGTAAAATATGTATATTTATTGAATTTATTTTTTCAAACAAACTTGTTCTCTAAAATACTAATCCAATTTCATTTTTAGCACTGTGTTAATTTGATGACATTTCCACAGGTTCGTGATGTGACGTCAATGTACTCCGGCCTTAACCTTGTTGGTCCCCATGCCCAGCAGTTGCTGAGTGATGTGACAGAAACATCCACATTGAAGCATGACTTCAAGCAGATGACTTGCCAGGTAAGGTCCAGATTTGTTGTAACAGGTATTGCCATAGCCTTGACTTTGATCTTGGTAAATGTGGCCATTGTTGGTGACTGGCATAGTTGTCAGTGAATGAGGTCGTTGTCTGTGATTTGGGTTAATTGTGGGTGATTGGCGTCATTGTCAGTGATTGTGGCAGTGTTCTTGTGCAAACACTTGAACCTTGGCCATCATGGTTTAAGGTATTCCCATGAAACTTGTACACATGTTACCAATGACAATTCAAATATTTGAATCAAGGCCAATATTTATGGCTTTAGTAATAGTCAAAAGACTGGAATCCACCTATACTTAATGTATCTTAACCAAATGTTGCAGGTGATAGACGTTGGATATGCCAGTAACATTATCACTATGAGGCTGACCCACTGTGGTGAAGATGGATTTGTCATGTATATTCCCTCAGAGGTAAGACATCCCTCAGTACATCAGCCGATGTAGAATGATAAACAGGGTTCGAATTTAACTTTGAGGAGCACTCGCAAAATTTTGCGAGTGCATTTTGAGGCAACTCGCAAAATGACAAATTAACTTGCAATTTTATTATTTGCTTTATTCCCTTATAATATTGTCTTATTAAAGTAGAAATTAACACCTAAGACATATTATGAATATTAAAAAGTATCAATCTTGAGTGACTCGACTACTAGAACTTGTTGATGGCTTATTCTATTTGGGGGGTATGGAAAGACTCGTCTGATGCTGGCAGCTTTTTGATAACAAAGCTGTCCAATTATTTGACAGTGTTCACTTTGTATATTTACCCTCGCCATCGGGTAATTTAATACCCATTCGACAAGCACGCTACAGATTTCATTAAGTCTATAAGTATTAAAAACAATAAAATAATAAATTTAAAATAAAAAAAGCAACAGTAAATTTAGCCTGGATACTTTGGACCATGAAATATATCGATCAACGAAGTCTATTCATTTTGACAGTTGGGCGGAAATGTATTCAAAGGATGATGGGGTTTACATATAGTGCGCAAAAGCGCTAAATTTAGCCAATGATTGAGCTAGGTGATTCCGTCATTCGTATTTACTTTGTATTATGCACGCCTCGGAGCATCCCGGAAAGATTCCAGATTAAACTCCGCCTTTCCCGTATTTGTTCTATTTTTGAAAACCTACTAGAGCGTGACTCCGTACTGTCTTCTTTATACCGGTAGTGTAAACATGCCACTTATAGGCTGTTAACACTTGACTACATAGCGGAATTAAGTTCATGTTTATTCTACTTTCCTTTTAACATTTTGTGGTCTAGAAAAAGCCACTCGCAGAATTTTGCGAGCTTGAATAAAAGTCACTCGCAATTTCCAAATGTCGCTCGCATTTTGCGAGTATGCGAGTCTAAATTCAAACCCTGATAAATTTAGTGGAAATCGTCAAAATGTCTGTGCATTGAAATGTAATATAGTTAAACATGTGAGTATTGCAATGCAACTTACCATATATGTGTACATATATAATGGTTCCATTTAATTAACAATCTTATCGTACAATCTCAAATTGATTCTTCTGTGTAAAAATCATATCTTACTTGAAAGTTATAATTATTTTTGTTAGTTCAAACACAGTTTATTTGAATTTGTTACTTAAACTTGAAACAATGACATAATTTCTAACCAAGATTCTTGATCGCACGATATCTTGCTCGCTTATAAGCTGGCCTCAATACATGTATTACTTATTTGTGTACATAGGTTCGTAAAAAAATCAATTGTTACTCAATTCTGAGTTACTGTTCCTGCTTCAAAGAATAAATGTCATCATGGCAGCAGCATTGTCATTCTTGTTTTCATCATGTGTTGTTAAGTTAAGCTCCATGGCCAATTATAAGAAACTGACAAAGTTTGACATCGGTGTGTATTCATGAAAGATTTTGACAGATTTTTAACTCCTGTATTCTAGTATGCGTTGCATGTTTATGAGATGTTGATGAAGGCGGGGAAGGATTATGGGATACGTAACGCTGGCTACCTCGCACTGCGCCACCTCCGTATTGAGAAACTGTTTGCTTACTGGGGTACGGACCTCCACCCGCACACCACCCCGCTGGAAACAGGCAGAGAATTCAGAGTTGCATACAACGTAAGTCCTTAAAGACATAAAGGATATTTCAATTATGTAGTAGTACCTGTAATCAAGTTAGTTTAATACAGGGATTGTTCAATGCCTTTAAATATGTAATGTTGCTTCGTCAGTCTCAATGGTATTATATGGAACAAACAGTCTCCACACAGCCCTCGTGGCCTTGTGCCATGATAACATTTGCAACAGCCTTTCAGCTTTGTCATATATTTCATATCTGTCACATTTGTTAAGTTTTTAGGATTTTCTCAACTTGCTATATAATAGCAGAAAAAAAGAAACAGTGTTATATTAAATCAATCTAAAATGGTCTAAAAAACAGGTGTTGAATCCTTGTTTTTTACCCAGTTCATTTAACATATGTCTTTGTAAGACTGAGTAAGAAATAACACATCGTGTCAGGTTCGATCCTTTTACTCAACTATGATATATTCAATACAACGGAAGTGACGTCAACGTTAAGTCCTAACGCAGCGACATCATGTTATGTAAAATCGCGCATTATACAATACAATTACAATTCATGACAATATCAATGTCGTAAAGACTCACTTTCTCATTAAACATGTGCCAATATTTTACGATAAAATTCAATTAAACAATTGATATTTTTTAAACTCATACAAAAACGCTCTGTTTTGGCATAGTAAATCCCTGGTATAGTTATGTGGAAAATAATTCCTTCATCCATTCATTTGTTTGTGAAATAAGAAATTCATTTTTTATTTCAGTCCAAAGACTTTATTGGCAAAGATGCACTGCTCAAACAAAAACAACATGGTATCAGTAAGAAGTTTGTTCAGGTTCAAATGGAAAACTTTGACATAGATTCACCAATATGGCCGTCTGGCAAAGAGCCTATTTATAGAAACGGCAAAGTTGTTGGACTTACAACGTCAAGTGCGTACGGCTTTACCCTGGGAAAGTTTGTTTGTCTTGGATACATACATCACTCGGATGAGAGCGGAAATCCAGTGAACACAACGCGGATTCAGGAGTATATAAAGGAGCGCGGGGCTCAGTATGAGATTGATGTCGGAGGAACACTTTATCCCGTCACTGTCCACACACATACACCAAAGATGGCATACACAGCGTCATACAAACCCACGTTCATACCAGTACCATCATCTGTATAGAACAGTTGAACACGTAAAATTGGTTGGGTATAAAAAAGGGCCATTTTTATGATGCAAACATTATAGAAAATTTTCATTCCTGCACGAAATTTAACTGAGCCCTTCCTTGTCTATCTTGACCCTGACTAAAACTTCAATGTGTTGAAAAAAGTTTTTCTCAAATCCCTTTGTTTCTGATATGTAGCAAGCTTATTGTGAAATAAACATTTACCTGGAGTTTATTAAGGATTGTCAGATTATTTAGTGAGTCTGCTCCTGTCCTAGAATACTGATTGCTAACTGCTGTGCTTAGAGATGTAGAGCATGTAAATTGTTGCAATATGTTTAGTTTTATATAGTATTTGTTGTCTTAAAGTGACTCATATTTTCTTTAAATTTTCTTTAAATGTTTTCAGTACAAGTCTGTGTTGGACACTCAATGTTTTTGCACATAAGACTACCTACTTACACATTTCAATGATATCATAAGCAAGAATTGACTTTGAATGAAGACACCATATAGCATTCCATTTTTTTTTGGCATGACCTAGGAGTCAAGGCCAACACTGCAAATTATTTTGTTTTATTGAATACAATTCTTGTGTAATCCTTTGAGATAAATATGGCAGAGATCTTGTAATGATCTGTATACCGGGTACTTTAAATCTAAAACAATATTAAAACAGTAAATATAAATTGTAATACTAGTCATCAAGAATATTCGTATCCATGGTTGTATATACCGGTAATCAATTGAATGAAATTTCATTTTGTCTCATTTTGCCTAGTGGCTATAAAGTGCTAGTTAAATTAAGTTTACAACCAACATAATGATATCATACTAAAGCTACCACTAAATATGTTATTTTGTGATTCACACAAAAAAGTTTATTTTTGTTTTGTGTTAAAACTTTTTTGTGCATGTGTACAAGTATAATGTTACTGATTGTAACCTTAACAAGTTTGTCATACATTTATATGGTATTCAATATTACCAGGCAAAAGATTGACTCTCAATGAATTAATTAATGGTACAGAGTATTAACACTGGTGTTATTGTGTGCCAGTAATGGTACAGAGTGTCTACACTGGTGTTATTGTGTGCCATTAATGGTACAGAGTGTCTACACTGGTGTTATTGTGTGCCATTAATGGTACAGAGTGTCTACACTGGTGTTATTGTGTGCCATTAATGGTACAGAGTGTCTACACTGGTGTTATTGTGTGCCATTAATGGTACAGAGTGTCAACACTGGTGTTATTGTGTGCCATTAATGGTACAGAGTGTCTACACTGGTGTTATTGTGTGCCATTAATGGTACAGAGTGTCTACACTGGTGTTATTGTGTGCCATTAATGGTACAGAGTGTCTACACTGGTGTTATTGTGTGCCATTAATGGTACAGGGTGTCTACACTGGTGTTATTGTGTGCCATTATTGGTACAGGGTGTCTACACTGGTGTTATTGTGTGCCATTAATGGTACAGGGTGTCTACACTGGTGTTATTGTGTGCCATTAATGGTACAGGGTGTCTACACTGGTGTTATTGTGTGCCATTAATGGTACAGAGTGTCTACACTGGTGTTATTGTGTGCCATTAATGGTACAGAGTGTCTACACTGGTGTTATTGTGCGCCATTAATGGTACAGAGTGTCTACACTGGTGTTATTGTGCGCCATTATTGGTACAGAGTGTCTACACTGGTGTTATTGTGTGCCATTAATGGTACAGAGTGTTTACACTGCAAATTCAGTGTTGGCAAATGGCCATATTTATATTCATTTAATATTTGAAAAGTTATGCCCCTTGTTTTATACTTGCCATTAAAAGCAGATGAGTGCTGATATCTACATTTTACTGGAACACTTAATATGCCAGGTGTCCAATTCCGTGGCCAGTTCCTTTTATTCTATCTAAAACTCTTATTGCTTGTTTGCTTGGCATTTTGATATGTAATCCAAATGTTCTGTTGTGTTCATTTAATAAAAGATGATCCAAACATCCTGACCTCCAATGTTTTATAAAGTCAAAATTTATATTGATTCTTTTTATAAAGTATCCGCTTTCTCAAATTTTACTAGATTATTCACCATTTTTCAAATAATAATGTGGTTTTGTATATGTGTACCTGTGTAATTTTCCTTCTACAAGACTTGTTCGTTTTTTAATCAGGGTTATTAGCATTAGTATACTGTCTTGTATGCAGATAAGTATTCGCATCTGTATTTTATTTATTATGAAGGAAAACTGTGATATGCAAATACCGAAGCCCTGTAGATGTATGGAATTCAACACTAAAATTTATTGTTGTAGTTGTTTCTGAATTTTATTCAATTATTCAATCAAGTTCTAGTGCCATACAAAATCACCAGCTGGTTTTTGGGATGCCACTTGTCCTGGTAGTTTCCATTGTATTTTAACTGACATGGCGCTAGAATTGGAATACATGTATGTCTGCACTCGATATTTAACGACTTTATCACAAGAATCAATCACTGAAAAGCTCATGTGCTTGATTATTATTTTTCAGTATTATTTACATATTTCAGTTCGTTTAAACATGATCATGTTAATAAAATAACGAAGCCTAAAGAATGTAAGTGTGTTCCCAAGTTGCTTTATGTATAAGTTAGTGTTCCTTCAATTGAATTGTTTTATATATATATACTTAAAATCCTCAGTTAAGACAAGAGCTTTATTATTTGATTTTATTGTTGTTGTTATGTGAATTGTTACTCTGAATGAACTTCAAATAAACTGCATTCCCAAAGTGTTAGTTGTTGTTGATGCAATAAAGTCTTCAGTTTTCATTGAATCTCAATCAAACTTGTACAGTATTTACTATTTAGATATCCACAGATGTCTGATCCTTTAAATAAACTGCCAGATTTCCCATGAGGCTCCATAAAATTCACAAAATTGCTATAATTATAAGTTTGTGAACAGAATAAGAGCCTCAAGTTACCAAACTTGGCGAGTAGAAACAATATCCATGAGGGTCAGTTCCTTTCAAAACACTGCCAAATCTGCCCATGCATGACTAGATTATGTCCCTTGGCTTGCGATTGGAAACATTTCTGTAATCAATATTATCCAATGTTCGATTACACTTGATAGCACAAGCTAAACACTGTAAAATGTGAGTCCAAAATTGGACCAAATCAGAAAAATGTGTCATAATTATGCCCCCCTTCGAAGAAGAGGGGTATATTGCTTTGCACATGTCGGTCTGTAGTTCCATCGGTAGGTCCGTCGGTCGGTCCGTCGGTAGACCAAAGCTTGTCCAAGTGATAACTCAACAATTCCTTGACGTATGGTCATCAAACTTGACATGAAGGTTGGGCCTGACCAGTAGATGACCCCTTTTGATTTAAGGGCTCATTGGGTCAAAGGTCAAGGTCACAGTGTCCTTTAATAGTAAAATAATTTTAAAGCTTGTCCGAGTGATTACTCAACAATGCCTAGACCTATGGTCATCAAACTTGCTATGGAAGTTGGGCCTGACCAGTATATGAGCCCTATTGTTTTTGGGGGTCATCAGGCCAAAGGTCAAGGTCACAGTGACCTTAAATGGTAAAAGGTTGTTTGTGTGATAACTCGACAATGCCTGCACCCATGGCCCTCATACTTGACATGGAGGTAGGGCCTGACCAGTAGATGACCCCTATTGTTTTGGGGGGTCATCGGGCCAAAGGTCAAGGTCACAGTGATCTTGAATGGTAAAAGGTTGTCCGTGTGATAACTTGACAATGCCTGCACACATGGCCCTCATACTTGACATGGAGGTTGGGCCTGACCAGTATATGACCCCTATTGTTTTGGGGGTTCATCGGGCCAAAGGTCAAGGTCACAGTGATCTTGAATAGTAAAAGGTTGTCTGTGTGATAACTCGACAATGCCTGCTCCCATGGTCTTCATACTTGACATGAACGATAGGCCTGACCAGTAGATGACCCCTATTGTTTTTTGGGGGTCATCATCCAAAGGTCAAGGTCACAGTGATCTTGAATGGTAAAAGGTTGTTGGTGCGATAACTCGACAATGCCTGCTCCCATGGCTCTCATACTTGACATGGAGGTTGGGCCTGACCAGTAGACGACCCCTATTGTTTTGGGGGTCATTGGGCCAAAGGTCAAGTTCATAGTGACCTTGAATGGTAAAAGGTGGTCCGAGTGATAACTTGACAATGCCTGCACCCATGGCCCTCATACTTGACATGGTCGTTGGGCCTGACCAGTAGATGGCCCCTATTAGCTTTAAGGGTCATTGGGCCAAAGGTCAAGGTCACAGTGACCTTGAATGATAAAAGGTCCGAATGATAACTCAACAATGCCTGCACCCATGGCCCTCAAACTTTACTTGGAAGTTGAGCCTGACCAGTAGATGACCCCTATTGATTTTAGGGATCAAAGGTCAAGATCACAGTGACCTTGAAAGCAAACTCGACAATTCCTGGACCTCTGGTCATCAAACTTGACATAAAGAGCGGGCCTGACCAGTAGATGACCCCTCTTGACTTTGGGGGTCATCGGGTCAAGGTCCAAGTAACATTTAACGCAAAAAAGTTAACAAATCTTCTCTGAGTGATATCTCAACAATGCCTGAACCTATGATCATCAAACTTGACATGGAAGTTGGGCCTGACCAGAAGATGACCCTTATTGAGTATAGGAGTCATCGAGTCAAAGGTCAAGTTTACAGTGACCTTAAATGCAAAAATGTTTCGAGTGATAATTTGACAATGCCCGCACCGCACCCATGGCTCTCAAACTTGACTTGATATTGCGTCTGATCTGTAGATGACCCCTTATGATTTTAGGGGTCATCGGGTCAAGGTCACAGTGACCTTGAATGAAAAAATATTGTCTGTGTGATAACATGTCAAGGCCTGCATCCATGGCCCTTAAACTTGACATTTAGAATTTTTGTGACCAGCTGATGACTCCTATGGATTTTGAGGTCAAAGGTCATGGTCATAACACACTCTTTCCTCACACTTTGAATGGTCATAATCTTAAAACTGCCTCAAAGGCATCCAATATCAGTGACAAACCAGCTGTCATTTCGGTCCATGCATATTTCATTCAATTGTCCATATAATCCTGACAACATGGCGCTCAGGGGGGAATGTTTGACAAATATCTGTTTAAAAATTAAGAAACATCTAGTGGGTTTGGGTTTTAATATCAGTAAAAGATTTTCTGATTTAACCGTAAGAACAAAAAATGTGGAAGGGCGTAAACTAGTTGGCCAGTTTCTGCTTGAGATAAGTCTTCATATATTCAGAAAATAAAATGACACTTTCTTCACATATTTAAGCACCAAACCTACTGGTCAAACTATGATCTTATTGTATTTTATAGATAAACCTTTAAGCAAACCTTCAGATGGTTTTGACCTGAGATAAGTTCACAAGTGTGTACTCATGGATGCATGAAATGTACCTGTAGCGCTTCATAAGACATGCCAATTTTCTAACATCAATGCAGTTTGCATTGAACTTGATGTGCACTTCAAAAAGAAATTCAACTCCAATTGTACTTGTTAATTCTAAATAGTAAAATTCCTCAAACTTTCAGAACAACCATTGTAACATTGATGTGGTTCACAATCTATTAAGCACACAATGATGGCTATCAATATCTCCAATTTTATTCATTTACCAGTATATGCAGATTTCATATTGTATTTGACCATTTACCAGCATATGCAGATTTCACATCGTATTTGAACATTTACCAGCATATGCAGATTTCACATATTAGACCATTTATCAGCATATGTAGATTTCACATGTTTGAACATTTACCAGCATATGCAGATTTCACATATTTGAAAATTTACCAGCATATGCAGATTTCACATATTTGACCATTTATCAGCATATGCAGATTTCACATATTTGAACATTTACCAGCATATGCAGATTTCACATATTTGACCATTTATCAGCATATGCAGATTTCACATATTTGAACATTTACCAGCATATGCAGATTTCACATATTTGACCATTTATCAGCATATGCAGATTTCACATATTTGAACATTTACCAGCATATGCAGATTTCACATCGTATTTGACCTTTTACCAGCATATGCAGATTTCACATATTTGACCATTTATCAGCATATGTAGATTTCACATGTTTGAACATTTACCAGCATATGCAGATTTCACATATGTGAAAATTTACCAGCATATGCAGATTTCACATATTTGACCATTTATCAGCATATGCAGATTTCACATATTTGAACATTTATCAGCATATGCAGATTTCACATATTTGAACATTTACCAGCATATGCAGATTTCACATCGTATTTGACCATTCACTAGTATATGCAGTCTGCACATCTGCACATTGTATCAATGTAAAGAATTTTATACTAGATTATCTGTTCAACAGATAAATATTATTCAATAAGTACAGGAAGTTTTCTTTAGGCAACCTTTTGGGCATTTAATGAGTTATAACGCGTTAAAAAAGCATGGACAACACAGACATACCACAACATCCTAAATGCAGACACTAGCCCTCCATCAGGTGAATCGGGTAAGGAATAATAAAATGAGCACTGCTTTTAACAACATTTAATAGCCAAGAAAAAAGCAATTTAAATGTCACAATTAACACCTAAACAGTCTCACTAATTGCTTTGAACAACATGCTAGAGAAAAACGCCACGTTAAAGAAATACATCAACAATTCACGATAATCATTTATTAACAACAACATACAATGGACATTTATTGCCATTTAAGTGGCAAAATGTGTACATTATTTTTAGACATCAATAATTATTATATGAAAATATCACATACATGGTGCAAGATTTCTTTAGATTTAAAAATTATCATATAGGACACAATACTGCTAACTTGTGTATATATAAATGAAAATAGTTAAATACTAAACAAATATTTCATTAACTATATTTCCTTTTAAGTTTGTTAACACATTGGTGAGATATTGCATTGGAAGCAGAAATTCACTTACTTTTTCATTTATCTTAAATGATCTATAGAGGATGCACACAAAAGATATGGCTCTTCGCACAATCAGAACCAAAAACAATAGCTTTATACAAGTTATGTCAGTCAAGCTTCAAAGTTTTTCTGCAGGCCTTTGACAAACTTGTACACACCTAATCACACTTGAAGTCTCTCCATTTTACACTGAGATCTTGCAGATGAATTTGATATTGTATTAATGTGTAAAAAGCAGTTTTGGGAGTCTATTTAGTTTTGGGAGTCTATTTACACAGATACGAGATTCTCACCACTTTCCAACAAGTACTAAGCAAGCTCAGAATCCATTTTTACATATTGAGATTATATCCACTTCTCAAGAAATATTTGACGAGCCTGGAGATGATTTCCCGTCAGAGGCAGATTTACGGGTCTTGCGTTTGGGACTTGCTGACGCAGGACTGGAGGTATTACTTCCCCTTAGTCGACTCTTCACTTCACGGACCAGCTGGCGTAACTCATCCTAAAAAGAGAGTAGGAATTAATGACAAAGTTTCTGTCATAATCATAGTAAACTTATGAGTAAAAGGATGTTGTTCTATTCATATGTATCTGTGCCTGTTACCAAAATTGTTGCGTTAAAGTCAAACAGTAACACTGTCTCATTGCCTCTCAAAATGGCTACCAGTACTTGTTGTTAACTAGGTATCTTGCAAACTTCATTATGAAATAAATCTTCGAAAAACTGACAAGTTCAACACACGCTACCTCTGAGAACCTGTACATGAGTTTGCAGTGTTTCAGGTTTTTCTTCTTCTGTATGTGGCTCAGTCCCTGATCTAGGGAGAACGCGCTGTTTTCATGGGAGTTCAGAACCTGCAAGTATAAGGTTTAAAACTGTATGAGTGATAGGAAAGCATTTTAAATAGTCACACTTGTTCTCAGATAATTCCCTCTAATTTAGATATGGCAGATCGAACAATATCTTAAAAATAACATTACTGAAAAGGAACAAATAAAAGCTTAAAAAAAACTATTTATCTGCTGTCAACTTGACAGTTCTTAATTTACCAACTGCTGAAAATAACTATTTATTTTTTGGGAGGGATTTTTTTCGGCATCAATTTAGAAGTATTTCAAACAATAAAAAGCAAAGTAAGTATAATTTTTTTATATATCTACAAACAATGAAAAATTTTCACACTGCGTTTCAAATACTTAAAAGCAAATCTTCTGTGTCATATTACCATGGACAGATAGCATATCTTGTTAGAGACGTCACAGATCACGATTTCCTCAAGCACGTCAGCTTTAGGCGAGTGTTTAGCAGGATTTTTCTCCTTCAACTGCTCCGATTCCTTCAAGCCAGCCTCCGATAATTCTCGTCTCTCCTTTATCTCTCTGTCCCTGCAACACCACACAAACAAATGTACTTCTCTTATTTTCATTCAATACATAATGTAATCCCTCTTGTTGACACAAAGTACCGCCAGCGTATTGTGGTATTGTATATAGGGGAAACTTGAATACCCGGAAGAAACCCACTTGTCTGGCACAGTGACCACTAAGCAAATTCACATGCAGGCAGGCCATGAATTGAGACCAGAATGCCTTGGGGTAAGAAGTGAGTTCTCTAACCATTGAGCTAACTGGAAAATACTTTATAGAATTAAGTTGTTATAAAATTGCATGCAGGTGCCAACCTTCGCCTTATTTCTTAGTCTGTCAATGGACATTGCTTACAAATATTGCAACCAGAGTTATGGCTCTTGCCAATTAAACATGTACATCAGTGTTTATTGATATGGATAAAATTATCAATTTAACAATAACTGAACTAATATACAATATAGGGGTGAAAAATAGAACGAAAACAGAAGAAATGAGACTATTCTAGCATGTGTTTCTACAGTGTTATATTTCTCGCTTTATAAATGCTATATTTGCTGGTGGATTGTTAACTTGTGATTCATATTTGCAAGTGAATGTTCAATTATGTATTAAATACTTATTAAGATGCTGTTAAGTAGATAGAATGAGAGTATTTAGGTCAAAATCACCCAAATGATCGATTTTTTGAGGAAAGCCTGAAAATTGGTACATATGTTCAGCATGTACGTATGATGTTGGAAAAAAGCAAGTCAATGAAGATTGGTACGATACTTACACAACTCGCTCTAAGAAAGGCAGCAGCAGGGCCAGTGTAGTATCTGGAGTTGTAGGATCACGCGCAAGAAATACTAGCAAGGCATCCATTGAAAACATCTCTGAATCATGGTTTGCACCTAGCCACTGGAGATTGGCAACAACAATACATGTAATAAGACAGATATAATCTGTATCAGCACATACATTCATGATATGTCTGAAACTACTTTCTTTACTTAATAAGAAAAGCTTAAAATGTTCATGTTGTAAAGTTCAATGGAAAGATTTGTTAAGTGTAGGCAGTAGCATGAACATCACATATGAATCTGCACAAAGGTTTCACTGTCAGACATCCCCCATCAAAATGACTGATCTAGAAAATCTATGCATTCTCACCCTCTATATTTCAAACACAACAAAGGGAATGCAAATGCTCCTCTGCTCTTGATTTTTAATCAAATAAGGGACTTCACTAAACCAACATTAAAGCAAAAGTAATGGGCCTTGCGGTACATGTGCTAGTTGTCTCTGTTTTAATCTTTAACTCTTTTGAGTTTTGGCTATTACAGGTTAAAGATTTAGCATAACAACGCCACTGACAACACCAAGGCTATCACAGAAGCTTGACTTCTTTGTCTTGGAGAAATAGACAAGCTCACAAATCATGCTTATACTAGCTGTCAAACTGCAAAGCATAAAATGTTAAAACTATTGCAATATACCTTGGCGGCCTGAAATCCCTCCGGAATCCAGTCTTGTGTGCCGTAATGGACGCTCTCCGACAGGTTGTACCCGAAGCTGACGTTACAGTAGTTTACGGCAGGAAATACAACCACGAACTCTCGGGGTGACTGAACACAGCGACTCAGAGAGATTCCCTTCTCTACCAGTTTGGCTGGAGGCACCTGTGTTTAAAATCATCATGATGAATCAAGTCATCCACAGTTTAAAAATAAGTCATCAATAGTCTTTAAATCAACAGAGACCTTGAATATAGTACTCTCACTTGCTTATGACAGAATCAATTTTTCAAAATTTTAGGGCAAGGAACTTTTTAAAGCTGCACTCTCACTGATTGAACATATTGACATTTTTTTTTGTCTTGGAAAGAGCCAATTTTCGCGAAAATCCATGGAAACCATTTATATAAGACTGCTGACAAAAAATCAGATTGCAAATTTTTATATTTAAGTTCAAAAAATGATGTTTTATGCATTTTTCTTAAACCGTTAGCAACGGTTTAAGCCATAAAACATTAATTTTTAAACAGAAATATGAAAATCTACGATCTGATTTTTTGTCAACAATCTTATATCATTGGTTTCCAAGACATAAAATAAAAAAGTTGTTAAAATTGTCAAACTGTGAGAGTGCAGCTTTAAACATTTTTCATAATATATTGTATCAATTTTAGAAACAGTTTATCCAATAGTATGTAAACTATGCTGTATCATTTGCAAATAACTAAGCAAAAACAAATATTCAGTTTAATCTCTAACAGGGATGATATTTTTTGGGCTCCAACCAATGGCTCTAATTCTACCAAGAAGTAAACTCCCAAATGATTGACATGTTATCCAAGTAAATTAGAAAACCAAAGTCATACCATGAGTGAGCCATGTTGAAGACAGAAGCCACTATCTCTAGTATGATTTGGGGCCAGTTTCCGCAGCACTGCCCGTAGATGATCTGTCTCGTGGCTTGGAACAGAGTACCTAGTATACCAGAAAAGAAACAGAACATTTCCGGTTAATTTTGCTATGCTGGAAAATCCCATTTGGCACCCCCCTGACCGATGATTCAAATGCACCAACCTGACACTTCTGATTTCAATTGCAAAGTTCATGAAAAGTACATTACAGTATGTCATTTCAATAAAGCTCAATCAAATATATGAGTAGGCAAGACCTTTAAATAACAAGAGCCGTCGTAAGACAGCGCGCTCGACTAAGCCGCTTTGACTTAGAATACAATAACGATGTAATAATACCAAGTTTGGTCTCTTTATGTCAAACCTAACTAAAATTATTTGATACATAAGGTGACTTTGATGCTGCCCTCCCACCAGCCCGCCCAAACAATGACGCAAGTCATTCAAATAACTTGATTTTCCATTATGAAAATGTGGTTAAGAATATACAAATATGCCTTTCAAAGGGAAAAAAAAATCAAAAAAATTCAAAAAAAAATTCAAGGGCCATAACTTGTATTTAGGCTTAAAACGGAGTTATGTTTCTTGTTGTAAGATGGTCGTAAATAATTTTGAATTTTATTAAGTGTATTTAATGAACGGTATAGTTTTTTTTATTAAAATCCCAACTTGCCCTTAACTTTTACTTGCCTAAAACTTTAACCTAAGTCAATCAGGGGCCATAACTTGTATTAAGGATATGGAGTTATGTAACCTCATTGGGTGATGGTCCTGAACAATTGTGTGAAGTATCAAGTCAATTGAATGAATGGTATTGGAGTTTTAAGTGAAAATCCCAACTTGCCCTAAAACTTTAACCTGCCCTAAAACTTTAACCTAAGTCAATCAGGGGCCATAACTTGTATTTAGGATAATATGGAGTTATGTAACCTCATTGTGGGATGGTCCTGAACAACTGTGTGAAGTATTAAGTCAATTGAACAAAGGATATAGAAGTTATTAATAAATATTCCAACTTGCCCTAAAACTTTAACCCAAGTTCCATAGTCAATCAGGGGCCATAATCTGTGTAAAGAATCATATGGATTTATCTAACCTCATCATGTGATGGCCCTGAACAACTGTGTGAAGTATTAAGTCAATTGAATATAAGGTATTGGACTTATAAGTGAAAATCCCAACTTGCCCTAAAACTTTAACCAGACGCCTACGCTGGGGCGAGTAGTATAGCCCACCTATTCTTCGAATAGTCGAGCTAAAAATGAAAATAATAAATCGTCAAAACGGGTTTTTTGTGGAACTTTTTGACGTCAACAGTGATCTTAAATTACTACAAGTCATGGCGTAAGAAAACAGCATCCACAAGCTTTTGGGTGAAATGTACTAAAATGTATTTTCTACATCAATTTTTAGGTATGCAAGAAAAAATATTGATCATGTTTTTCCGATCCAATTCGAAAAATCTAACCCTCAGACACGCTGCATGGCAAGCTTTGTACATATGTGCATGTCCTTAGGTCAGATTTTTCTATCGGACCTGAAACACAGATGATAGATATTATTCCAGGGATTTTGGCCATGCTGAAAATTCCATCTGGCACACCCCATGTAGAATGTTTTACGTCCAACAATGTGCTAATCTAATCCTTTTACTGTAGTGGTGATAATAATCAAATTATGACATTTCAACAGAATGCCATTGAATATGTTTCATTGCGAAATGGAAATTATAACTGAAAATACGTCGGGTAACAACATTGAACTTGCTATTTCTATGTCAATTTTTACACGAATAACTTTGAAATGGATACTTTTGAGCATGCAAGAAAAATAGATCAGTCATGTGATTTGAAGATTGAAAAAGGTCGATTTTTATATTGGGACAGGAAACTCATTACAGATATCATTAATCCCGCATCTTACCCAAAACACTAAATTTCCTATGCCTTATCTAGAAAAACGTTTAAGAAGAGTAATCATGTTAGCTTTTTACACACTGTATGATTGTTAAATTCTTGAACAAATAAAAATAGTGGCATACCAGACAATTTCATCGCCCTGGTGAAGATATTGCACTGTGGGAAGGTTGTGTTCATTACACGAGAGACATTTACTGGTGTACAACATGCTGGCATGTAGAGTGGGCACCGTCACTCCTGAAATATAAATGTATTTCGAATTGTTTGTACCGGTACTTCAGGTATCTAACATACTAATATTGTTCACTCATTTCATTGAGTCATTGGCAATAATGTTATTTTTTTGTGTCTGGCATGATAAACACTCGTATACTTAATTCAGTCATCTAAACTTGTCAGAAGGTGAGGCAGTCTTTTTTTAAAGTCTAGATATTTGCCTCTCATCCACGAAGTCCCAATTTTAAGTTGTTGTTTTTTGCAAAGCAACAGACATTACACAGTCATGGTCTTTTAAAGAGGTAAAACCAGTAAGGAACCCTTTTGGCCCCCAAAAAAGTTGAAGGATATTTGACAATGTCTTCTTACAGTTGTTTAATTAATGGCTCTACAATGCACAATCATTCTTTAAAGTCTTTAAAGAATGATTGTGCATTGTAGAGCCAAATAAAGTACCACCACACTCACGAGTAGATGGCATTACTATGAAGAGTCTTAAAGTCCCAGTTTTTTTTAAACGTTATCCGGCCTTTGAAGATACTAATACTATACTTCTATTTACAACAGTTGTCATGTATGTATAACAAGAGTTTGTCCATGTCCCACCATTAATAAGAAACACTTCTCACCAGCAATAAGCCCCAGGTGGTGTAGAATTGACCCCTTGCTCTCCACAAAGTTGTGTAAATTCCAGCCATGCCTGACAATGAGAACAAAAAATATAATGATAGATAATCCCACAACCCTTGAAAAATATATTTTAGACAATAGCTACAAAAAAACAAAATAACTCGACTTACGGTGGTTCATTGAAATATAAGTGTGGCTTATATCTCCATAAACTCTCCATTTGAAACAGTGACCTCGGCGTGGTTTTCCAATAAAGTTTCAATTAAATTTTGCTTTTTGTTAAACAAAAATTGCTTGTTTTAAGGTAAGATTGCAGTATATCACATCATGAAAACCAAAATTAAATATTTCAATTGTGGAAATGCCATTCGTGAAAAATTACTTCTGGTCCTCTTTACTTTTATCCTCTATAACATTGTTTGATGTGAATTCCCTTTTGTGTCTCAGTCATTTTCATAGTTTAAACAAAATCTTTAAATTAAACACATCATCTCTTTTACAGAAAAAAATAATCTGGGCTTTTATTTATATCTTAAGTTATTTCCAAACTTAAGTAAATTTCACAAGTTTTTCATAGTCAAATTAAAAGAGAAGTATATATGTTTTTAACATGCATTTACAGTTGAAGCTTGCTATCTTTATCTCTGTTCTCAATTTTCTGGTTGTGTCAAACTTGTTTTCCTCGTCCTAAATCTATTTCTTCTGTTTCTATTTAAAATTGGTAAGTGCAAATAACTAAAGTTGTTTGCTAATGTTATATAAAAAAAAAGACATTTATTGTTCAAGCACTCACAAGGAAATGGCTTATGTATAAAATAGGGAGATTTTAGAGATATTCCATAGATTAGTGATTGTGATATGTGATCATCGTTTTGAAGTGCTGTATAGTTGTTTATTGTATCATGTTTGAGTTTATTTTATATTTGTGGAAGTATTATTAATAAACTTTACATTACAAACTGGTTCAAAATCAGTGAGAACAGAATTCAGACTCCAATGTGTTGGGTTTGGTGCCTCATTTTTTGTGTATTTCCTATGCATCAAATATGATTTTTTACCAGAGGTACCAAAGACTTAGACATTGCAAGAGAACAAGAAATGACTTAAGTTGGGAACTGACTGATGTTTTCTGAATACCAGCCCAGGTTAGCATCGGTATGACAACATTATTATGAAGACATATTACCTTGCATAAGGGTTATCTCTACGAACAGGAAACATGCTGCCATAAATACTGGTGTCTAGACTGGCACCCTGCACTGACACATGGTCATCAGACTGGTTTACTATTTCCCAGTAGTTTGACTGGAAACAAAAACATAATAACAGTATATACAAATAACACATTTTTATTTCCTAGAATCAGCTCAAGTGTAAAGTTTTAAGTATAAATAAAGGTTATATTATAGTAAAGGATTAAGCTTTTAAAATAGAACTTTATATTATTTATTATATTTTTGAAAGTAATCATATTTGTGCTAACATACATTCACCACTATGTTAGTTTATACCTCAAGTTCTTCCTGGTCAAGGGAATCCCCATACAGTGACTGCATGTTCCGTGACGCTCTGTTGAACCCTGACAGCAGCTGTGACCGACCCTGGAAATATAGAAATTTTGGATAAGAAAAAAGCACATTTTCCAAATTCACATTTTTTTTACATTACACTTGGTCTCATGGCCTGTATTCCTCATTTTCCTGATCTGCATTTATCTAATTACTTGCCTTATAAACCACCTTCCTGCTCCTATGGCCTTGCCAGATAAAACTAGAAATGTGTCCATAGGACATGGATGCCCCCATATGCCGCATTTGTCACAATAGAAAAGGCCTTTATTTTGTCCATTCTCCATAAATGTGCATCAAATTATAAGTTCTACAGCTTAATAACGTCAAATACCTTCCTAAAAGATCTCATGAGTGTATGATAAATAGTTTTGAAGCTACGAGGGACACAAGTTCAATAAGTAAATTGCCTAATCAAGGGCCATAACTATGGATATAATATGTGCAGCAACAAACCAAAACACAGGCGCACAACTTCATCACCTGAACATTATCCCCAAAATTTCATTACTCTAGGTGAAATAGTTTTTAGCGACACAAGTTCACATAATACTTATGAAAGGAATCACAGAGGCTCGGACAGACAAGGGCAAACCTATATGCCCCCACATTTTTGAGGGGCATAACAACTTACTTGTAGCACGATGGACAGTCAGGGATGTGATTGACCTGGCAATGGAGGGCTGAAACCATTTCGACCATGGGTTCTTGGGGCACTTTTGGGGTCAAAAGTACACTGCCGTAGAAGAAAAACTGGCTTTTCAGAAGCTCTTTTGTGGGTTCATCTGACTTTGGATTTGAAGCAAACTGGGATATCAACTCTAACAACCAAAAGCGCCCTAGTTACTTTTTAATCAGCTAAAAAAAATAAAATTATTTCATTTTTTTTTTTTGGGGGGGGGGGGGGGGGGGGGCTGGGGCCATTAGATCCGCGGAATTCCGCGAATTCGCGGACAAATCACATCCCTGACGGTGGTATGCGATGTCTTGCTTTTATGTACTCGCCTGATAATACACCTACCTTGTAAACACACTTGTAGCACTGTGGAGATCCGGATGTCTGTTCCTGTTTTCTGCGTTCAGCCTGCACTTTATCCATGAGCTGGTCAGTTTCCTCCTCAGACAGTGTCTCATAAGCCAGTAGGTATTTGCAGTAAGCATCATACAGCTTTGATACACGGTCAGCCTGCAATACAATTATTGAATTAATATTAAACTTAAATAGTATCATATATCGAAATTACTCTATTGAATTAAAGTTCATACTTTTTTTGCCTTTATACATCAGCAGTCAATTATAAATAATAAACTTCGATAAGTTGTCCACAGGTTATGTTTTGGCTAGTTGACTCAATAAAACAATTTGATTGGTTAGGAGTTGCCATTGGATAAATATTGACCAATCAATAAACATCTGAGACTTGAATAACTTTAATCAAACCAAAAGCTTAATGGGTTTTATACAATTAGCTGCTGAGCTTTTACATCCTTCTCGTCAAAGGTTTAATGCTTATGAATATTCAAACTACCACAGCTTGGTGATAGGTCAAAAATCTTGTTATTGAATACAGAAATTCAAGTTCTTCTACAGTCTTTGTTTGTTTTTTTCAAAAAGAGTTAAAATACCTGTTTCGGGATCCTCATGGCGTCTGCAATCTTCATCCACTTTTTCTCCTTACCCACAGTTCCCTTCATACCCCCGTACTTGTGCACAAGCTCGTAGAGTTTAACAAGGTCAAGCTCAATGCCCCCAATCTGCGGCACCTGGAACTTCTCACGGATTGTGTCCTCGTGCAGACGCTTTATGTACTTAAGCTGCTGGGTGATAGGACTCCACCTGATAAGGAGTAAGCAACATCCATAATTATATTTCTCTTATATCTCACAATGCAATTATCTTTTAACATGCCAAGCAGAAAACCATAATTTTATCTCAACATTTGATTTTAAGTACTGGTATAACTGATGTATGTGAAAAAACATAGTGTGCACTAAATAACTAGCATTAGGACTTTAAAAGTAGGAAAGTTAAGAGTTTGCACTAAATGTGCCTAACACTTCTGTACTGTACACTAAATGTGCCTTACACTTCTGTACTGAACACTAAATGTGCCTTACACTTCTGTACTGTACCCTAAATGTGCCTAACACTTCTGTACTGTACACTAAATGTGCCTAACACTTCTGTACTGTACACTAACTGTGCCTAACACTTCTACTTCTGTACTGTACACTAAATGTGCCTAACACTTCTGTAGTGTACACTAAATGTGCCTAACACTTCTGTACTGTACACTAAATGTGCCTAACACTTCTGTACTGTACACTAAATGTTCCTTACACTTCTGTACTGTACACTAAATGTTCCTTACACTTCTGTACTGTACACTAAATGTGCCTTACACTTCTGTACTGTACACTAAATGTGCCTAACACTTCTGTACTGTACACTAAATGTGCCTAACACTTCTGTACTGTACACTAAATGTGCCTAACACTTCTGTACTGTACACTAAATGTGCCTTACACTTCTGTACTGTACACTAAATGTGCCTTACACTTCTGTACTGTACACTAAATGTTCCTTACACTTCTGTACTGTACACTAAATGTTCCTTACACTTCTGTACTGTACACTAAATGTGCCTTTCACTTCTGTACTGTACACTAAACATAATCAGTAACTTCTTAAGTTTAAGTTGCTCATTTGATAAACCAAAAAAGTGCATAATTTGTTATAAAGATTAAAGAATATATCAGCGTTATTTTGGTGCTTTTTAACAAGGGAATTTGTGGCATGTTGCGTTAAAGTAAAAAAAAATGAAGGCTTACATTTTTTATCTGTACACAAACATAGATTTTTGTGTTTTGATCATTAAAGTCAAATGAGTTAAACATGATAATGCATTGAAATTAAAAATGCATTTTTGCATGAACCTTTATTGAATGCCTTTTAAGACTAAGTATGAGTGAACAGTTGGACCCTTAATTTATTGTATTAAAACATCACTGCTTACTTATGTAGCAACTTGTGTATGTACTGTATGTAGGTGGTGAAGCGGAAATCTTCAAGCTCCCTGCTCTCCATCTGCAAGACACAAACCAGGGTGTCACTTAAACTGATAAAGGTCCCCAGGGTCAGAGGAAGTACTTACACGGGCAAACTGTATGGTTCAATGGTATGGTTCAAATCAAAGAAAAAGGACTGAGTAGAATTCCATAAAAAAAGTTCTCAAATAATAATTACAGGAATGCTTTCGATAAAAGAAATATATATGGAATGATAACAAAAATCAGCTTACTGTTGAAATAGAAGAAAATGTTCTTTAACTTGACAGTATAAATTACAAGATTTACCTTCCAGCTACAAGGGGGAACAATCTTGCACATGCCGTACTGTTCAGCCTCAGACTGAATACTCTGTATGTAGACAATGGGATCCCTGAACTGTTCCTCCGATGGGTAATACGTGGGACACTGCACAATCCCTGCTACGTCACTCGCACCTGGGAATCTCTCTGTCTTTATACGAATCTCCCCAGATGCTTCACTGCCTGAATTGTGTCAATGTTATCAACATATTAAAAATGTTGCCAATTTTTATATTATTTTCAATTCTGGGAATTAACATAAAATAGCAACAAAATACACTGTCTTATTCAAAAAAACTGTTGTAAATTTAAGCTTTAAATAAATGAATTAAGAGGCTTCTAAACCAAATTCCATTTAACAAACCAGTTAATATACAAGAATCATGAACATTAAAAAAAGATTAAAGCACTACTGAAGAATAACACAGTGCCAAGCAAAACTCAAAATGACTTTATGACACAAAGAAGAAAATGCTTACCAAAAGATGCCTTTGAGATATTTGACTCCAGAGACAGCTTCTTCTTTTCTTTATCTGTGTGACTCGATTTCCTTTTCCTTTCTACAATTTTTGACAAAGCAGAACGTTCTTTCGACGACGAAGCTTTTGGTGTTGCCTTTACCTTGAGTTTCAACTTTTTACTGGCAGCCATTTTAGCTGCTTTTAGAACAGATTTAAAATGAGTGGCAGCTCTTGTCATGGGCCTGTGCGGTTTAAAAGTTTTCTTAGACTTCATTTGTACACTAGTGGCTAATTTTTTCCTTGGGTGCAAATCAAATCTCTCACTTTTCAATTTTTTGGACTTTGATTCTGATGACCTTCGTTTTAAAAGAGTTTTGACTTGCTTGCTCTGTTTAGCGAGCTTCATTTTTTTCTCCGGGGTGTCATCTTTCTGTTTTACATCTCCCATGGATTTACGTTTCCTGACTTCCCCACCCCTGTCTTCAATGTTCAGTCGCTTTTTTACTTTGGATGGGGAATCGAGTCCATATGCCTGCAAAAGGAATGTTTATTATTAAAAAAAATTGAGCTCCACAGCACAAGGCATACATATGTTGCAAATTTTTCAAATAGGAAATTATCATTTTTTTGAAATCTTGCCTGAATTTGTGGCAATTCAAAAAGGATGTTTATAGAATAAATGTATATAAAGAATGTTGTCACCCTAGTGCAAGAATTCAATAACAGCGTATAGAAATAGAAGCAGTTAATGAGTTCTTGCATTAAGATGCATATACTATTGATAAAGGGCTTAGCCCAAAACATTTATTGAACATGTCAAAATGTTCTTTTGATATCATAGTTTGCCTTCTCAATATATATAATGCATTTAGTCAAACATAATAGCCATAATAAAACAAAACCTTCCAAAACAATGTTTTATAATGCAACAAACAATATGAAATTAAATATTAAAGGGACTGTGTCACAGATTGGCACCAAAAAAAGTTTTTTTCTGTAACGAATCTCAGGACAATTATCTAATAGAATGTGTTACACTTTGATATCATAATTGTAAAAAAAGTACCAAAATGTAAAAAAAATTGTGTCGGAGGTTCGACCCGCATCGCCAAAATTGAAGTCCAGTGTCTTACTCACTGAGCTACAAAGGCTTATACTAATCGGCTGACATAATTAAGCTATACACCTACCTCGGTAATATCACGTGATAACACTGACTAGCCAATCACGCATAAGAAATGAATTCTACCTGGTAGACATACCCAGTAATTTTTTTTAATGGAAAAATACGAAATAACTGCTAAACTTAAATAAATTGTAAACTATGTGGTACTTCAGTTAGTAAGTTTCAATGCATTGTACACATCGATGCCAAGTTTATGTCAGTTTTCGACAATTTTCTCTTTTTTTTGCTATTTTATCATACGTGAGACAGCCCCTTTAAAATAAATTAAATCAAAGTGATTTAACAGTGCTGAGCAATGCTAAGAAACATTGGAACATGAACATTTAGCAATGTGAATCAACTGATGCAAAATATTGCACAACGTGATTGCAAAACCCTGTAAATCAGAAAAGCCATTCATCAGTATTGCTTAACATGCATACAACTCCATCAACAAATTGTGTGAACCATTTTAACGGTTAAAAGAGAACATCTTTCGGGTGAATACCTCAGCTACCAAATCCTTAGATTTTATTCCTGTGAAATTTGGAGTTGAAGTCAAAAGAGTGGAGGATTTTTGCAAAGTTCTGACTTTGAATTTAACTTCTGTGCTGGGTTTTGAGTAGCTGTGATCCACCAGGCTCAAGGTCACCGACCGCGTGATTCTTCTAGAGGGACATCTAAGCCTCGACTTTAAAACCTTTCTTCCAGAAACGCCATAAACAGGTTCAAAAGACTGTTTAAATTCACCAGGCAGACTACTAGTAACTTGGTCACTTTTTGAATATGACATCTTCATTTTCTTAGACCTATCCTCAGTAAACAAACATTTCATTGGTGTATTACATGTATTTTCATACTTTCGTCGAATCATAAGTTTTTCCAGTTCAACTTTTCCCGCTATCGGTGAAACCATTATGTCACCAGCAGACAGAATTTCATTGACGTCAAGTGATTCATTAAGACTTATGTCAAGTTCCATAGCAATGTCTAGCGATTCATCCAGCTCTGAATCCAGTGGATCAAATAGCGTTGTGATCAAGGCATCACCATTTCCTTTACTTTCCTCTGTCATTAGTTTCCTTACAGGATCATCTGCTTCTGCAGCATGATTTTCAATTCCATTGTTTATCTTTGAAATGTTTTCTTTAGTTTCTACATGAGATTCTGCATTTACTGTACGTCTGATATTGGTTCTATTTAATTTAGCATTACCTGTTACATCAATATGGTTTCCATTTTCATCACTCTTGTGTGGCAAATTAACAAGAGTTATAGATTTATCACTGATGATGTCTTCCAAGTGAGGTTCAGGGCCATTCAAGAATATTCCAGAATCTTCATTGATACATATGCTACTTGATGTGGTGGTCAGTGAAGCATTCTGAGGATTTGATGGATCCTGTTTTTCATGGATTGAAAATTTATACAAGTGAGTCAGATCTTCTTTTTACAGTATGTTAAGGTACCCCACCCAGACAAGCTGATTATATTTATGGATTTGATGAATCAACAAACCAAAATGTTTCAGTTTGATGCCAGGTGACCTAGTAAAATTTTGTATTGTTTGAAATGGTATAACTAACTTCCTGATTGCTAATATTCAAATAAATTGACCAAAATAATATTATTAATACATGAAGTTATTTCAGTTTGTATATTAATTTGTTCAATCATTCAACTGAAATTTGATGTGAAATGACCTCAGCAATCTTCAAAAAAGATATTTGATATCATTTTTTTTCGAATATCCTGTTGTTTTTTGCACATAAAACCCTTTAAAATTATACAGAAAATAATATATGGGGTCACCAGGTATCAAACATCATCAAGGTAACAGACACCTTAATTGGTTTCTAGACACATCAGTGTTTTAATAATGTTTTATTTTTCAAGAAATGCCTTAGACAAGAAAAAGTAACAAAGAGCAAATACTCTAATTAGACATAAAAAAAGCGTAAAAACATGATTAGCTAAAATAGAGTTATTGTCCTTGTACAATGCACTTCTTCTCATTGTGTTTTTCAATTGTATGAAGTTTAATTAAAATCGGCATAAACAAATAGTTTTCAAGTTATGCTAGGGACAAAGAAAATTGCACCGGACTGACCAACTTACCGACACAACCACAGGGTGCCTCTAATATAACACCTTCCATCTTTTGTTGGTTTAAATCTAAGACTGCACTCTCTACCATAAGATTATGAATTGTATCAAGATGCTCATGTACAGGAATGCAGATGAGGAGGAGTTTAATAATACTAAGTAAGGGATTATCAAACAAAACAAACCCAAATATAGCAGAATGCAAGTTACTCAGTGTACTGGGGTAATGTATCTTATACTTAACATCATAAATTGAGAAAATATACAAACACAACAAATGCTTGTATATATATAGTTTTCCACAACTACTGAGATAATCATACTGCACTTTCCATAAACAAGTTAAAGAAAAAGAAAATGCACATTCATTCATCTTCAAAAACCAAATATGACCAAATTTCAACAGTTTCTGGGTAGAGCTACTGAAGTTATATAAACATCATCATCAAAAATTCTCATAATCATACCTTTCTCTTAATTAATTCGCCATCTGATACTGAAGATTTCAGCTTTTTTCCGCTCTCGTTCTGCTTACTTGGCGACTTTTTCCTGGCCGCTGACAATGTTGCCATTGCTTTGCGTTTTAATGCCAGTCGATCTGCCACGTTGTGTTTCCCAGGGCTGCGAGACTTTCCTGACATTTTACCAACGGGACCATAGGCATCTACGAGTCTCTTTCTGCTTCCTGGAGAGAGTTTTGACCCAGAGCGGTTCTTCTTGCGTCCCATGTTTGCAAATCCACGCGCTGTTTCAGGTGTACTGGCAGAGGCGCGGGCTGCTTTTCTATTTGGTGTCTGCTGCTTCTGTTGAAAAACAAGTATTTGAGTAACTTGGAACATTTATAAGTTAGCAAAAACATTCATCAAAATGTAGGAACTATAAGAGGGATATTAAAATGCAATAAAGAGGTTTAGGGATTGTGGTGTAAAATGTAAGAGGCAAGAAAATATTTTATAGTCGGAATAAAACAATGTAGAAGCATGTTGATTGTGGTTTAGGCACTATTATAAATGGATCACTTGAAAATATAATAATTTCTGTAAGTACAATGATATGAATTTATATAATATCATTATATCATTAAGTTCACAGTCTGATCATGCTGATGCTGGCCAAAATAGCGGATATGGCCTTTAGATAAATAAATTACTATTGAAGTTGGCCTTCTATTATAATTGATAATAATTTCTATTCAAATATCCTTTAGATCTTACATTTGTGAATTCGGGTACATCCATACTATCCTCGTTCTGGTGACTCAGGCTGCTACTGGAGGCAGGAGAACTCTCCCGTGTGAAGCTTGTTCTCCCGTTTCCTTCTCCAGCTCTCCCGTTCACTTCACCATCGTCCTTCTTCACGTTCATAACATCCAGGTGTGCTGGCAATACTGAGGTACCTTGAGGAAATGATTCAGATATTTTTGTTTCGGCTTCCTTTCTATAAAATCTCAATGATTTCAATTTAAATTACTCAGCTTGAATTTGCCAAAGCAGCTCATTATAATTAATTGAACTTTCGCTATAACTTGCAACTTGTAATTATGCAATGCTTCAGAATTCAAGTTCTTTTGTCATTAGATTTTTAAAGCATTAGTACATGTTATATGGAGATTTGTATAAGCAAAATGTTTAAACAATTGTAAAGAAAGCTCTTACCTCTGAAGCAGAGATAGGTAAGAAAGTCCTCAGTTTTGGGTCGAACAGGAAGTAGTTTTACTGGTGAAATCTTCAACTTGGGCTTACTGGGGGGTTCCGAGGAAAAAGACGGGCTTATACCAGCCGCAAATTTCCGCTGGGCGTGGATCTTCCGCCTTAAAAAGCCAATATATTGAAAAATTAAAATAGATATAAACCTGTAAATGTCAGTTATATGTTATTTATATGTACTTGGGTCAATTCAAATTTAATGTAATATTCATACATGTATGTATTTGGGTCAATTCCAATTCAACATAATATTCATATGTATTTTGGTCAATTCAAGTTCAATGTAATACTCATATAACTTTGGGTCAATTCCAATTCAATGTAATATTCATATGTATTTGGGTCAATTCAAGTTCAATGTAATATTCATATGTATTTGGGTCAATTCAAGTTCAATGTAATACTCATATGAATTTGGGTCAATTCCAATTCAATGTAATATTCATATGTATTTGGGTCAATTCAAGTTCAATGTAATATTCATATGTATTTGGGTCAATTCAAGTTCAATGTAATACTCATATGAATTTGGGTCAATTCCAATTCAATGTAATACTCATATGAATTTGGGTCAATTCAAGTTCAATGTAATATTCATATGTATTTGGGTCAATTCAAGTTCAATGTAATACTCATATGAATTTGGGTCAATTCCAATTCAATGTAATATTCATATGTATTTGGGTCAATTCAAATTCAATGTTATATTCATATGTATTTGGGTCAATTCAAATTCAACATAATATTCATATGTATTTGATTTTAAGAAACATCTAAATGATACAGATCATCATGGTATACATTACAGGCCAACATTTTAAAATAATTCCAGTAGGAACCACTTTTTCAACAACTTTTATAATATCAACCAAAAGCAATCTCTACTTTAAGTACTTTTATACACCTGGTTAGATATTTTAAGATAACATTTTGTAAAGCATGCAAAACATTTCATTATTGTCTAGTTTTCATGCATACCCATGCAAAGTCCCAATTAAACTGAGTATTAGTCCCAATTAAACTGTTTATTACTAAGTACAAATGCATGCTGCTGAGGGAACACCAACACTTTGCTGTTGTATTCTTCATTTCAACAAGGGACATAACTTAATAAACATAAAGGCCAGGGTTATGGGCCTTGCAGTTCATATGTGTATTACCTCTTTCATGTTCCATTTGAATATCTTTCATTTTTTTTGGCCAAGTGCTTGCACTACAACAACAACAACACTAAGGCTATCACATTACCTGAATTTTTTTTTCTTTGAACAACAGAGGAGCTAAAAAGCTCTGTCGAAGCACGGTTCTTAAACTTCACATGAAAATTAAATAATGTGATATAGTGCACTAAAAGGGGCATGCAAATGCTGGCCTGTATCTTAATGATATGGTGATAGTGGTGGACTACATCTAGATAGATTTTTATGACTATTTCAATGAGTGCTTATTTTTGATGAAAGTCTATTTCTGTATGTATGCATTTTGATTTATGGAAGTGCTTGCATTTGAGGACAATGTTGCCAATAACAATATTGATATACCATATATATCAACTTTGTTACAATTTGTATTTACAAACTCAGAAGAAAATCCAACATTTTTTGGCCTATAATAGAAGTGACTTTGAAAATAAAAATGAACCAAGAAATTTGTGCAATTACAAAAGCGTGTCTGTTTTTCAACTTGCAAAATTCAAAAAAAGCAAAAGTGAACATAATCGCAAACATCCTAGTATTAAAACTGCATGGTAAACACACATTTAACAAGAGCATCACAGAGTGAACTTCAACCTTCATCAATTTTCATTTCAGTTTGACAAGGGGCATAACTCAATTATTATTAAAGCCAGAGTTATGGGCCTTGCTGTAAATGTGCTCTAGCAACATGTGCACCAAGTTTCATTTAAATATTTTGAACAGCTTTAGTGTAATGGCCAAGGTTTAGATTTTTGCACTTAATTGATGCTGCTGACGGCACTTAGGCTATCACAATACCCTGACTGTCTTCCTTGGAAAAACAGATGAGCTGATAAAAATCAATCCTAACTTAAAAACTAAGATTTCACACAGGGTCGGACAAAAAAACAGGCAAGCAATAAAAAAGTGATTCTATAAAATTAGAAAATAAGTGAACAACAGCAGAAACAACACCAACTGGAATATCTCGCTTCTGAACTTACGCCTCGGACGAACTTAAAAGTCCCGACCCATTCAAGCTTGAGCTAACAGGCTCCGAATGAATGGGCTTGAATGAGTTAACTGCAAACTTTCTTTGGGCATGGAATTTAGCCCTGAAACAGCATTTAGGGTAGTTTGGGATAAAATGGACAATATAATTTCAGCATAATAATAGTAAAATTCTTTAAATCCATTGATGGACTCACGTTATACCCAGACTTGAAACTTTCATGATAAAGCAAAGTTGTCATTCAAAAATCATACAAAATATATTTCATACAAAGATACACCAGTATGACTACAGTATATTAATATTAAATTAACATTGTTATTCTCTAATAAAATCATTAAATATTTGGATTTGATTGTTAATTTTCATTCCTTGCTTGCTGATTACAAAAAGCTAAAAGATAAGCTTGAATATCACCTTATTTATGATTATATGCAATTCACTGCGGTCAAAATGCAACTACATGTATAAACTACTATAACATTGTCTATCTCACTTACTTCTTCACTTCACTGGGTTTTGGCGATACTGATTTCTCAACGAAGGAATCAACACTGCTTTCATCTAAGAACTTTGATTCACCCATTGATGACAAACTGGTTCTGAAAATAATGGTAGAAGTGTAAACAAGAGCACTCCAAACAGATGTTTAAGTCTGTCTGTTTTTCTCAGTTGATTATGGAGCATCACTAGACAATGAAACCAGTCTGAGTGTTACCCAAATATGTTATGTCAAGGGTAACATGTCTACCCACTGGTTGTCCCGGTTGATTATGGACCATCACTAGACAATGAAACCAGTCAGAGAGTTACCCAAATATCAGGGATGTGATTGACCTGGCAGCTGGAGGGCTGAAACAATTTCGGCCATGGGTTCTTGGGGCACTTTTGGGGTCAAAAGCACACTGCCGTAGAAGAAAAACTGGCTTTTTAGAAGCTCTTTTGAGGGTTCTTCTGACGTTAAATTTGAAGCAAACTGGGATATCAACTCTAACAACCAAAAGCACACGAGTATCTTTTCTAACCAGCTAAAAAAAAAATATATATATAAAAATATAAAATAAAAAAATTGGGGGGGGGGGCCTGGGACCAACTTGTCTACCCACTATTTTTGTTTTGGTATAATTTGTTTAATATTTTCATTCTTGTTAAATATTTTCATTCTGTTTGGACAGATAAAGGAAATTATCTTTATGATGATCATAATTAAGTATTTTCATTGAATAAAATCAAGATTAGTGAAACATTTGGCTTAGTAAAACATGCTACTTAAGCTTGTAATGCTTAAGAATCAAGTCGATGACAACATGATCATTCATCTTACATGACATTGTACCTCCTGTGGCAATGAATCGTTGCCTGATCTGGCTGTAGGACAGCAATAAATCTCAAACCACTGTACCTGCTCAGGCCAAAGGACAGACCATCATTCATCCCGTGATTGAGGTTACACCTCTTGTAGCATTAAATGACAACCCATCCTACCTGCTCTGGCTTTATGATAGACTTGGTCTATCCTTCAACACTATCTTGCCATTTGCTTCATTCTACTTGGCTCTTTGTGAGGGTCATGCAGTAATGCACGGTAATTTTCATGAACCATCATACCTGCTCTGGCTATAGGACAGTCCATCCTTCGACACTGCCGGGGAATCTGCTTCATCCTCTCCTGGTTCATCCCGGGAGCTACGCCGTGCCTCCTGCAGTGATGCATAGAGAGCCTTCTTCAGTTCCCGTTCCTCTTTCCAAGACAAGCCAGACACAGAATCATCCTGCAGTTGAAATACATTCAAAATTAATGTACATGTATCACTATAATATGTGAAATTGGAAAACAACATTAAATCTAGAAAAGCGATGTTCACTTTTCCAAAACATTGCACATGTTCTACTTTAACGAATTCGTTGTGGTCAATTTTAACCGTTTTAACCGTCTAGTGGTTAAGCGTCCGCCAACAGAGCGGGAGGTTGTGGGTTCGATCCCTGGCCGCGTCATACCAAAAGACGTTAAAAATTGGTACAAGTAGCTCCCTTGCCTGGCCCTCGGCATTTAAAGAGTAGTGCTTGGAAAAGTGGTGTACTCAGTACTGGTTTAACCAAGGAAAGTTGTACCCCGTGTATCGGTGCTTTACACCGAGCACGTAAAAGAACCAAGGGGTCTCTTCGAAAAGAGCTAGGGTATCGCATCCGGACTTCCTTGTATCCCACCACTGTCTCTTCAGCATGCTGTCCCTTCAGCAAAAACAAAAGGACCCCGTTGGAAATAAGTGCTTGCACTTCACGGGTTATCCTTGACCGCAAGGTCTAAAGAAATACATACATACATACAATTTTCTTCATTAAGAACATTACTGTTAAGCATGGATTTGTTAAAAGTTTAATGCTTACCCAGGATTTCTATAATCTTATTAGAATGTTTACAAAACAAGGTTGACTGTGATAAGTGAAGCACAGAATACCCTGAGTCCCTGACAGTCATCACCTAGCATCTTTCTTCAATCACTTAACCAGTTGACAAATATATAAACCTCTGTCTGGTTTAACAGCGTCTGAATGGTACTGAAGTTATTATATTAATGTTATCAAGACCATTAAAGCTTTCAAATACTGACTTGTCTCCATTCAGGGTTCCCACTCAATATTTTTATGGGGACGCATGCACTGTTTGGATGCAAGACCATTTGGGGGGGGGGGGGGGGGGGAATGAATGATTGCTTGTGTTAGTACTGTGTTATTTAATTTTAAAACCCTTAAAAATTAGCATTAGGGGAAATTAACTGCCTTTGTGTCATTTTGTTACTACTTTATCTGCATCAAACCCTGGCTGCTGGGACATCAAATTTCAGATTTCATTGATACACTTTCTGTGCTTGCATGCACACTTTGCATCAAATTATGTGAGTGAACATTTCTTTTTCTACAGTGATTATGCACATTTGTACTTGATTTGGAACACTGCTCCATTTTAGAGTCATCAACACATTACTCACCTGATACAGTTAAAAACAACCCCCCCATAGTAAGTTGACATGGGTTGAATCTATCTGGTAAAACAGGTGTTTAATTTTCGTTTAATATAAAGGTATATTAATAGGGGTATTCAGACTAGTATTTTTGTTTACACTCATGTCTCGTTGGTGCCTAGATAACACACAATTAACATCCCTGTAAATGTGTTCTTGTTTTATGGTGTTTTTTTTAATATCCTGTATCAGTCTTAGGGAAGACTGGAGCATTTTAAGCATGGAAGAATCTGCAGCCTTCTAGGTCTGAGAGACATGAACATACTGAGCCAGGCAGAGTCTTAAGACTTAAAAACTGACTGCAAAACTAACCATATTTTTGGGTGATATATTTCTCTTTGGCCTCTTGTTTTTTAGTTCTGATGCTGATTTTCGAGTCATCATTGGCTTCGGGGTTTTGCTCACCATGACTGGTGACTGAAAAACAGAAAAAACATTTCATTAAATTTAATAATTCTATTCATGAAAATAATATGTCCACACTACTACCAGATTGCAACATATTCCCACGCTTATCACAAGTATTAGCCAAGTAATTGCAATATTCACTCAAGCGAATACTACTTACATTGTGCGTGAAAATAATGTTGTTTTTTTGCACTTGAATTTTAATTAATACCAGTATTGCTTACTTTTGAGACGGCCCCTTGACACTAACTTAATTTAATTCATATTGAAAACCAAACGGTATTTGAATGCAACTAAATGGTTTCAATGAGACAAACAATGCATTATAAATTCCACATTGTACAAATAACTAGTTATACAAACCAAGGTAATAAAAACTGAGCTGTTAAAAGGTCGCTTTATTTATTTTCACTTTCAGTCTCTTTCTTGAACCTTACTTCCGGGCAATCGAAGGAAGTAAATGATTACTAAAAATATTGCGCTTCTATTTAAGATTGGTAAAATAATAATCAAGGTGCAATGCTTTATATTTTAAAGAATTTTATGCTAAAAAGTGTGTGTTTTTGCTACATTTACGTTAATGTTTATTCACTGCTTGACATCACTAAAGATGGCGACCTACCTGAGGAAGCCGGTCGATTTTCTGAAGATTTTTGCAATTTATTTTATTTTCCTGTGTTGTTCATGTTATGGCAGTGTTGACGACAGCTTTACTGAAGAACTTTACATCAAATCTTTAGAAAGAGGACATGTATTAAACCATTTTCAGTTTACAACTCTGTGGAATTCTTCAATCTCTGATGAAAATACATGTAAGGGGCAGTCTCAAAAGTATTTTTTTTACTTCTCTTTTTGCAAGTGGAAGTACGTCAGTAGTAATAAGTAAATTCTAAAACGTATAAAGATAGGGTAAAATAGAATTGTTTGTGCTCTGACAAGAGATTGAATTCGGGATTCTGACTAGATGGATCGTTTAACTTTAATTATTTCATTTATTGCTTTCGAAATTTGTAATGACTCCTGAAGATATTTGTATTTTTTTAATATACTTTGCACATTCCAGTTTCATACATGCCATATTTCTGAGGGACTTCTCGGGGAATTTTGATCTGAATTCTAGAGGATATTGATATTAGACCAGGGGACTTTTACGCAGCATATACATTTATTTATTGCTCTAATTTATGTACAAGATAAGAATAATTTACATATAAAATCGTCATGTCAATTCATAGTATAAATATAATTTTATAATACACCAGCATTAATTAAAGAAAAACAGGACATTACAGCACTAGAATGTTTTTAAGCTAGCACATTCTCACAAGTCAATTCTTATAGCATTGAGCAAAATAATAAAATATTTTCACAATTAATTTGATCATTCATTAAATATATCCAGCAAAACTCTTATAAAACACTTTTTGGACTAAGTCAACATGGACTTCATTGAATTTGACTCTCTTAATATTATGGATGCTGTCCACTGTCAACCTTGATCTTTTTTCCTTGTTTTTTTTACATATATTTTATTCTCAGGAATTACAGCGGATAGTGATCCCCGCCTGGGACAGGGGGGTAGGTCGGAGCTGGGTGATCCCCCCTCCCAACCAGGGGATATGGCATGTACATGTATGCAGTTTTGTACATATATCTTATTACATACTCAAAATCCTGATTTTTGAAATAGCCTTGATTTCACCTTCCAGTTAAGAACTACAGATATTTCCCAAAAGCTCTTGGCGATGTCTTGGCAACATACAAAGTCCAGGAGCTGCACCTGTCGCAGAGTCAGGGTCAATGGGACTATGAACATTGGGGCTACCAGCCAGAGGATGCTCCACCAGGTGTGGAACTGTGGGTCTGGTTTCAGCCACAGGCCAGCAAGTATGTGCTTACAGATACCACTCGTATATGAGAGATAAACTATTTATTAATCTTTGTCTATTGTAAATTTGCAAGTGGGTTTTCTCCGGGTACTCTGGTTTCCCCCACAACACAAGACCACACTCTCACGCAACATCATGCCAACGAGAGTGATTAATATAAGTTGCAATAGCTTGTTTCACAATCATTGTAAAATTAAATAAGTTTAAACTAAACTAAATTTGTCAAAAGTATCATACATGTATCATATATATGTTATCTTCATGTCAATTTTTCTTTTAAAATGCGTCATTTCATGGTTGTAATTTAATGTACCGATTTGTGGCGAGCATGGTGAAAACATTTATGTACATTTTGATGGATTAGATGAACGGAAGTTAATTATTGTTGTGCCATCGTGAAGATGAATAACTTCTTGATTAGTTAATATCTCTATAATGTGTTTTGAATACTGAGTTTTTTGTGCCAAATTCAGTGTTCAAACATTATGCTATCTACACGTCTTGGAATGGCTTGTTTCCACACTAATAATTAATAGCTACCAGTATCAGGTACACATTTTGATATTGCATAATTGATGAGTATTTGGTGGATGAAATGATGGACAATGACTTTGAGCATTGGCACAACATATTTATTGTCAATAATAACAATTAATTTTCAAAATTCGAGCCACTGTGGATTTTATTGCCCCCTGGACTATCCTATCAAATCTTTTTTGTAGCCTGTGTCATTTTTTCATTGCCTCGAGCAATCAGGCTTCTGTTTATTTCGCACACTGAAAAAGATATGTATCATTTATTTGCCACTCAATCAGTTGTCTAACTGTTTTTTTTCTTTTAGCCATCTTTTGTAGCATTTGTTAATATTTTTTTAGCTTGGACCAGGTCTGGGCTGAACTGGTAAATGCACTGTCTGGTCTGTTTTGTGCCTCCTTAAACTTTATGGACTCGAAGGCGACAGTATCCCCTCGCTGGAGCTTCCGACCTATGGGTCTGGCTTCAGAGTACTACAGCTTTGACTCAAGGCTGATGAGATACTCAGCGTTACCCAGGGAGATCGTTTGCACCGAGAACTTGACTCCGTGGGAAAAACTCCTTCCATGTGAAACACAGGTCCGGATAAATTTGACTTTTAATATTTTGCTTTATATTGTTATCATACTTGTTTATTTGTCTACATAGGAAACCATAAAATAGAAAAGATTGCTTTCTGTTTAAAATTTAAACTTCATAATTTATGTCACATTAAATTTCTTGGAAAATTATCATGGTAAAGACTTTGTGCATCATCATAGCTTTTACTTATTAAAATAAAAGTGAATGGATGTGGTGGTGGGGGAATTTTTTATTCAGAACTGAATCACTTTTAAAATAAAACACAATCTATAGTCCTTGAATGTGTAACTTTATTTATAACTGATTCTGAAACTATGATTTGTCAACATGCAGTTTATCATAATCTGAAATGATCACTTCTATTCTAATGTAGCATGAAAATTGGCCATGACAAGTTAAGGTAAGTGATCAAAATACTGCTAAGTTAAAATGTGCAGAAAGAACCACCTATAACATTTTTGTTTTACCTCCTAACATTTCATTTCTTCGATTGCTGTCAGTCTCGTAAAAATGCAGTTCGAAAATATTTCAGGCCGGTCTAGCCAGCCTCTTCAATGGCGTGAAGATGTACGACTCCAGTTTCCATTCCCTTGGTCTCCATGTTAGACCCGTATGCCAGGTGCGTAGTTTATTTGTCTTTCTTGTAGTTTGACTGTTTTACATGTACTGTGTACCGATTTATTTTAGTGCCATGGCGAAAACTGTTTGAAACACATCTGAAGAATCTGACATGCTGTTTAACCCAGTTTCTTGGTTAGAATTCATTACTGATGTAATTATGATATTAGTTAATCTGTCAATGAACTATTTGAACTCGATACAAGTAAGTGTAAAAACTATTTTTCATAGTTGGTCAGGTTTTTTTTAACTGGTACCTAAAATAAGGTCTAAGTTTGGTCCCATTCACAATGCCAAAAACAATACTGTTTTTCAAAAAATGGACTCAAAATTCACTTAAGTATTGTAAAGAATAATTTATTTAACACAGTCTTAACAAGTAAAATTTATACAGGTATGTTTTAAAATCATCTTATTCTCTTAAATCAATTAAAAAGTGACCTAAAAGTTTTTTTTGCTCTTTTTTTTATTTGAAATATACTACATAAATTTCCAACCTTTTTTGATATCTTCACAACTTTAAGAGCCCTGGCCCCATTATCAAAACTAACTTTTGAAAAGGTGGAAAAAGATGCTGCTGGTCTGTTTTTGAAGAAACTTAGTTGAGGTTTTGTGACTTTGTCATAGTAATGGCATCATGGAAAAATCTTAGACCACAGAACATACCGGTAATTAATGCATATTTTTAGTACATGATTTTTAATATCCTTGCATAAAGGATAACAGTATCAGTCAAAATATGTTCGTGAATGCTTTTTAATTTGCTTGTAGGATGGAGACTGTACAAAGGAAGGGATCGAATTGAAGCAGACACTATCAGTTGTGTTTAACCCTGTAAATAATAATAGGGGAAATATCCAAGATCACCAAAGTAAGCATTGTTTCTCAAGCTTCTACTTAAAAATTTTGTTACTGTTCATGAACACTTATGTGAGATGCTGACACCAGTCCCACAACGGACGAATGTTACTACATATACATAAGGTTGCAATATATATAGCCCGGAATTAACTTAACTGGGTTTTCCCATGCCGGTACAAATAAAAGGTGAATATCGAGCTATTGAAATTCATGTAACATTCCAATGACTCTATTGTCTCCGAAGTAACGTGTGTATATAACAACGGTTTAATTTTGTTTGTACCGGAGGATTAGGCTGGAAAAACCCGAATAACTATAATTCCGGGCTTAAGCTATTAGCACTGATTCATTTTGCTCTGCATTCCAAATGATAGACTTTTTGTTTTGTGAGAGGACTTTTAGTTTTGTGAGAGGACCAATTATTCTTAGCTATGTGCAGCAGCAGGGTTCTCACAACTATGTCTTGGATTGTTGTGTTTTTGCTCAGTGCCCATGATTGTGAAATGAGTCCAACCATGGTACACTGAAAATTTACTGAATAACGTGGGATAACTTTTCTACATGTCCCAGTTATCATGTAATCTTTACATGAATCTTGCCTGAAAATAATCTGTGTACCAATTGAATTCGCTGTCATTCTTTATTGGCCCTATTTAAGAAACCGCCTTTCCAACAATTTCTCCATGTGACATGCCATGTTTCTATATTCAGATTGGAGTCTTAAGTCAATGTTTGATCGAAGTCTTCACAAGACGTGCCCGGTGGCAAAATTCAGCAAACTATACGTAGATTCAACTCTGCATCCTGTGAGTGGTTTTACAATATTCTTCATATACAAGTATTTACCAATGTAATGGCCTACCCTAAAAAAGGGATTAACTCAGAGGGCATTCTATCTTGATTTCCCACATTTGTGGGTATAGGTTTACTAAAGTCAATATTGTAATAATTTTCTGCTGTAAAACACTGCTGTAAAAATATTCTTTGGGGAAAAAGGGCATGGCCTTAATCTGTTGTTTTTTATCTCCGAATGGTACCTGTTCTTCTAAATTTTATTGAACTTTTTTATTCCACAGTTAAATATTTCCAAGAAAGTTTGCCATACTATTTGTAATAAATTATGTCATTTTTAAATCAACATTTTTGTAGAGACCAAAAATGTTACTTACTCCGGAGCCAGATGAGGTGTTGAACACCAGACGAGGGGGTGATAAGCGTGTGTACGCAGTGTACGACCTCAGACAACACACAAGAGACAGCGTACCATTCAACCTACAGGCATCTTACAACTCCAGGGTTCAGTATCAGGATGTTACTCCACCCCCTCTGTATGCACAGAGATTTGTGACAGGTTGGTTAAGATTGTATCCATACGTACCACATCTGTTTGGTAATGCAATATAAAGCGGTTTATCAACAATATCGCACATTCCATGAAAAATCTTGTTTTGCTATAGATATATACCAAAAATGGGCCCAAAATGTTCATGATGTTCATCTATTCCAGGTTACGGCCTGGAGAAGGGTGGAATCTCGTGTATCTTGTATAACAATCTCGACACAAACCTCACAGTCATCTACATGGAGACCATCCCATGGTACCTTCGGGTCTACTTCAGCTCTGTACATATTGAGGCATATGGAGTTACAATCAAACCTTGTAAGATGTGTTTGAGTATTATTCTAGTAACAAATAAGTGGAAAATCTGTACTACATACTTTTACACAAATTGATTGTATTATTCGACCCTTGTACCTGTATGTGATTTATTCCCTCAGCAGGTTATTGTGGGACTGGTGTCAGCATCTGACATAAGAGGTCTTTGGTTCAAGCTCCACATGGGGCACTTTCTGACGGCGTCTCCCAATGGACCAACATCATAACTGGTTTTATCCAGAACATGAACACTTTTGTGATTTTTAGCAGTCTGTTTTTTGAAGAAAAAAAGTAAAAGTATTGTCATAGTCTTGATGCCCTTGTCCTCATCAGTTTCATTGTGCAATAACTTTACATTGGCCATACATCGAAATGAAGGGGGGATATTCTGATGAAACTTTGAGCACATGTTGCTAGAAACAATATGCACATGTTTAGCAGGACCTATAAATTTGGCATTAGTAGTTGTCCAGTTATGCTTATTGTTTGATTAAGTAAAACTGATGTTTGCAGGCATTCACCTTTATTGTATATTTTTAGACAAGACACAGTTTAATCCCGGGAAGGACAGAAAGCTTCCTCATCAGCTTGAAGTTGTTTTCCGGCTCCGCCCCCTTTCTGTCACCAAGATCAGCTTTGAGTTTGATCGAGCATTCCTGAAATGGACAGAGTACCCACCGGATGCAAATCACGGGTTTTACGTGAACTCTGCGGTCATCTCCACCATGCTGCCCTCTGGTCAGCAGTACACGGCAGTTCCACAAAATGGGTCTACTTTCAGTGATAGGTTTGTATTTGGTCCTGAATGAACTTTGAAATGTGTCGTAAAATATAGAATAGAATAATATAATGAGGATCACCATGATTAAAAAATAATCACTAAAGCATTTTCATTAGAACTCCGCAAAAATATGCGGGTGGCCTATAGGAAACACCCTGTCTGCCCCTCTGTCGGTCTGTCCATCTAAATTTTTGATGTTTTTTAGCTTGCCTGATAGGGATAAAACGATGATTGAGTATTGTCGAAAGTCGATTATTTGTGTCCGAGGTCGACGATAATCGATTTCATTACTCCATAATCGATTATTGCTAATGTACGGCAAAGGGAAGTAACCGTGCTGTGTATGTACTGATTTTCTTTAAAACGGGAAACGGTACGGACTTCAAACTTTCAAGACTTGCCCACAGTAATAATATGTTCTTATGTGATGATTAACAGATATATTCTGGGTTATATACTTAATTTACACACCATTTCAAATATGCTATCATTCGGGGCCCTTATCACTCCTGTGATGGATTAATTTTTTTATATAGCTAAAATAGACCTTCTCTATTTTACACAAGACCAAGGTCTGTACTTAAATGGTCAATGTCACACTTAAAGATCAAATGATCCTTGTCTGGGCTGTGTCTTGACTATTCATTATAGGATTTTCAAAAAACTTGCCATGAAGGTTCACTGTCATGAGGTGGCATGTTGCGCACAAGACCCAGGTCTGTTCCTCAAAGGTCAAGATCAGTGTGAGAAGTCAAAGGTTAAAATGATCTTTGTCAGCACTGTATCTTAACCATTCAATATAGGATTAAACAAAATCCATGAAGGATCACAATGATGGCGTGTCTTGCACAAGACCCAAGTTTATACCTTGAAGGACTATGTTTAGCTTGGAGCTTAGAGGTAAAAGGTTGAATGATTATTTGACTGACTTTATATTGACCATGCAACCATGAAGATTCACCATGATTAAGTGGTGTGGCATACATGACTCTGGTTTGTACCTCAAAGGTCAAGGTCAAACTTGTAGGTTAAATGTCAAATTGGGTACTTTTGATAGGACTGGTCTGGACTTAACCCTGTCAGGGCTGTATCTTTACCATGCATTATAGGATTTTCAACAAACTTGCTATAGAGGTTCACCATTATGGGACAGGGTGTCACATGTTCCACATATTGTTCAACTCCATTAAGTTTTGTGTTACTATGCATTGTAGAGCATTATTAATGTCTGTGACGAAGGTTCTTTAAAAGGGCTTGATATGTGGCCCTTTGATGTCTAGATTTATTCAGTTATTATGTACAATTCAACTCCTGTCTTTATTTTACAGCCTAAAAGACGAAACAATCCAGTTCTTTTTACGTCTACATACAGAGAGCTTACTGGTCTCCTTGCCGACCCCAGACTTCAGTATGCCGTATAATGTGATCTGTCTGGCGTGTACTGTCGTCGCCATCGCATTCGGATCGCTTCATAATCTCACCACACGGAGCTTTAGGGCAGTGGATCCATCAAAAATGAAGAAGGGCCTGATTGACAAACTAAAGAACCTTTTGAAATGGAAGAAAGCTGAAGAAGTGAAGGATAATGAAGAAAAGGATGAAAAAAAGGATACAGAGGATGATACTGATAGTCCAAATGTGGGTGAAAATACAGGAACAGCAGCAAGAAAAAGGGCTAAAGCCCCGAGTGACAGTTCTGAGGAGAAGTCTTGATAGCAGCACTGGGAGTGTAGCATTTGTGTACGCAGATCAAATCTGATTCCATTCTAAGAAATCTCTTGCTCATATTTGTCCATTTTCACACCAAAGAACGTTTTATGACTGTGCCTGAATGCATTGAAGGATAATTTTTATGATGCTCAGAAATTGTCTAACCTAAACCAGTGTTTAGTTTTTGTTACACTTTAAACATAAATATTAAAGATGAAATATGAAATGTGAAATTGTTGAGTGTCAGAACTTCGGATTGCATCATTGCTTCATCCTCTGTTTATGTTCAAAACATTGTTGAAATCCAAAATTATGACATTCAAGTATTTCAGAAAATGAATGTCCGAGAGTATTATAATAAATGCTGTGTTTTAGGGCATTTTCATTGTTGGACTTGTAAAGCAAAAATGCTTGAAATTTTGAAACATTTAACAAGTCATCGCATCACGCTCATTTATTCCATATACTGGAAAATGTTGGTTCAATAGAAACAGACACAACTACTACATCAGCCTAAACAATGACTCCATGATGATAAAAGATAACAATGAAATGTAAATTGTCTTAATATTTTCAGCATCTCCTAAAGACGGTGGAAAGGCCCTGGTATTTGAAAACAGGTGATCTATAATGATCATTGTGTTAAGACTTGTATCAGCATTTCTTTGAATGAGAAAGCAATGTAGAGATTAATAGAAAATATTTATTATATAGAAGTTATTGTACTATGTTGACGTTTTGAAAGATTTGAACATTCTGATTAGTTTAGTCAAGAGTGGATAGTAGTGGATTGTTTTATTGTATTGTTGAGAACAGTGCTCAAACCTGTTGTAATATTGTAGTGCTCTCTGTCTCTCTGTGACCACACATACCATTACACCCATTGTGTTACTCATGTAATATTGTAGTGCTCTCTGTGACCACACATACCATGAGACCCATTGTGTTACTCATGTAATATTGTAGTGCTCTCTGTGACCACACATACCATTACATCCATTGTGTTACTCCTGTATTAGTTTCAGATGTATTTTTCCACTTTGAACAAATTTATATGAAACTAGAAAAAATAAAAATCACATTCCACATTGTGCATAGACAAATATTCAGTTTGCTGATTGAGTTCACTTTTATTTCTGTGTTGCGTGGTAATAGCAGCGTCTGATGGACCTGTGGCAGAGTCACTTGAGAAATTCCATCCTATCATGACAGAACTTGGTGACAGTGTTTGTGGTATCAATTTCAACCATAAGATAAATCACTTTTGAATAGTAACTCCAGTGTGCCCCTTTTTCATAAAAAAAATAGGTTTACAGACAATTAACATCATGATAAAGCTCGGTAACAATGTTTATGGTCAAGTTCCATTGTAAGATGAATTGCCCAAGTAATATCAGAGTAAGGCTCGATTACAATATACAACTTATTTTTATACCCTTGACAGTATATTGGAGTCATCCTGTGATCTTCGGTTGAACCATTGCAATTTTTCTTGTCTGGAACATAACTTCAAATCTACTAGATGGAATGTAATTAAAGTTCATACAATGATAGAAAATAATGTCAGAGAGGAAATGCAGTGTACAGGAACCATAAACTATTATTACAAAATACAAAGCAATTTTATTCCCCTTAATTGTTCTTGTTTTTTTTGTCAATCTTTTGTTAATAAATTGAAAACTGCTGGATGGGATTTATTAAAACTTAATACAATGGTACACCAGAAAGAGAGGATGTGCAGTGAACAAGGACCATCGCTCATTTAAGCCCATTACAGAGTTATTGCCCTTTGTTAATTTTTCTTGTCAGGAGAATAACTAAAAAACTACTGGATGGAATCTAATGAAACTAAAGTATGGCCAATTGTAAAGCTCAATGAGAGGAAGTGTAGTGTACAGAAACCATAACTCTACAGAGTTATTGCCCTTTGTCATGTTTTCTTTTCCAGAGCATATAACTTTTGCATGGAATTGAAGTGAACTCGATACAATAGTAAAGCATAATTAGAGGAAATACAGCGTACAAGAACCTTTACTTCCTATCCACAGGTTTGTCAATTTTAAGTGGGATTTTTTTTATATTTTACTGCTCGTATTTCCTGTCAGGGTGGCATTCGGGGGAAGTAATCACATTCAGTCATTGCTCCAGTTTGTTTTTGTATAATAATCAAAGTTTTTAATCTTTCACACAGTTAGGTCCATTAAGAATATAATTGGTATTACAATTGGATTGACAATAGGCGCTCTTATCTGATGACTCATCCAATTCTATGGAATTTTGAAGTATGTTTGTATCAAATTATAATCCACCATATTTTTTCAATAAACCACCAGAAAGCATGAATAAATTATGTTCCAACAGCAAATTCTAAACAAATTCTGTAGATATTCATTTTTATTTTACACTCTATTTATGATTTCATTTCCATGTTTCAGCAAACATCAACACCATCTATTCTGTCTTAATCCTCTAGCACCTGTGGGTCCAGGGGTCAAGGTCCCAGGTTTTGAACTGCGTGCTCATGCCTGTGGGTTCATGGGAGTGGCACTTGTGCAGGTCATTGGAGCTCACATGGTGGCTGTTCACATACTCTATGTTGAACACAGCCTGTCAGGGGAAATTATATTCTCCAGGTTGAACACTGCCTGCTTTCTGTTTTTAAAAATGCATGTAGGGAATATACAGGAATATTGTTATTTGTCTTCCCAAAAAGTCTGATAAAAATCTTACTCTGAACTAAGCAACACAGTCATGTTAGTCAGGGACCCATTTCAATAAAGATATAAGTAGATGGAAATTTTCTTATTGTTATATTTTCATTATTTTGCAACAATTTTGTTTGAATTGCCAGTTGTTTTAAATGAAGGAAACAAAAAAAGCATGTGACCATTTGTGACATCTAAAATACAATTTTAATGTAACAAGTTCTGAAACGAAACGGACCACTGGAGACTGATAAAATGAATGCCAATCTTTAGTCAGCAAGAGGATATCAAAAGAATGGTCCCATGCACCTAAGCAAGAGACTGGAACAATAATGGTCGCATTTGACAAAGCCAAATAGAGGTCACACTCCAGTATGCTGGTGACTGGAAAGATAATGTGAAATAAATCGCCATACAACTGGATCTTCAAGAATGGCCTATGACATTGTTGTTATTCATGAATGACCTTTTTGTCATTCAGGAATAGCCTAGGACCTCTTTGTCATTCAGGAATGGCCTATGACCTTGTTGTCATTTAGAAATGGCCTATGACCTTGTTGTCAGTCAGGAATGGCCTATGACCTTTTAGTCAGTCAGTAATGACCTATGACCTTGTTGTCATTTAGAAATGGCCTATGACCTTATTGTCAGTCAGGAATGGCCTATGACCTTGTTGTCAGTCAGGAATGGCATATGACCTTGTTGTCATTCAGGAATGGCCTATGACCTTGTTGTCATTTAGGAATGGCCTTTGACCTTTTTGTCAGTCAAGAATGGCATATGACCTTGTTGTCAGTCAGGAATGGCATATGACCTTGGTGTCATTCAGGAATGGCTGATAGAGCAGACACTCCTTCCCTCCATCTACGGTGTGACATTCCTCGTTTAGCGCCCAGTCAAAGTATGAGTGTAGTTGGGGAATCTGCTCGGCATCGTTCTTCAGGCTTATTGACAGTCCACGGTTGTGCGCCTCTAGAGAAAACAGAGTCATCTATCTATAAGTAAATTTCTAAGCATTTTTGAAATCCAACCCATTTTGAACATTTAAAAAAAAATCTGAATTCTACCAAAATCTGAATTCTACCATAATAAACGAATGAATGGTAGAACTGGTACCTGTAGCAAGCCACCTGTTGTATACTATTTGGTCATGTGCTGTAAAGCCAATGTTTGCATTCCCGTCCTCGTGGCCGTCAACATTATCTGGTTCGATCCCGTCACAGCCTTTATTTTGGGCAAGGTCCATACGGGCAGACATGATTCGCTTAACGTTACTGCTTCTGAAAACATATCAGTGATTGGATGATAAAATGTCTGTGTTTTTTCAAAATTAGTTATGAAATGCTTAAAAATAATTAAATTTTATTTTGTTTGAGGTGCTAGATCTAAGACAAGATGCCATTAGCAAATTACAGAAATGTAAAAAAGGATGATTTTTAAGGATAATATGTAATGTTCATGGAACAAATTTAAAGACTTGCAGGTATAACTATAAAATGCAGAACCAAGTCACACCTGATGTCTATCCATTTCTCGTCCCATCCGTCCATTTTATTACCAACGTCATGGTTCTGGTCGAACTGTCCAGCGTCTGGTCGATTGTGGTCATAGGAACCAGCTGAGAAGTAACAGATCACTTTTCCACCTTTGCTGTGTAGAACAATGGCCACATTATTAATGTCTTGTTTGTCTGAACTTATAATAGCATCAAAGGAATATTTTGTGATAATCTAAGTACCTAATGACAATGTGATGACTATGTAATTTGACTGTATGAAGACAGAGTGGTTATCTTACTACACGATGACAGCATGAATATCAGAACACACAATGACAACAAAAAATTAAGTCTGTAAATGACAAAATGAAAAAAAGACTACACAATGACAACATAAATATCAGACAACAAATGTCAACATGAATATCAGACTACACATGTCAACATGAATATAAGACTACACAATGACAACTTTAAAATAAGAATTAAAATGATGACATGAAAATAGGACTACACAATGAAAACATGAATATCAGACCACTCAATGACAACATGAATATCAGACACTGAATGGCAAAATTAATATCGGACCACTCAATGACAACATGAATATCAGACTACTCAATGACAACATGAATATTAGGCCACACAATGACAACATGAATATCAGACTACTCAAGACATGAATATCAGACCACTCAATGACATGAATATCAGACCACTCAATGACAACATGAATATCAGACCACATAATGACATGAATATCAGACCACTCAATGACAACATGAATATCAGACTACCCAATGACAACATGAATATCAGACCACATAATGACATGAATATCAGACCACTCAGTGACAACATGAATATCAGACCACTCAGTGACAACATGAATATCAGACTACTCAATGACATGAATATCAGACCACTCAATGACAACATGAATATCAGACCACTCAATGACAACATGAATATCAGAGTACTCAATGATATGAATATCAGACTACTCAATGACATGAACATCAGACTACTCAATGACATGAATATCAGACAACACAATTACAACATGAATATCAGACAACACAATGACAACACTTATTTCAGACAACACAATGGCAACATGAATTTTAGAAAACACAATGGCAACATGAATTTTTGACAACACAATGATAACATGAATATCAGACAACACAATGAAAACATGAATATCAGACTTCTAAAAGAGTCATGACAACATCAATATTATTCAGAACACACAATGACAACATGAAAATAGCACTACACATTACAACATACAAAGTAAACTGCCCAATGACATCTCGTATATCATACTTCTCATGACAACATGACAGCAAGAGTACAAAATGACAACATAAATATCATGATAAAATGAATATCAGATTACAATGACAACATTAATCATGTATGTCACATGATGACATGAATATCAGACTACAATGGCAACATTAATCACATGTCACATGATGACATGAATATCAGATGTCACATGATGAAATGAATATCAGATTACAATGGCAACATGAATATCAGATGTCAATGACAACATGAATTTATCTGATGGCATAATGACCTCATGACTATCTGATAGCATGATGACCTAATTAATATCTGATTTCATTACGACCTCATTAATATCTGATTTCATTATGATCTCATGAATATCTGATGGCTTAAAGACCTCATGAATATCTGATTACGTTATGACCTCATGACTATCTGATGGCATAATGACCTCATGATTATCTTATGGCATAATGACCTCATGAATTTTGAAGGCGAAATGACCTCATGAATATCTGAAGGCATAATGACCTCATGAATATCTGAGGCATAATGACCTCATGAATATCTGAAGGCAAAATGACCTCATGAATATCTAAAGGCATACTGACCTCATGAATATCTGAAGGCATACTGACCTTATTAATATCTGAAGGCATAATCACCTCATGAATATCTGAAGGCATAATTACCTCATGCATATATGATGGCATAATGACCTCATGAATATCTGAAGGCAAAATGACCTCATGCAAATATGATGGCATAAAGACTTCATGGATATCTGATATCATTATGACCTCATGAATATCTGATGGCATGTTGACCTCATCAATATCTGATGGCATAATGACCTCATGAATATCTGAAGGCATGATGACCTCATAAATATATGATGGCATAAGGATCTCATGCATATATGATGGCATAATGACCTCATGAATATCTGATGGCATGACCTCGTGAATATCTGAAGGCAAAATGACCTTATGCATATCTGATATCATTATGACCCATGAATATCTGATGGCATAACGACCTCATGAATATCTTATGACATAATGACCTCATGAGTATCTGATGGCATAATGACCTCATGCATATACGATGGCATAATGACCTCATGCATATATGATGGCATAATGACCTCATGGATATCTGATATCATTATGACCTCATGAATATCTGATGGCAAAATGACCTCATGAATATTTTATGACATAATGACCTCATGAGTATCTGATGGCATAATGACCTTATGCATATACGATGGCAAAATGACCTCATGCATATATGATGGCATAATGACCTCATGGATATCTGATATCATTATGACCTCATGAATATCTGATGGCAAAATGACCTCATGAATATTTTATGACATAATGACCTCATGAGTATCTGATGGCATAATGACCTCATGCATATACGATGGCAAAATGACCTCATGCATATATGATGGCATAATGACCTCATGGATATCTGATATCATTATGACCTCATGCATATCTGATGGCAAAATCACCTCATGAATATTTTATGACATAATGACCACATGAATCTCTGAAGGCTAAATGACCTCATGCAAATATGATGGCATAATGACCTCATGAATATCTTAATGCTTAATGACCTCATGCATATATGATTGCAAAATGACTTCATGAATACCTGATGGCATGATGACCTCATGACTATCTGATGGCATGATGACCGGAAAAGCGAATACCTACATACATGTACATGTAATAGCAAATTGGATGTCAATCTTAAAACATGATGTCCCATGATAACAATATGAATTTCTGACTCTAAATATGTATTGCAAAGTTAACATTCTATTTCCTACTTTCCTAATGCCCTGATCCTTCCTAAGAAAATACTATTAATGATAATGTTATCTTGTTTATACATGGTCTTGATCATGATTTGGATTCCTTTAGTTAACTATGAACCTTATTTCATAAAAAACATTTTTACCAAATTTCAAGACTGTGCGAACTTTGATATAAGTATAAAATAATAAGTAGATGTTTATTTACTTATGTATAGCCTGAATGTCGGCGGTGGTAATAGCCCAGAGGTCAGTGTCATACAGGTCTGCGTGCATGCTGTGGTCAAAGGGTGTGTCATCGTCTACCTGGAGTTGCCACTGGAACACCGCCCCTGGGCGGGGCTGATACACCACCCCCTGGGCCAGGGGCAGACAGCTCAGCAGCAACAATAACATGGTGGCTCACTTCTTGTAAAACATATAAATTCATAAAAATTCAAATGATTTGTTTACAAATATGTTAAAACATACAATGGGCTGTCGTTCAAAACGTTGTTAAAGTTCACAACATTGTTTAGATCATCAATTAAACTTTCAAATCGGTATTGCTCCCAATTTTTTATTAATACACTTGTGATCTGCAATATTTCTAACAGGATTTGAGACAACTGCTTCAGCAGTTCTTATTTATATTCAAACATGTAAGCACATCATCAAATATTTCAGATTTAAGTTAGCAACGATGATGTTAATCATATTGTTAACTTTAATAAGGTTCTAAACAATCATCCATTTGTGTTTACTTAGGTTTTACGTAGAGAAATGGTATACTGTTGTTAGATCAATAAGATTGATGTACCCGACTTGTACAAAATGAAATCATGACATATGTAAGATTTTGGTACCTTTTTGTATGAACAGAATGAAATAAATATACTATGTGATAAAACCAGATAACTAAATAAAAGAAATTGCATGCACAATATTCAGTAATTTATTTATATGTAACATATTAACCTACTGTTTTTTGAGCTTCTGTAAAAATCTATTTTGAATAGCAGTTGTACCTACTTGTTGTTACTTCTCTGCAAGAAGTATCCTTATATAGTTAGGACTCTGTTATCTCTGAGGGTCTCATAGAACTGGTGTCAATGACACTGATTACCTGGCCTATGTTGCACTGATAGTCCTGTCCCCATCGCCGTTGAACATCAGAACATGTTTGGCATCAGTGAGATGTTTTATCTCTGTAGACCAAACTTATTCCTTCTGCACATCTGGGTTCATCGCTATGATAAAAATTGTCGAAGGTCACATGTATGAAATATGCTGAGGTCAGATGTATTATGTCAGGATTGCAAGATGGCAATGTCTATGTTATCAGCTCTGTAATATACACTGTCAAGGCAACGCACTTATATTTCTTGACAATCCCAAAAACATGTCATGGATACATTTGCTATTGCGATTTCCATCACCTTTTACCAAGAATGTCAAGGAAGCATTTGTAAAAGATAAGGCTGTATGTCAACGTTACATTTGTAAAGGAACGGGCAGTATGTCAAGGTAACATTTGTAAAGGTAAGGAGAGTATGTAAAGGCAATATTTGAAAAGGATAATTCAGTATGTCATGGTAATATTTGAAAAGGAAAGGGCAGAATGTCAATGTAACATTTGTTAACGATAGGGCAGTATATCAAGGTTACATTTGTAAGGGAAATGGCAGTTTGTCAAGGTAACAGTTGTAAAGGAAAGGGCAGAATGTCAAGGTAACATTTGTTAAGGAAAGGGCAGAATGTCAATGTAACATTTGTAAAGTTAAGGACAGTATGTCAAGGTAATATGTGTAAAGGAAAGGGCAGTTTGCCAAAGCTACTTTTATAAATGGTAGGGCAGTATGTCAAGATAACAATTGTACAGGAAATGGCAGTATGTCAAGGTAATATTTGCCAATGAACGGGAAGTATGTTAAGGTAAAACTTGTAAATGATCGGGTAGTATGTCAGGGTAACATTTGTAAAGGGATGGGCAGCATGTCAAGGTTAAACTTTTAAAGGATAGGGCAGTATGTCAGGGCTACATTTGTAAAGGAAAGGGCAGTATGTCAATGTAACACTTGTTAAGGATAGGGTAGTATGCCAATATCGTATTTGCAAAGGATGTAGCAGAATGTCAATGTAGCATATGTAAAGGTAAGGACAATAGGTCAATGAAACATTTGTAAAGGTAAGGACAATATGTCAAGTAAGGACAATATGTCAAGGTAATATTTGGAAAGGATATGGCAGTATGGCAAGGCTAAATTTGTAAAAAGTAGCGCAGTATATCAAGGTTGCTTTTGTAAAGAAAAGGGCAGTATGTCAAGGTTAAATTTGTAAAAATGAGCAGTATGTCAAGGTGATATTTGCAAAGGAAAGGGCAGTATGTCAAGGTAACACTTGTAAAGGATAGGGCAGTATGTCAAGTTTACATTTGTAAAGGGTTGAGCAGTATGTCAAAGTTGTATTTTTAAAGATAAGAGCAGTATGTCAAGGTAACATTTGTAAAGGGAAAGGTAGTATGTCAATGGATGACAATGGATACATTTGAATGTGGTAGGGCAGAATGTCAGGGCAAAATTTAAAGGGTTTTTAAAGATAAGGGCAGTATGTCAAGGTGGTCTTTGCTAAGGAAAGGGCAGTATGCCAAGGTTACATTTGTATAGGGTAGAGCAATATGTCAAGGTAATATTTGTCAACGAAAGGGAAGTATGTCAAGTTAATATTTGCCAAATTAAGGGAAGTATGTCAAGGTAATATTTGCCAAATTAAGGGAAGTATATCAAGGTGATATTTGCCAAATTAAGGAAAGTATGTCAAGGTTACATTTGTAAAGGATTGTGCAGTATGCCTAGGTTAAACATCTTAAAGATAAGGGCAGCAAGTCAAGGTGGTCTTTGCTAAGGAAAGGGCAGCATGTCAAGGTTACATTTGTATAGGGTAGAGCAATATGTCAAGGTAATATTTGTCAACGAAAGGGCAGTATGTCAAGGTAATATTTGCCAAATTAAGGGAAGTATGTCAAGGTAATATTTGCCAAATTAAGGGAAGTGTATCAAGGAGATATTTGCCAAATTAAGGAAAGTATGTCAAGGTTACATTTGTAAAGGATTGTGCAGTATGCCTAGGTTATACATCTTAAAGATAAGGGCAGTATGTCAAGGTGGTCTTTGCTAAGGAAAGGGCAGCATGTCAAGGTTACAATTGTTTAGGGTAAGGCAATATGTCAAGGTTATATTTGTAGACGAAAGGGCAGTATGTCAAGGTAATATTTGCTAAGGAAAGGGTAGTATGTCAAGGTTACATTTGTTTATGGTAGGGCAGTTTATCAATGTAACACTTTAAAAGGTTAGGGCAGAATGTCAAGTTATATTTGTAAAGCTAAGGACAGTATTTCAAGTTAACATTTGTGAAGGATAGGGCAGAAGTTCAAGGTAATATTTGTAAAGGCAATATGTCAAGGTAATATTTGTAAAGGCAGTATGTCAAGGTAATATTTGTAAAGGGAAGAGCAGTATGTCAAGGTTGACATTAGTAAATGATAGGGCAGTATGTCAAGGTAATATTTGTTAAGGAAAGGGCAGTATGCCAAGGTAACATTTGTAGAGGAAAAGGGCAATATGTCAAGGTAACATTTGTAGAGGAAAGCGCAGTATGTCAAGGTAACATTTGTAGAGGAAAGCGCAGTATTTCAAGGTAACATTTGTAGAGGATAGGGCAGTATGTCAAGGTAATATTTGTTAAGGAAAGGGCAGTTTGTCAATGTAACATTTGTAGAGGAAAGGGCAGAATGTCAAGGTAACATTTGTAGAGGAAAGGGCAGTATGTCAAGGTAACATTTGTAGAGGAAAGGGCAGTATGTCAAGGTAACATTTGTAGAGGAAAGGGCAGTATGTCAAGGTAACATTTGTAGAGGAAAGAGCAGTATGTTAAGGTAACATTTGTAGAGGAAAAGGCAGTATGTCAAGGTAACATTTGTAGAGGAAAAGGGCAGTATGTTAAGGTAATATTTGTTAAGGAAAGGGCAGTATGTCAAGGTAACATTTGTAGAGGAAAGGGCAGTATGTTAAGGTAACATTTGTAGAGGAAAAGGCAGTATGTCAAGGTAACATTTGTAGAGGAAAAAGGCAGTATGTCAAGGTAACATTTGTAGAGGAAAAGGGCAGTATGTCAAGGTAACATTTGTTAAGGAAAGGGCAGTATGTCAAGGTAACATTTGTAGAGGAAAAGGGCAGAATGTCAAGGTAACATTTGTAGAGGAAAAGGGCAGTATGTCAAGGTAACATTTGTAGAGGAAAAGGCAGTATGTCAAGATAACATTTGTAGAGGAAAAGGGCAGTATGTCAAGGTAACATTTGTAGAGGAAAGCGCAGTATGTCAAGGTAACATTTGTAGAGGAAAAGGGCAGTATGTCAAGGTAACATTTGTAGAGGAAATGGCAGTTTGTCAAGGAAACTTTTGTAGAGGAAATGGCAGTATGTCAAGGTAACATTTGTAGAGGAAAAGGGCAGTATGTCAAGGTAACATTTGTAGAGGAAATGGCAGTATGTCAAGGTAACATTTGTAGAGGAAAAGGGCAGTTTGTCAAGGTAACATTTGTAGAGGAAAGGGCAGTATGTCAAGGAAACATTTGTAGAGGAAAAGGGCAGTATGTCAAGGTAACATTTGTAGAGGAAAAGGCAGTATGTCAAGGTAACATTTGTAGAGGAAAAAGGCAGTATGTCAAGGTAACATTTGTAGAGGAAAAGGGCAGTATGTCAAGGTAACATTTGTTAAGGAAAGGGCAGTATGTCAAGGTAACATTTGTAGAGGAAAAGGGCAGAATGTCAAGGTAACATTTGTAGAGGAAAAGGGCAGTATGTCAAGGTAACATTTGTAGAGGAAAAGGCAGTATGTCAAGATAACATTTGTAGAGGAAAAGGGCAGTATGTCAAGGTAACATTTGTAGAGGAAAGCGCAGTATGTCAAGGTAACATTTGTAGAGGAAAAGGGCAGTATGTCAAGGTAACATTTGTAGAGGAAATGGCAGTTTGTCAAGGAAACTTTTGTAGAGGAAATGGCAGTATGTCAAGGTAACATTTGTAGAGGAAAAGGGCAGTATGTCAAGGTAACATTTGTAGAGGAAATGGCAGTATGTCAAGGTAACATTTGTAGAGGAAAAGGGCAGTTTGTCAAGGTAACATTTGTAGAGGAAAGGGCAGTATGTCAAGGTAACATTTGTAGAGGAAAAGGGCAGTATGTCAAGGTAACATTTGTAGAGGAAATGGCAGTATGTCAAGGAAACATTTGTAGAGGAAATGGCAGTATGTCAAGGAAACATTTGTAGAGGAAAAGGGCAGTATGTCAAGGTAACATTTGTAGAGGAAATGGCAGTATGTCAAGGTAACATTTGTAGAGGAAAAGGGCAGTATGTCAAGGAAACATTTGTAGAGGAAATGGCAGTTTGTCAAGGAAACATTAGTAGAGGAAAAGGGCAGTTTGTCAAGGTAACATATGTAGAGGAAAGCGCAGTATGTCAAGGTAACATTTGTAGAGAAAATGGCAGTATGTCAAGGAAACATTTGTAGAGGAAATGGCAGTATTTCAAGGTAACATTTGTAGAGGAAAAGGGCAGTTTGTCAAGGAAACATTTGTAGAGGAAAAGGGCAATTTGACAAGGAAACATTTGTAGAGGAAAAGGGCAGTTTGTCAAGGAAACATTGGTAGAGGAAATGGCAGTATGTCAAGGTAACATTTGTAGAAGAAATGGCAGTATGTCAAGGTAACATTTGTAGAGGAAATGGCAGTATGTCAAGGAAACATTGGTAGAGGAAATGGCAGTATGTCAAGGTAACATTTGTAGAGGAAATGGCAGTATGTCAAGGAAACATTGGTAGAGGAAATGGCAGTATGTCAAGGAAACATTGGTAGAGGAAATGGCAGTATGTCAAGGTAACATTTGTAGAGGAAAAGGGCAGTATGTCAGGTAACATTTGTAGAGGAAAAGGCAGTATGTCAAGGTAATATTTTTTGTAAAGGTAAGGGCAGCATGTCAAATTAACATATCTTAATGATGGGGCAGTATGTCAAGGTAAATTCTGTTAAGGAAAGGGCAGTTTATCAAGGTAGCATTTGTAAAGGAAAGGGCAGTATGTTAAGATACCATTTTTCTTACCAAGTACCATAATATACACAATGTCAAGTTATATTTATACAGGTTAGGTGCTCATTAGCTCAACTTATTAAGGGCCAATAATTCTGGAAAATTGATAGCAATATGGTTATTGATCACATTGAGATATTGTCACACAAAGACTTGAACCCGTTATGGTAAAGATCGGACAAATTATTTAATTCAGAGAATGGACAGGGTGGCGACTCATCTAGTTCCGCAATTCAATTGCCTTAATTCTGGTCATAGTTGATCTGGCTAAATACCAAACCCTTCAATTTATCCTTGTAGACATCAGCAAAGAGTTGCATAATTCTTTATAAAGTTGTCCACAGCTAGTTATCTTTTGGCTAGTTCCTACATTTAATTAATTTGACTGGAAATAATTGGGAGAAAATATCAACTAGGGGCCAATTGTTTTAAACTTGATAACTTATCCCACATTTTCTTTGGGTTGCACTTTAGTTGGGCAACAGTCATTATTTGATAATATTGACCAATCAATAAACATTTTGACTAATGTAATACAGTTGGCTCCTGACAATTTACATTTTGGCTTACTTTGATCTTACCAAAGAATTAACCAGTTTTATACCGTTGGGTGCTGAAATTTACTCCCACAGACATTTAATGTTACATACATGCAGTTTGGTTATGATTGACTAAACATTGCTCAAGTTATAGTCAACGGTGTCTGTCTTGTGTCATGACAACAGTTATTTGCCATTCAATAAAGATATATATTCAACTTAGAGGGCAGACAATCTGGTGGACAGTCAGCCAAAGATGTTTTCATATGTCCTGTCAAATGACATGCATTACATTATTCATCCAGATGAAATACCAAGTTTACCAGTAGAAATTCTGTATACTTAAATAACCCAACCAAACCCTGTTGAATACAACCCAAACATCTGCCCACATGATCAGCTGCTGTGATGATCCCTTGTATTGCTGGCCAACAGTTGGGTTTGTGTGATCAAATCATCCTTAAAGCTGCACTCTCACAGATTGAACATTTTGACATTTTTTTTTTTTTGTGAAAATCCATGGAAACCAGTTATATAAGATTACTGACAAAAATAATAGATCGCAGATTTTTATATTTAAGTTCAAAAATTGATGTTTTGTGCATTTTTTCTTAAACCATTAGTAATGGTTTAAGCCATAATACATTATTTTTTTTAACGGAAATATGAAAATCTGAGATCTGATTTTTTGTCAGCAATCCTATATTATAGGTTTGCAGATAAAGACCAAAAATTAAAAAGCTATAAAAATGGTAAAGCTGTGAGAGTGCAGCTTTATGGGTACGGCTGTGAGGTCATAAGGAAAAGAAGACAGTTCAGACAAAATAGCCTTTACTCAACATAATATATAATGTGACGAAGCAAGATCATAGAATTGACAGTCTCATGATACACTATATTATTCAGGCATTCAAGTGCAAAACTTCACCATTTCAAATATACATATAAGTACATGTATACTGGACACAATTGTGACAAAAATAGACTACATTGGTCTATAGACTGACCATATTCAAAAATCAATGACAGTAGTAATATAGTTTTGCAATAGAAAATCAATTCAAAATAATGAGTTTGTGTTAAATAATATTTAACTTTTCTATGGGACTTGAAACTTCTAAGTCCAAAATAATATGTAAGGTGTATTTGTCAGCTTATGTAGTGTTTTTTCATGAAAAAAAGTCCTGTCCCCATTTAGATAATAAAAGATTAGCCCTGAAATCTAGATAAGTAGGCAACCAGGGTGTACTTAAACTTTATCGTAATCAAAGTTCTTTTGTAGCATTTCATAACTAATGATTCCAAACTGTATTATCTGAATGCAGTTATCTCATGTGATAAATATTTATTCTCACTTACATGAAATTGTTTAACATTTTTTAAAACTGGCACCAAAACATAATGAAATTGTATTAAACGTCTGTATGATGTTATAAGAATGAACAGTGACCATAAGTCTTGTCTAAAATGATACGAAAATTGGGGGGGGGGGGGTATCCTCCCTTTGTAAAAAAACTATTTTGTAACAAAATTTAATGTAAAAATATGTAAAACATAGAACTGTTCACCTATTTCAGGACATGACTAATATGATGTATTTTAAACTTGCCATGATTCATCATGCATGACCCATATAGCAGAAAGTAAACATCATCTAATTACGTTGAATGTACACATCATGACATAAACACATCATGACATAAGAATATATACTATTTAAGTTGTAAGACTTGTGTATAAAGTAAGTCCTTATTTAGATCAATATCATAACAAACCTCGCTCAACAGTTGATGCTCAACAGTTGACTCCTGGTATAACAACAATACATTCACACTCAATGGCAGAATATAAGGTTATTCTGTGAAATATTCCACTTTTGAAATTGTAGATTTAGAGACAAGTGACCATGATTTGGAAAGAAATATAATTGAATTGTTACCATGATGTTATCTATTTACAATGAGATGAAACACAGACACGCAATCAATCAGCAATGCCATATTTATGATTATAAAATCACCAAACATTCAAATATTAAACAAAAATAAAATAAATATTGCTGTCATTTAAGACATTTAGGACCAAGTGATAGATCTCTCACTTTATGTTTATCCTTCTTCATAAATTATCAAGATATTGAAGCAAAGTGTTCGACCTTTTCAGGGATTGAAATTCGGCCCCATTCCTATCCTGAAAAGATATTTTGCCCCTAACCAGGGTTAAAAAAAGTGCCCATTATTTTTTAAGGAGCATTTACCTCTGAACATTTAGCAAATGTAGCAAGACAGTGCTATACATGAATTTGAAGATATGTAAGTTGAATAGAAGGTTTGTAAGCAAGTTGAACATTATATAAATCATGTTAGTATTTTACCCCTTTTTGCCAATATGACGCTATTTTTTCCTATCAAAGGGCCCAGCCATCATTCCCTTTAATGTGGAAAAACAACACTGTCTTGGTTATAAAATGATAACCTAAATTGATATAAATTAGGAAGTCAGGATTGACTCAGACTCTAGCTATATTTTACAGTATCAAATTCAATGTCAGTATACTTTTATAAGAATGAATACGGCATCTACTCTTAAACAAAACTGCTAAAACTACATCACCAGAGTGGGAAATGAAAGACAAAATGACTTGAACGATGAAAACAACTTGCATCAACACCTTATTCAAGATACAGACAATTGATTATATCTACTTGAAAAAACACAAACAAAAAATCCCTCCAGATTTCATCATTATTATTCAATTCAGAAAAATATTCAATGAATATTATTATAACATCTCATTTATGCAGCAGTCAGTTTTAACAGCTCTTGTAAATTATATTCAATTGCATGGTTACCATCAGTCTTAATATGCATAATTCATAAGATAAATTCAAGAAACTCAAAAACCATCAACTTCATGCACTTAGCCTTATCATTCAACACTTATATTCCGCACAGATGTTCTCAATAAGTTGTTAATTTAACTTTAATTAAGATTTGCACATTTTATTTACTTTCTCCTCTAAATTTATGAGATAATGTAATGAAAACATCTAAAAGTGTTTACAGTGGTTTAAATCAGCGATGATAGTAATTTTTCTGACCTGTTTTTTCTTGTTTAAAAAATTAACAATACTAAAACAAAGTCAAAAATAGCTATTTCTTTGGCTTCATAAGAATTTGTAGACTGCAGACAGCTGCCTGACTGCATATCTCTGAAGTGTATCAATTTATTTGCAGAATAACAAAAAATGTTATGAAAAAAGCAATGTTTCGTATAAAAAAGGTGAAATAAAATTATAAGAGACAGTTTCACTTATAATTTCACTTAAATTTAAGACAGAAGAAACATAAAATAATGCTGTGATGATTGAGTCTATACATCCAAACCACACAACAATGCTCCGATCTTGACACTCTGTTGGTTACATTTAACATATCAAATACACCAAAATATTACACCAAAATATCAATCAACAATACACATACAACAGGCATTCATCTTCCGTCCAAAATTACACGACAGTTGAATAAAATTATATTGGCATTGCATTGACAATAAAAGCATCTAAAAACTCAAATCAACTTATAGCTGAATGCATTGGGAACACTTGGGCCATTTACCATTGAAAACAACCTTGGATGTATATGGACAGTTTGCTTTGTCAGAAATCTTGACATTTAACTACGCTACTAGTAAATTGCGTAGTAATTTCAATTTAGCAGTTAAACTCGATGTCTCTACTCTTGGAAGTCTTTATTATTATTTATTTAATTATACACTTAACTGGCAATCATTTTAAACCATATATATATGCAAAATACTGTTTAAACACTTCTATAAATAATACCATTAACTAAAATTTTACGAACAACTTCTACTGATGTATCAGCATACATCTGAGGTTGTTTTTCGATGGAAATGGCCAAGGAGTTCCGAATGAGCTAAATGTTATGAATAACATTTCATTAGTAAACTCAAATTATCTCTGTAAGTATGACAGTATTAATTGTATTGCATTCAATTATTAACTATATAATTATGGCATCAGACTAATAAAGAAAAAACAGATTTGACAACATTTAGCAACTGAAATGGTATCTTCGTTATATACGGTATTTAAAACATGGCATTCTGAAAAAAATATATATCTGTCTATTTCCTCAATGTAACAATATCAACTGTTATTATGAAGATTAAAATATTGGCTAAATCTTGTTAACTCTACATTATATCAAATCTGCTCCTTCCCTTTGTTAAGGTAGTGTACGACCTTTGGTATGGTTACGGTACATATCGTAATAGAGATCTACTTTTACTTTGAAAGTTATAATACAGTATACCTTCTCTGGTTCAATAGAAATACAATTATTTTAAGTACAAATTCAAAAGAAAGATTTGTGTACATCATTACAGACAGTGGCAAAATTAATCTAACATGTTAAAGGGAAAATCAGCAGGGACTAGACACCAGTTGATACAACTGCCAGAAAGAGGAAATTGTCAAAAATTTACATAAAATTGATATTGATGTGTACAATGCATTGAATCTAATTAACTGATGTATCACATTGCTTACAACACATGTATCTTTCGAAGTTCTGCGTATTTTTACAATTAAAAAACTAACTGGGTTTGTCTACCATGTAGATCCCAATTAAAATATATAATAAGAATAGCATTGGTATATGTATCAGAACTAATCACATTACTTTCACATGCTAAATACACACATTATGCGCTTTTATTTAGGGGTAACTCGGCTGAGACAGTGATAAAATATTATTTTAATTATGTAAAATGATGTATTATAGGCCTCTTACTAGAACGTATTGACAATTTTAGCTTTGTTTCGAGGAAATACTGTATTTAACGATTTTGGAACCATTTGGTGTCCAGTCCGTTAAGTCCCAATTGCTATAATTCATGATACTGTTGTAAGTTTATAAAGTCAATCTGACTGGTGAATTATTTCTGACCCATTCTTGGCCAAAGTTTGGCCCCTTTCCAATAGCTTAAACAAATTTCCCAAAAAAATGTAACATTCAAATTTCCATTTTCTGTTTTTTTTTTTATTATTTTGAAACTATTTCAACAAAATATTGGACCCCCAAAATTGTTATTGTATGGAGGAGTTGGTGTATTCTAAAAGAAACAAACAATCACATTGTTTCATTTTTTCAGACTTTTCTAAAGCATTCTTGTTCATTTCTAGGCAAAATTGGAATTTCTAATTTTCATCAAAATGACATTTTTGTTCCCTATCAGAAAGGCCCTGACCCCCTTCCAAATATGGTAGTAAAACACAGTCTGTCCTTCCTATCACTGAACTTGGGGCCTGTTTCGTAAATGATCATAGCCACAAAGTGATATTATCTTAGGCTGCAGGATTTCAGCTAGAGTTATGGAACAGTGCTTTCCTCTGTCTGTTTTTGGTAGCTGTTACCCTTCTGCCCTCATGGAGGCCAGCATGCCTGGCCCCCTTCTGCCCTCATGGAGGCCAGCATGCCCGGCCCCCTTTCTGCCCTCATGGAGGCCAGCATGCCCGGCACCCTTCTGCCTTCATGGAGGCCAGCATGCCCGGCCCCCTTCTGCCCTTATGGAGGACCGCATGCCCGGCACCCTTCTGCTTTCATGGAGGCCAGCATGCCTGGCACCCTTCTGCCCTCATGGAGGCCAGCAAGCCCGGCACCCTTCTGCCCTCATGGTGGCCAGCATGCCCGGCCCCCTTTCTGCTCTCATGGAGGCCAGCATGCCCGGCAGCCTTCTGCCTTCATGGAGGCCAGCAGGCCAGCATGCCAGCATGCCCGACACCCATCTGGCCTCATGGTGGCCAGCATGCCTGGCCCCCTTTCTGCCCTCATGGAGGCCAGCATGCCCGGCCCGCTTTCTGCCCTCATGGAGGCCAGCATGCCTGGCACCCTTCTGCCCTCATGGAGGCCAGCATGCCCAGCACCCTTCTGCCCTCATGGAGGCCAGCATGCCCAGCACACTTCTGCCTTCATAGGATTAAATGCTTATGACTGTCAAATATTCATTTTGTTTAGAGTATTTTACTATATAACTGTAAAAACTGAATTTAAGCCAGTTAGGATAGAAAAAAACCTGTTGCCTATTGTGACAGTCCTACAAATTTAATATGTTATATGACAAGCCTAAGATCCTTAAATAAATAGGGCCCCCAAGTATTTTGTTGACACCAGGTAAGGGTTTTAATGAGAAATACCATACTTTTTGTAGAAAATTAAAGTATAAGCTTCACCCCAACATGTCAATCAATCATACAATGTATCATCACTCATCACACAAGGCAAATCTCAGCGGCTTATGTATCACATAGCTAACACACAAATATATGTAAACAAGAGATGTTTGTCAAACATTATGCCCCCCCTGAGCGCCATGTTGTCAGGATTATAGGGACAATTGAATGAAATATGCATGGACCGAAATGACAGCTGATTTGTTGCTGTTTTAAGATTATGACCATTAAAGTGTGAGGATAAAGTGTGTTATGACCGTCATGACCTTTGACTCTATGAACTCAAAATCCAGAGTCATCAGCTGGTCACAAGAAACCTAAATGTCAAGTTTGAGGGCCATGGGTGCAGGCATTGTCAAGTTATCACAAGACAAGTTTTTTCGTTCAAGGTCACTGTGACCTTGACCTTTGACTTTTGGCCAGATGACCCCCAAAACCATAGGGGCCATCTCCTGGTCAGGCCAATTTTCCAAGTCAAGTTTGAGGGCCATGGGTGCAGGCATTGTTGAGTTATCAATCGGACAACCTTTTACTATTCAAGGTCACTGTGACCTTGACCTTTGGCCCAATGACCCCCAAAAACAATAGGGATCATCTACTGGTCAGGCCCAACCTCCAAGTCAAGTTTGAGGGCCATGGGTGCAGGCATTATTGAGTTATCACTTGAACAACCTTTTACCATTCAAGTCACTGTGACCTTGACCTTTGACCCATTGAGCCCAAAAAACAATAGGGGTCAGCTACTGGTCAGGCCCAACCTCCAAGTCAAGTTTGAGGGCCATGGGTGCAGGCATTGTCACGTTATCACTCGGACAACCTTTTACCATTCAAGGTCACTGTGACCTTGACCTTTGGCCTGATGACCCCCAAAAACAATAGGGGTCATCTACTGGTCAGGCCCAACCTCCATGTCAAGTTTGAGGGCCATGGGTGCAGGCATTGTTGAGTTATCACTCGGACAAGCTTTAAAATTATTTTACCATTAAAGGTCACTGTGACCTTGACCTTTGACCCGATGACCCCCAAAATCAATAGGGGTCATCTACTGGTCAGGCCCAACCTTCATGTGAAGTTTGATGACCATACGTCCAGGAATTGTTGAGTTATCACTCGGACAAGCTTTGGTCTACCGATGGACCAACCGACCGACCGACCGACATACCGACATGCCTGTGCAAAGCAATATACCCCTCTTCTTCGAAGGGGGGCATAATAAATGTTATTTGTCACCATCAGCAAAATGCTTTTCAAAGTCAATCCATTCCTTACATTAATGTGCATGATCTTGTTAATATGTTCCAGGAGAAAAAGTATACATGATATCTGATTAAAGCTTTCACGTTTTAAAACGCTACATATATATCAACATATTGTAGTAATTACGTTAAAGTGTTTTTGTCCATAAAATTTCAATGATATCCGATGGATACAAAACTGCTTTAAATGAAGATTAGCGAACAGTTGCGCAAAAATCTCAACAATGTTAGACACCATTACATAGCCATGAAATAAATACACTGATGTTATAATGATTATTTTTAATGCATTCCTATTTCTACGATCCACATTTTAACACTTTTACAATGTATAAATAGCATTACGCCCACTAACAAGAAGTATTATTGCCGTCAGACAAAAATTTATTATATGAATAGTTCGGAACATAATAATAGTACCTATGTAAGAGAACACACCCTTGTTATAGAATGCTTACTTGTTTACATTTATCTGTGTATCCATTTACAGCTTTTCAGTATTAAAATCAGACTAAAACCATTTATGCTTCAATATGTTGTCTGTACAGTTAACCAATTCTTACAGTCATAAAAACAATTAACTCTCCTTCCTGAATGGAGTGTTTCATGTTGAACTAAGTAACGTTTCATATGGACAGTAGCTGTGCATCTAAACTGACAGCAAAAATTAATATCCGCCATTGTCATAAAGACCGCCATGAAAAGCATTAGGCCTAGTATAACAAACAGATAACATCAAACATATTCATGGTTCATAATGCTCCACAAAAACCAAGGCATATAGTATCGCCATTACTATGTACAGGCTAGATTTCAATGCATGACTATGAACTACAAAGAAAACTGCGAACCTGCGTTAACTTTAAAATGACCCTATCTTTCACTTGTGATTATTTTAGCTATTTCACTGATGTTTAATTTAAAAAAAAATATCACAAAAATAAATTTTAATGTTCTCCACAAAAAAATTAGGTTAGTGTTTTTTCATTACATTGTTTGTCTAGAAAACTTTTCCCCACCTTAATAATTAATATAATTTTGTTTTCATGCCCCTTATATTTTCATTGCTCTGTATTGATGAAGTCAGTCCATCAGTGGAAATAATAGGAACTACATATTTTTACAGAAATTCCCAACAATATTTCATGTTGTGTTATTTAATTAAAGACTCCAAATTGACAATCAAGACTTAAATTTAACTCCATAAGAATCAAGATGTGACGCTGTCAACCTTTATGTCACCATAAATTAGAGAGAGAGGGCCATTTCAAAATCACTGCGCAGTACATAAGAGAATTTATCACAAGCAGCACGAAAGTGTCTGTATCACATGGAAATTGTTAGTCGCCCCTTTCAACTAATATTTCATTTTCAATTGTCTTGTATGTAAGACATGTACAATTGCTGAAAACTATTGTCATTTTCAAAGTTAACAGTACTATTTTTATTGGTACCTACACCGTATCACATACAACAGAACTTTTTCAATAATTTCAAACACAAGAAACAGCTCTGCTTTTTACTAGCATTCTTCAGAAAGTAAACAAGACAGACCATTATTGATGTGGTTACAATTTAAATGTCAACAGAAATATACCACAAATAATTGAAAAGAAATATGGATTATCGGTGTCAGTCCACATGAATTTTTAATTGCTTCCGTGGTCAATATTTCACAGATATAATTCTAGTCAAAATATACTCTATAGGTAGCAAAATATTCAGACTTCTTCTCCAGTTTCTCCAGACCGTTTCTTTGTAACATCAGTTGTAAAATTGAATTTGATACTGTGTAAGCTTCTAACACAAAAACCTCATTATCTTGTGGGCATCATCAATAAATACGGTGTTTACCATGTGTCTATGAGTCCTGCTCATGTTTAATGCAAAAAGGAGCTGGTTTATCCAAACAGTGTTGCTCAATTGTGGGTCCATCACACTTCTCAATTGCTCCTTCATTTTCAGGGGACTTCTTCATGATTCTCATACACACATAATGCAGAATCCAAATCCAGCCAAAATGTCAAAGAATGCATATTTGTTATTAGAATCTAGGCTGAAGATGGTGTTTTACTGCACAAAAATGCACACTTTACCCAGAAAGTCACAGATATAATGCAGCTTCATAACAATGCCAATATTTGGAAATCCCAATGATCACATGACCATGTCACATGACTTCATTGACCAATCCCTGATGAGCAAGTGGCAGATGATGATTGGATGTCCTATGCATGACCTTGATGTGGGTTGCAAGTTATTTCTGGTCCTGAGGAAGAGCCCAATCCTAATCATTTGGATGCTCTGGGCACGATCTGTTCTTCTCAAACCACTTGTCGATACACCTGAAAAGAAACAAAACAACATTGAAAGCATGTTTCTTATGTCCAGCATGTTTCTCAATTATAATATATATATGTATTATGTATATACTCCAAAAGAAATGTTCCATTTTAGGGTAACGTTCACCCCAGCACAAAATATAGTTGACTATATTGAAGCTTCGATAGCTTTCCAACTGCAGGAGTCCATGAAAAGCGAGAGGATTTAAAGTCCTACAAGAAATGTACACTGGTAGAAAGTGAGCACATTACACATTATTGGCACACAGTCCTTTAAACTTATAAGGAATCATGGTAGGGAAACAGAGCTTCAGAGAAGTACTTTGCTTAATCATAAATTTTAAAACAATTAGTTTAATATGGGGGAAATAGTTCCTACAAGTACCAAAATCTCTGTCCTTACTCTTACCACATGTAACAGTTTTAGGACAAGAACCTTAATCAAATATTTTACTATTAATGCCATGCAAGAACCGCAATTTCAAGAGATATCCAGACATTCTTAGCACCCAAGTCCACAGCCAGGTTTCTGATCAATGAAGCAAAATGTCAATCACAATAGAAATAGAATACAGGGAAATATCCCTGGCTAAAATCAATGGCCTTAAAACATTAAAATGTTGAACCTGCTAAGAAAAAACAACAATAATATCAAAACGTATTGAAAGCATGGCAGACATTGGTTTCCTTCACAATTTTTAATTTGTGCTACCAGACAACTTGATTATAGCTGTGAACTTGATCTAACTTAAACAACTTGTAGAAAACTAGTAACAAAAACGAGAACACATACTTATACATTCAAAATTGCATAACATGCTAAAAACTAGAATTAAAGGTAAGTATTTAGTATACAGATCAATTTCAACTCTATATAAATCTTGAAATCAGGAATGAAAATCAAAGATTTATGAGGTGTACAGTGTCTATGCATGAAACATTCCACCGGTTAAACTTTGTAGTAATTTCACTGTATATTGGCGTTCAGAATGCTTGAAAATGGTAAAATTTAAAATACACTAGAACTGTAAGCCAAAGGCTAACGAATACCCCCCAACCCTTCCCTGTCTAGGTTGTTTGCCCTGGCCTTAGTTATGGTATCATTAGAAAGCACAAGGCAATACATTTATTTAGTTTATTTAGAATACCTATTACTGAATCAGGGACTGCCATGGCACTGCAGCAGAGATGAGGGTGAATTTGACAGTCTGCCAACCCAATTTCTGTTTACCCACCCCCACCACCTCCCCCCCACACATGAGTACCAAGGAAATAATACAGGTGCACAAAATCACATATACAAAGGTTCACATCATGGTCATGGATAGCTGAAAGTTTGAGAAAAATATATTGAAAAATGACAAAGGAGTAGGCCACCAAAGCGAATATTGTAACAAATTTAAGGCCTGTATGCACCTAACTTCAGGACTTTTGATGGTCTTTTTAAGGACAAAATCAATTAAAGGTCTTTTTAAGGCCATGCAAACATTCTGATTAATACAGGTGCACCAAATCACATATTCAACAGTTCATATCATGGTCATTGACATCTGAAAGTTTGAAAAAGATTTATAGAAAAAATGAGAAAAAATGACAAAGGATTAGGCTAGACAAAGCTGTATAATTTTTGCCTATTTTAACTTATTCAGGGGCCATAATTGGAGACATGATCATGTGATTCCAACCACAATCACAGGGGCAAATGTTCTCACCATGGCTAAAAGTTTGAAAAAGATTCATTCAAAAATGACGAAGGAGTAGGACGAACAAAACTAATTTTACCCAATTTAACTCATTAAGGGGCCACAACTCCACTCAGGATCATGTGACTCCCACCAAATTCATGGAGGCAAAGGTTTACATCATGGCCATTAATATTTGAAAGTTTGAAAAAGATTTGCTCAATAGCTTCAAAGAAGAATCCTGGACAAAGCTAATTTTGCCCAATTTAACTCATTAAGGGGCCACAACTCCACTCAGGATCATGCGACTCTGACCAAATCCACGGAGGCACAGGTTTACATCATGGTCATTAATATTTGAAAGTCTGAAAAAGATTTGTTCAATAACGACAAAGATGAACTTTGTTTTAGGGGGTATAATAACCATATTCTTCAATAAAAAATGGGACACCCTTCTCACTCCCACCACACGCACATATATATAAATGTTGACAGCCAACTCATACATGTATGTGGGCGTACAATTAAAAGTTAATCAGTTTCGCTTCTGTTATTCATTTAATATAAATGCGGTAATTTAAAGTCTTTTCAATATTCTCCCAAACATTCTTTACCGGTTACACTAACAAGAGGCCCAAAAGGGCCTATGCTCTACTGGCATGGCTCTTGTGGTCATCAATCCAGAGCATGTACGTTTGAGTAATAGGCAACAAATATATTGTTCACTTTAAGTGTTTGGGTTAGCTGAAAACGCTGCACGTTCAACATCTGAGGACAGGAAGTGTTGTAAGCAGATAAGTTGCATGAACTATTTTAATATGTGCCAAGTAAAGGTAATCTGAGGGTAAAAAATATTTGCTTTTAAAACTGTACTCATCGTCAAAATTTCATTTCTGTAGCTTTGAAATAAAAAGTCGGTCAAAGGTCAAAGTCAAGGACATCCGAGGACAACATTAATGCTTGTTTGCAAAACTGTTCACATGGTCAAAATTTCATTACTGTAGCTTTAAAAATTAATAAGTAAGTCAAAAGGGGTGGGGCCAGCTTTTGCCCAAGGGGCATTATTTCAAATGTTTTCAATTGCATCATATGATGCTCCACAACCAATATCAAAGGTATGGGCCTTGTGGTTTGAAACAAGAAGATTTTGAAAATATTTCTTAAATAAGTCTCTAGGAAAATTGTGACACCCAGGGCAGTGCCAGTTTTGACCCAAGGGGCATAATTAGTACAACCATGGTAGTGGACCACTGGGGGGGGAGGGCAGTAATGACCCCAGGGGCATAATAATTTGAACAAACCTTCACAAGCAATTGTGACTTTACATGTAAACTTGGCTAAAAATAGACTTCGCTCATGTAGTCATGGCTAAAAATAGACTTAGCTTAAAATAGCATTTTTTATAATTTCAAGACCCATAATCCAGGCATGCATGGGCAAATCTGGCTGGTTTTCAAAAGAAACCGAGTTCTAATGGATATCTAAATACTGTACAAGTTTCATCAAGATACAATCAAAACTGAAGACTGTATCATGTTCACAAGCAATTGTTTACAGACGAACTGATTTTTTAATACTTTCAAGGCCATAATCTAGGCATGCATGGTCGGATCTGGCTGGTTTTCGAAAGTAACCAAGCACTAATGGATATCTAAATACTGTACAAGTTTCATCGAGATACAAAACTTCAAAACTGAAGACTGTATCGTGTTCAGAAGCTAGTGTTTACACAATAGCATTTTTTTATACTATCAAGGGCCATAATCTAGGCATGCATGGGCGGATCTGGCTGGTTTTCGAAAGGAACCGAGCTCTAATGGATATCTAGATACTGTACAAGTTTCATCGAGTTACAATCAAAACTGAAGACTGTATTGTGTTCACAAGCAATTGTTTACAGACACACGGACGCACGGATGCACATACTACGTACACATTACCATCGCCTTTGGCCAGTGGAGCTAATAATAGAAGATTATGTTTAAATAATTAAGGTATTTATCAGTATTGTCTTTTAACCTTTTTTCACTTTTACAAAACATCTTGAAATCAGTTGCTTGTGTATGAAGGGGTAGAAATCAACCAATATCTTGGACAACCATGAACACATAGATGTGCAGTTGCTATATTCAATATAAGAGGAACACATAGATGTGCAGTTGCTATATTCAATATAAGAGGAACACATAGATGTGCAGTTGCTATATTCAATATAAGAGGAACACATAGATGTGCAGTTGCTATATTCAATATAAGAGGAACACATAGATGTGCAGTTGCTATATTCAATATAAGAGGAACACATAGATGTGCAGTTGCTATATTCAATATAAGAGGAACACATAGATGTGCAGTTGCTATATTCAATATAAGAGGAACACATAGATGTGCAGTTGCTATATTCAATATAAGAGGAACACATAGATGTGCAGTTGCTATATTCAATATAAGAGGAACACATAGATGTGCAGTTGCTATATTCAATATAAGAGGAAGTTTGGAAGTAATAATTATTACTCACTAAAAATGGACTAAAACTTCTGAATTGACTCATTGGAAGTACAAAAACTTCTATAATTTTGGGGAAAACTACCAAAATTGAAGGCTTGAAAGTTCAATTATGAAAACCTGGTGTCAGTTCCTTTTATGGTCACATTTTCAATTAAGTAAATATCAAATAATAATTTAAATAATATATTTAAAAGTGAAACAAATTGTGGTTTGGAGACATATTTCAGCGAAAAACTTCTAATACTGATAGAAAGGAAGTAATTCATATTTCCAATTTCAAATTCTAAATGGAAGCCCTGTAATTATTATCTGTGGCCCATTTCGTATATTGGCCAATTATTTTGAAGTCAAAACATTCAGATTCTACTCTTAAGATTAATTTAAATCTAGGATATTTATCGATTACGCCCAAGAAGATCAATGATACCATTTAAAACAATGATTGACACGCCAGGCTACAACAACACAGGCAGACGGAGCCATTCTGTAACAGATTGAAATTAAGCGCATTTCTATTTTGCCCTCCTACTTGAGGACAGGGGAATAATAAAACATGGGCCCCCAGATGATACCATGTTAGGACATGGGGATAAGAGAGTTTTTATGTCGGACTAGATCATTACCACTCAGGCATCGAGAGGTGAAAATCAATGAAGTAAGAACCTACAAGACATGCTGTCAGCTGCAGAGAACCTAATATATCTCAGGTGGTTCAATGCCCTTTGGTACCGGTATGTTATGGAAGTAAGGCAGTAAATTCAATACACTGTAAGTCGAAAAATCTGATTTATTTTCTGGAAACATTATTTTGAAGCAGGTGCACTATTTCCTATATCTGCATGTATTTGAAAATGATTATGTCTACATCAGGCTAATCTTGTTCAACATGTTTTCTCTGTTGACCAAGAAACACCAATAATTTTAACCATTTAACATACTCTCACCAATCATTTTCCATTTAGTTTGTCTCACAATGAATACAACTGACCATTTCTGACATCTGTCAACCGGCAAACACCCCCAAGGTTTTCCTGAATGTTGTCACAGAGTGAGGCTCTCCAATATAAACCTATATATATATCTCAGCCAACTTTTTCTCCCTCTCTTATTACTGTCTCTCCTTCAGTTCTGTGAATTGGGAGGCAATATTCTCTTTTCTTCCCCAAATATAAACCAGCCTGACACAATTACTTTTGTTCTGGATCTGATATAGACTTGTGATGATTTTGTATCCTGAGCCAAGACAAATAAAACACTGTTTGTCTAAATTTGCCTCAGTATTTAATGTCCACTCCCCCTCCCCATCTCCAAATCAGCACCTCTGAGGGCAAAACCTTGAAAGTTTGAGACACAGGTAAAGCTCAAAGGGTGCAAGCAGAAACATTTTAATTACTTCTATTTTAAGTGCGCTTACAATTTCTTTGTTTACACTCCTTCTGTTACAGCATATCTTACAGAACAAGGCTACATTCTTGAAGACCCATGTTTTTACCATTTCTCACCAAACTGTTGCGCCAATCACACACCTCAAACGGAACACTGAATAGGCTTTAATCATTCAATTCCCAGCAAATAAAGTAAATTGCCCACTATGTCATGAAGAGGATTCCAGTATTTCTTCATCAGCTTACAAATGTCCATACATGGGCAAATGGTAATTTACGTAAGCCAAAATAAGCGGACACTGACATTAATCAGCCGTTGGGGAGAAAGCTTGACAACACCAGAACATCAATAGCGTGTGTCTTGTAGCAAAAAACATCCCTAAATTGCACCATAGACAGCAAACAGAGTGTTGAATTGCCAAAACAACACATAAATCATAAACACATAAATCATAAAGATACAGGAAAGGGTAGTAATATCTAATCCTCACCCTTTACTTGTATTACCAGTTGGACTTTATGACAATGATTGAAACCAAAATGACACTACTGTGAAATCATTAATGTTCAAAACAACGCGTTCAATATGTTTATTAAACAATATGTTTATTAAACAAAATCGTGTGAATAAATATTAAAATGATCTTGTTGACTCAAATATACGCACCTTTTCGGTGTTTTCACAGTTTGCAAAATTCTTAATTGGTATTCAATGGCTTCCCCTATCTGTATTTATTGTCAGGGTGCATCTTCTTTTATGACCTTAATTCCCAATTATATCGATAATTGACATGGGTATATGCACTAATTGGCATCTCGTACCACTTTAGCGAGTGTCATAAACCGTGTGACGTAGAAGACGGAAATCACGGGCCAGCGCGTGGAGATTTCAGACGATCTAGGATGATCGCATATTCGATTTTTTTTTTCAAAAATGAAAAACCACGAATTCAAGTACCCACGAAATTGTTTTTATTCGGCAAACCACGAAATTTCATGCCAACGAATATAAATGATTTCACAGTATATCTACAGAAAACATCAATTGCAAAGGTGGGTATTCTACACCTCACTTTTACATTTGAATTCAGAGACACATGAGAGATTAGTATTTTACTTCCATCACATCAAAATGGATAGATGGGTACTTTACATTAAATTCTATCACATCAAAATGCTAAGATCAGGGAAATTGAAACTTGCTATTATCACATAAAAATGCAAAGATGGGTAACTTACACAGTTTACTTTGATCACATCAGAGGCAATGATGGGTATTTTAAACGCAATGTTTATCACATGAAAGGCAAAGATGTATATTTTACATTAAACATTATGACTGAATTCAGAGTCACATCAAAGATGGGCAATGTAAAATGTTTTGAAAAGTGTAAGATAATGGCCATATAAACTAGTTTTAGCCCCCGGTAGAGTCCTGTTCTAGTTTAGTGTAAGGTAATGGCCATATAAACTAGTTTTAGCCCCCAGTAGAGTCATCTTCTAGTTTAGTGTGAGGTAATGGCCATATAAACTAGTTTAAGCCCCCAGTAGAGTCATCTTCTAGTTAAGAGTGAGGTAATGGCCATATAAACTAGTTTTAGCCCCCAGTAGAGTTGTGTTCTAGTTTAGTGTAAGGTAAGGCCATATAAACTAGTTTTAGCCCCCAGTAGTCATCTTCTAGTTTAGTGTAAGGTTATGGCCATATAAACTAGTTTTAGCCCCCAGTAGAGTCGTGTTCTAGTTTAGTGTAAGGTTATGGCCATATAAACTAGTTTTAGCCCCCAGTAGAGTTGTGTTCTAGTTTAGTGTAAGGTTATGGCCATATAAGCTAGTTTTAGCCCCCAGTAGAGTCATCTTCTAGTTTAGTGTAAGGTTATGGCCATATAAACTAGTTTTAGCCCCCAGTAGAGTCGTGTTCTAGTTTAGTGTAAGGTTATGGCCATATAAACTAGTATTAGCCCCCAGTAGAGTCATCTTCTAGTTTAGTGTAAGGTTATGGCCATATAAACTAGTTTTAGCCCCCAGTAGAGTCGTGTTCTAGTTTAGTGTAAGGTTACGGACAAATTAACTTGTTTTAGCCCCCAGTAAAGTCATCTTCTAGTTTAGTGTAAGGTTATGGCCATATAAACTAGTTTTAGCCCCCAGTAGAGTCATCTTCTAGTTTAGTGTAAGGTTATGGCCATATAAACTAGTTTTAGCCCCCAGTAGAGTCATCTTCTAGTTTAGTGTAAGGTAATGGCCATATAAACTAGTTTTAGCCCCCAGTAGAGTCATGTTCTAGTTTAGTGTAAGGTTATGGCCATATAGACCAGTTTTAGCCCCCAGTAGTCATCTTCTAGTTTAGTGTAAGGTTATGGCCATATAAACTAGTTTTAGCCCCCAATAGAGCCGTGTTCTAGTTTAGTGTAAGGGTATGTCCATATAGACTAGTTTTAGCCCCCGGTAGAGTCGTGTTCTAGTTTAGGGTAAGGTTATGGCCACATAGACTAGTTTTAGCCCCCAGTAGAGTCATCTTCTAGTTTAGTGTAAGGTAATGGCCATATAAACTAGTTTTAGCCCCCAGTAGAGTCGCGTTCTAGTTTAGTGTAAGGTTATGGCCATATAGACCAGTTTTAGCCCCCAGTAGTCATCTTCTAGTTTAGTGTAAGGTTATGGCCATATAAACTAGTTTTAGCCCCCAGTAGAGCCGTGTTCTAGTTTAGTGTAAGGGTATGTCCATATAGACTAGTTTTAGCCCCCAGTAGAGTCGTGTTCAAGTTTAGTGTAAGGTTATGGCCATATAAACTAGTTTTAGCCCCCAGTAGAGTCATCTTCTAGTTTAGTGTAAGGTTATGGCCATATAGACTAGTTTTAGCCCCCAGTAGAGTCATCTTCTAGTTTAGTGTAAGGTTATGGCCATATAGACTAGTCTTAGCCCCCAGTAGAGTCATCTAGTTTAGTGTAAGGTTATGGCCATATAGACTAGTTTTAGCCCCCAGTAGAGCCGTGTTCTAGTTAAGTGTAAGGTTATGGCCATATAAACTAGTTTTAGCCCCCAGTAGTCATCTTCTAGTTAAGTGTAAGGTTATGGCCATATAAACTAGTTTTAGCCCCCAGTAGTCATCTTCTAGTTTAGTGTAAGGTTATGGCCATATAAACTAGTTTTAGCCCCCAGTAGAGTTGTGTTCTAGTTTAGTGTAAGGTTATGGCCATATAAACTAGTATTAGCCCCCAGTAGAGTCATCTTCTAGTTTAGTGTAAGGTTATGGCCATATAAACTAGTTTTAGCCCCCAGTAGAGTCGTGTTCTAGTTTAGTGTAAGGTTACGGACATATTAACTAGTTTTAGCCCCCAGTAAAGTCATCTTCTAGTTTAGTTTAAGGTTATGGCCAAATAGACTAGTTTTAGCCCCCAGTAGAGTCATCTTCTAGTTTAGTGTAAGGTTATGGCCATATAGACTAGTTTTAGTCCCCAGTAGAGTCATCTTCTAGTTTAGTGTAAGGTTATGGCCATATAGACTAGTTTTAGTCCCCGGTAGAGTCGTGTTCTAGTTTAGGGTAAGGTTATTGCCAAATAGACTAGTTTTAGCCCCCAGTAGAGTCATCTTCTAGTTTAGTTTAAGGTTATGGCCATATAGACTAGTTTTAGTCCCCAGTAGAGTCATCTTCTAGTTTAGTGTAAGGTTATGGCCATATAGACTAGTTTTAGCCCCCAGTAGAGTCATCTTCTAGTTTAGTGTAAGGTAATGGCCATATAAACTAGTTTTAGCCCTCAGTAGAGTCGTGTTCTAGTTTAGTGTAAGGTTATGGCCATATAGACCAGTTTTAGCCCCCAGTAGTCATCTTCTAGTTTAGTGTAAGGTTATGGCCATATAAACTAGTTTTAGCCCCCAGTAGAGCCGTGTTCTAGTTTAGTGTAAGGGTATGTCCATATAGACTAGTTTTAGCCCCCAGTAGAGTCGTGTTCAAGTTTAGTGTAAGGTTATGGCCATATAAACTAGTTTTAGCCCCCAGTAGAGTCATCTTCTAGTTTAGTGTAGGGTTATGGCCATATAGACTAGTTTTAGCCCCCAGTAGAGTCATCTTCTAGTTTAGTGTAAGGTTATGGCCATATAGACTAGTTTTAGCCCCCAGTAGAGTCATCTTCTAGTTTAGTGTAAGGTTATGGCCATATAAACTAGTTTTAGCCCCCAGTAGAGTCATCTTCTAGTTAAGTGTAAGGTTATGGCCATATAAACTAGTTTTAGCCCCCAGTAGAGTCATCTTCTAGTTAAGTGTAAGGTTATGGCTATATAGACTAGTTTTAGCCCCCAGTAGAGCCGTGTTCTAGTTTAGTGTAAGGGTATGTCCATATAGACTAGTTTTAGCCCCCAGTAAAGTCGTGTTCAAGTTAAGTGTAAGGTTATGGCCATATAAACTAGTTTTAGCCCCCAGTAGAGTCGTGTTCTAGTTTAGTGTAAGGTTATGGCCATATAGACTAGTTTTAGCCCCCAGTAGAGTCGTGTTCTAGTTTAGTGTAAGGTTATGGCCATATAGACTAGTTTTAGCCCCCAGTAGAGTCGTGTTCTAGTTTAGTGTAAGGTTATGGCCATATAGACTAGTTTTAGCCCCCAGTAGAGTCATCTTCTAGTTAAGTGTAAGGTTATGGCCATATAAACTAGTTTTAGCCCCCAGTAGAGTCATCTTCTAGTTTAGTGTAAGGTAATGGCCATATAGACCAGTTTTAGCCCCCGGTAGAGCCGTGTTCTAGTTTAGGGTAAGGTTATGGCCATATAGACTAGTTTTAGCCCCCAGTAGAGTCATCTTCTAGTTAAGTGTAAGGTTATGGCCATTTAAACTAGTTTTAGCCCCCAGTAGTCATCTTCTAGTTAAGTGTAAGGTTATGGCCATATAAACTAGTTTTAGCCCCCAGTAGAGTCATCTTCTAGTTAAGTGTAAGGTTATGGCTATATAGACTAGTTTTAGCCCCCAGTAGAGCCGTGTTCTAGTTTAGTGTAAGGGTATGTCCATATAGACTAGTTTTAGCCCCCAGTAAAGTCGTGTTCAAGTTAAGTGTAAGGTTATGGCCATATAAACTAGTTTTAGCCCCCAGTAGAGTCGTGTTCTAGTTTAGTGTAAGGTTATGGCCATATAGACCAGTTTTAGCCCCCAGTAGTCATCTTCTAGTTTAGTGTAAGGTTATGGCAATATAAACTAGTTTAAGCCACAATAAGAGTCGTATTCTAATTTAGTGTGAGGTTATGGCCATATATTCTAGTTTAAGCCCCAAGAAGAGTCGTATTCCAGTTCAGTGTCGGGTTATGGCCATATAAACTAGTTTAAGCCCTCAAAAGAGCTGTGTTCTGGTTAAGTGTCAGGTTATGGCCATATAAACAAGTTTTAGCATGCAGAAGAGTTGTGTTCCTGGTTTAGTGTGAGGTTATTGCCATATAAACTAGTTTAAGACCCCGGAAGAGATGTGTTCTGGTTTAGTGTGAGGTTATGGCCATATAAACAAGTTTAAGCCCCCAGAAACGTTGTGTTCCTGGTTTAGTGTGAGGTTAATGCCATATAAACTAGTTTAAGCCCCTGGAAGAGTTGTGTTCTAGTTTAGTGTGAGGTTATGGCCATATAAACAAGTTATAGCACCCAGAAAAGTTGTGTTCTGGTTTAGTGTGAGGTAATAGCCATATAAACTAGTTTAAGCCACAAGAAGAGTCGTATTCTAGTTCAGTGTGAGGTTATGGCCATATGAACTAGTTTAAGCTCCAAGTAGAGTCGTATTCTAGTTCAGTGTGAGGTTATGGCCATATGAACTAGTTTAAGCTCCAAGTAGAGTTGTGTTCCTGGTTTAGTGTGAGGTTATGGCCATATAAACTAGTTTAAGCCCTCATTAGACTTGTGTTCCAGTTAACTCCTGTTTCCCTGACCGTTCCAAGGCGGTAATCTCATCATATATTGGTAAAACTGTTTTGATGTGTGTGTGGTCTGTATGTGTTGTTTGTTTTTATGTGGTGTGTTGTGTCTCTAGTCCATTGCCGTTTGGGTCCTTGCCTAGTGCCTCTAAACAGGGTTTATTTTTTAATGTTTGACCACTGACCACTGGGCTTGTTCCTCTTGTTTCATTTATTATTGATCATGATGTTTGACCATTGACTACTGGGCTTGTTCCTCTTGTTTCATTTATTATTGATCATGATGTTTGAGCACTGACCACTGGGCTTGTTCCTCTTGTTTCATTTATTATTGATCATGATGTTTGACCACTGACTACTGGGCTTGTTCCTCTTGTTTCATTTATTATTGATCATGATGTTTGAGCACTGACCACTGGGCTTGTTCCTCTTGTTTCATTTATTATTGATCATGATGTTTGACCACTGACCACTGGGCTTGTTCCTCTTGTTTCATTTATTATTGATCATGATGTTTGACCACTGACCACTGGGCTTGTTCCTCTTGTTTCATTTATAATTGATCATGATGTTTGACCACTGACTACTGGGCTTGTTCCTCTTGTTTCATTTATTATTGATCATGATGTTTGAGCACTGACCACTGGGCTTGTTCCTCTTGTTTCATTTATTATTGATCATGATGTTTGACCACTGACCACTGGGCTTGTTCCTCTTGTTTCATTTATTATTGATCATGATGTTTGACCACTGACCACTGGGCTTGTTCCTCTTGTTTCATTTATTATTGATCATGATGTTTGACCACTGACTACTGGGCTTGTTCTTCTTGTTTCACTTATTATTGATCATGATGTTTGACCACTGACTACTGGGCTTGTTCCTCTTGTTTCATTTATTATTGATCATGATGTTTGAGCACAGTGACACTTTGACATGTTCAAGAAACTGAAAACACAAAGACATTCATAAATAAATAGTAGGGATGGCAACGAGTACCCGAGTACTCGATCGAACGTCCGAGTACTCGAGTACCAAATCACTACTCGAGTACTCGGATTTTTTTTTTAAAAATCTATAAAAATCACCAAATACACGATTTACAGACAAAATATCAGATCTGGTTAGTTGCCAAGAGGACAATTAACGGTCCCTCTAATCCCCGCTGTGTACACAATTGACCTCAATCAATTAGTTGAGAGTTGTTGTGATAGTAAAGAATTATGAATATTAATGAGGTCAACAACAATAAAACAGTACGAAAAACTATCATTTAAAAATTAAATTATAGAGTGAACAACTGAACTTCGTATTGAATTTCGTTCACTATTTTTATGTATGCTTTTAATTTTCGTTCATTGTAATTCTGATTGTTGTTCATTTCTGCAGTGCATACTTGTATAAAATGAAACAAATAAGACAAATTAAAAGCCTGAAACAACATTTGTTTTCTTTTTATATCATTTTTTTGTTAAAATATGTAATGAAAGTTTACTTTAAAGGTGAAAATGACCAATAATACGACCAACGCACAATATGCGTCATTAACGATACATGTATACTCAATCTTGTCTTTGCGAACACATATTCAATTTTTCAGAGTAATCGAGTACCCGAGTACTCGATCGAACGATCGTCCGAGTACTCGAGTATTAATTTTACTACTCGTTGCCATCCCTAATAAATAGTAATACTATATGTATATAGTATTCATAACAATAGCCCATGTAATCACATGTTATCACAGCTTTATGATGAACAATCTGTGTATACTAGGAAACTTTCAGCAACAACAATACTGATTAAACACTTCCTTAGCCTTATATAGACACAAGCCTCCCATGAGCTCACATACATAATTGGACAAATGTTAATGGATTACACTGCCTTCATGTTTGCTTTTATGACATGCTTGAAATGCACAAGGGGGCACATAATAATATGCAAATGAAGATATAAAAGATAGCATTGGAAAGCAATGTTTGGATCTTGGAACTGAATTTGGATGAATACAATGCTCATGGTGTGTTTGCCAATCTCTCATAAACACAGAAACCAAAGTATCATATTAGCTGTAGTTTCTGTAACTAATAAACACCATCAGCAACAGCAGCAGCAACAATAACAGAAGGAGCAGCAGCAACAATAACTGCAGCAGCAGCAACAACAACATTAGCAGGAGCAGCAGCAACAACAAAAGCAGGAGCAGCATCAATAACAACCATCATCATCAGTAACAAAAACAGCATTCCCTTTAACCACACTTATCAGTAAGTCCATACAAAACAATATTTATGTCACAGGAACCGTACATATTATTTTATTTGGCCTAACATAAAAAACCGTAATCAGGAACACAACATTTTCTTATCAGTAAGGACTGCCAGGACCAATTTCAAAGACTAGAGGATGTTTTTTAGGAATCTAATTCCCGCATAATAAACAGATACCAGTACATGACATATTATCAACCAGCCCAACCTGTACTGTGCAGAAAGCAGATAGTCATCAGAATACTACAAGATTAGAATCAGAGGAATCCAAATACATCCAACCTTGAAAACATTCTGGGAATTAGGGCGAAAATGTTCCATCTGCTCTTATCGTAAAGATTACTTAGAACATTTCCGCATTTACTGGTCATGTGTTTAATACTACAGGTGCACACAATGCATGATGACAGAAATTGCTCTCCCATGTGGGTCAGGTATTTGCTTTTCTAATCAAGTGTCTTGATGTAGTATTTCATAGAAGACAAGAAACATATTGGGCAGTGTATATAATATGGATGCCAAAGATTGTTAAGAATTTTTATCTTCTCTAAGTTAACAAAGAAACATAACTCTTAAAATGGTTTGGTCAGTCTCAATGATTACCCTGGACAAATCTAACCAGAAACACTTCCTATTTGGCTGAATTGCAAGTGGACACCATGGCTTAAGGCCCCGGATGAACCGTCTGTCCTGACACCTCTTGAATATTAGAAATGTCACCACACTGCATAATGAATGTGAACAAACTATACTATATTGATGATTTATATCTTAATCTCGGAAATTTCAGCAATTTATCATTTAATCTTACACTGGAGTCTTACAGCAATAAAATACAAAAATAAATGTTACATCAACTGTCTTACATTCTAAATTTGTTTATCGAGATTCCAGGAATTGCTATCTCAAATCTGATATTGCAGATGTTCCGACATAACATGAGCCAAATGTACTGTAACACCACAGACGAGTGCTTGAAACTCCAACTGTTGAATAATGTTGTTAAAACACTTAAAACATATATATTACACAGTAAACAATTGTTTCAGGATCCCTGCACCAGTGGTAGGAATGTAATAGTTTCTGAAACTGCTGTGCTTTATGCAAGAAGTACAAAACTGTCTGAAAATTATCAAATTTTCTTCAAACCTGTCACCTTAAATTGTCATGGATAAAATTATTTTTAATATATATGTTTTATAGTAGAACATACATTTCAAATGAACATTTAATTGCAAACTGTATAAAACCTGTATATAAGGTATACAATGCACAATCTGTGGCTTTCGGGATGCCTGCTGACCCCTTAATATTTTGGTATCCTTTAAAAAGGTTTTATAACTAGAAATATATATTGTAAAAACTGTACCACAACATTATTACAAACAAGCTTTTTTGGCCTTAAAAGGATGCAAAATGGCCGTTTCACATCTTATATCAGTTGAAATATAAAAAAACTACAATAACTTTAACAATAACTATTTTTCAGTCAGACCTTAAAAAAATTACCCATTCCCACCTACAAAATAGGCGCTGATCCTACAGTTTTTATAGTCAGTTGGTAGAAAAAAATAAAATTAAGTGTGTTTCAATATATAGTTTAAAACCTTTTAAGCTTTACACAGAAGATAATACTTTGAACACCATTCTCCAAATATGACAATAAAGTTCTTATATAAAGCAAAAAAACAAACAAAAACAGGCCAGGACCGAATGAGATTTCTAACTTTAATAGAAGCCCTGCATATTAGTATAAAATCACCAAGCAAAATAATATGTGATTTGGGTAACATATGTCCCAAAACAGGTAGGGTAGATAGGCCTTTGTGTCTGATGTTTTTATTAGGCTTTATGTAATAACATTATTGTCATCATTGGGTAATGGTTATACCAGTATTTACCAGTATAAAACTTTGTCAACTACATGTTTAAACAAGCACATTTTTTTCCTTTAAGGCCAGGCCTTTATATTTTTTGGATTACAAAACCGGCGACCGTAACTTTTGAATTTAACCAAAAGACCATAAAAATGGTCGGGTCAGAGCTTATTTTGTTGGAAGGCCCAGGTTACTCAAAACAGAAGTTGTTTTTCTAGGCCCAACACCTTTTTGAATAGTACATAGTTTATTAAGAGTCACCAGGCATCAAGAATTAACATTACTGCCAATGGTTCAATGAAATGACAAGCTTGTTTGTTCATCAGATACCTTAATGTAAATTATAAAGTACAAATGTATCAGTAATGTCATCAAGTACAAATGTACCAGTAAGAAATGCCAGCATATAATTCCCCAAATAAGCTAACAATGTGTTATGCACTAAATTATCACCATTACAGACTGGGGACCAAATAAATAGTGAAGGTTTGCTGCATTACTGCAGTAGACATTGAATACAAAGTCAGGCATTTGGGACAGTCTAACAGTTTACCCTAGACTGGTGTTTTCCAGGAAACATAGACAGAAAATGTAGAAATTATTTCAAAAGGACAGACAGAATACATACTACTAACTCACTGATGAATCATTAAATGGGCGGTCAGTGGTAAAATCAAGATTCTGAATAATTATTGCATTTTCTTAATGCCACTTATCGGGCCTTTCTGGGCATATTGGGATGAGGATGTGCTGTAAAATTGTGGGAAATTACAGCTAAAATCCATGAATCTAGTGGCAATGTGTCAACATTAGGAATTCTGCATGATTCAAAAGAATTTTGCTATACAGATAAACCGGCTTTTGCAGAATTTTGTCCCATAGAAAACATGGGCCCCAAACCCCACTAGTCCCCATCAATTTAAAGGAACTAAAGATCTTGTTATACTTATATTTATAATAACAAACTATAAATCAGGATAACAACCTGGAAAATCTTGGCATCCGGAATAATCAGCTATCATATCACACCCTGCATGGGCTCACTTAATACTCATTCAGTTATGATAACTTAATCTTATAGCAAAAGTTTACATTTATTGCAATGGCAAACTCTCAACTAAGCTGTAGGATGTAAATAAAGCATTTATCCATTATAACACAGTTCAGCTGAGTGGAATTACGCCTGGGCCCCCTAAACAAAGGGGAATCTTGCCAGAAAAAGGGAATATAAAATAAACACAAATTATTATACTATATAATGTATATAATTCTATATTAAAACAAGTTGTTACTTTGGTGCAAGAACTCAATATTTGCTTGTATTTTTATATGCAGTTATTGAGTTATTGCAAGGTGAATTATTCTATTAATTGTGGTAAATCTTATTTGGGAGTAAGAGTGCATCTTTAAGACTAAAGTCTAACATAAAACTAATTGTACTTGAATGGCTGTACAACATCATACTGCAATTTACTGAAAGAGCCTATATATTCATTTGTTTGTTAAAAATAGCTTTATTCATGTCTTATGATGCTTCATATTTGTCTGTGTTTGTAAATGTAATGTTCCACAACCATGAACAACCTTTCATTTTAATATATCAAAACACACTGTTGCTAATATTTCATTGATCATCAAAATGACACATGTGGATTGTTCAGATATTTATTCAAGTTAACTACGTAATTTGCAACAACGTTCAACTTAACATGTGGACTCCTTGATGGTGTGCTAATACACTTAAATTGAAACACGAATGGCTCAAATCTTTTTAGGAAGACTGCAGATTATTACTGTATTGATTAAACTTCAGAGATGACATTAACAAAGTTAACTTTCAGTGATTTTTTGGCTAAATTAAGGGCCGAATATCGGCTCTTTCCCCTGGTCCAAAAGCCTCCATTTTACCCAAAAATTGCCAGTTTTCCCTTCAAAATAATTCAATTTTCTCCTACTACCTGAATTTCTTTTACCAAGAATTTAAACCTGCGAAGTTCATTTCATATTTCTATTGAAGGTACTTTCTTTCTAGACTCTTCGTGAGCAAGAGAATATCTGTCGCTGTGTCCGGTAAAAATCCGGTCTAGGTAACCGCAAAATAGCTGATATTTGTTAACAGTATTTATTCAAAAAATATTAAATACACGTATAAATTGACAATTAGCGCCATAGTCAATGGATTATAGCATTCAGTAAACAACAGCACTTGCAAAGCTTCGAAAGAAAATAATTATTTTGTGTGGTTTAAGTATCTCAACCTTTTGTACGCAAACATTTAGTTCTAAATAATGACTTAATTAGATTTTGAGTGCAAATTTTATCTTCAAATACATGGACACACAATTAACAACCATTTTAAACATGTTGTTGTGAGTTATTTTTTGAATAAATAATGCATTTCTCTGTATTCATATGAATTATAAGTGATATTTTTAAAGAGATAAAAACGACAAACTTGTCAATTGTTGCCTTGCATGTTTTAGAAATAGTTTGTGTTTTCTGTATTTACACATAAAATTAATAAATAAAAACATCAGTAAAAGCAGACAATTAAACCTTTTATAAGTAAAATGACAGTTGAAGTTTTCCCAAATTTTAGACTTATGGGGCTTATATTTTCCAAATTGGAAAGGCACAGGCAGTAAAACTGTTTTGAAATAAAATCACTAACATTGTTCTGAGGAATCAGACCCTGGTAAGGTATAAGCTCAGTATTTTTCATTCATAAAGGTAACTTATGAAACACAAATCTACAATTACTGAACCATTTGTCTTCTAAGTGCCTCAAAAGTAAAGAAATATTACTTCTTCTATCCATTTCAAAACATGAGCAGATATTTTGTATAAATAAAAATTTAAGTATTGTTCATGAACAATTGATTTCTGACAAAAAATATCATAGAAAATACCCCGATATTTACATTATCGGAAAGATAGCCCAGACTAATTGGACAGGTGCCTGTGCTCTTCAAGGGGGAGTTTTTTTTCTTCGAAAGTTTTTGAAAAGGGGAATTGTTGGCGATTTATGAAAGAAATAATTGCATTCTTAAATCTAGGAGGGAAAATTGGGCCAAATTTCGGTCCAAAAACGTCCCGTAATAATATACTTGTCTAAACATAGTAAAAAAATGCTGATCAGAATCCTATGTAAATAAACAACGTAACTCACCCCTTATGATAAATACAAAGGCAGGGTAAACGTGCTATCGTGTCTCCCTGATCGAGTTCATCAAAGCATATCACACATTCCCCCTTGCTTTCTGTTAATACATCATCTGAAAGACAATAATAACACTTTAGCATATAAATAAATGTGTCCAAAAAACAAACAAAAGCACCATGGAGAGAACATCAACAGTTGCCTGCTATTGTTGTTATTAAATTGAAATGGCATGGCTCAACATAAATGTTATGGCGAGAATCAGTGTCCTCAATAAGAACCAGAAAAAAAAGTTCAAATGACAATTGGGCCAGTTCAAATTTGGAAAAAGAAGTTAATTTTAATTAGAATAAGTAGTAGCAGGTCGGTTACTTTTCCTACAGTAAAACTGCAATTGTTCAAACAGGTCATTCGAAAACATATAATCAGGCCAGGTTAAAGCTTATTCCCAACGATTATTTCTTCTATTTTCATATAAAACATATGATGGATCGACTCCAGAGTGTGTTCCAAAGTAAACAAAAAGCCAATGGCCAGGTGTTAACATTTTTGCACCTTGCAAAAATTGCAATAACAGATGAAAGAAATTTGATAAGGCGAGAAAAAACAATTATCACCATTTACGCATGACCACTATTACTTGATAAGGGCGTTTGAGAAGCTGTAATTGTGAGAAGTAAGTGATGAGAATTTAATTGTGAGAAAAGTAAATGAGTAATAACATATCAATAAACCCCTAGCCTATTATGATTCAGCAGATCCGCAAGACAGACAAGCTGTGCCAATATTAGCCATCCTTGATTCTGCGAAACTTCATACATGCCATATTTTCTGGAGACCATTCAGGGGGATTTGTTCAAAAGGCTGAAAATTCAGGGGGATTTGGGTTGTATTCAGGGGGATTTTTTTAGCAGGTCTAAGTTGGGGAAAATTTAAAGTATTTTTAGACGCAAGTACGAAAAAATGTATTCACAAATTAAATTAAATTTACCTTCCTCCAAAGTCTTTTAAAAAATTGTGCTTAATTCTATCAGCTTAATGACTTTCAGACAATAAGAGAATAGAATAAATATTATTGATTTCTTTCTTCCAAAATAGTAATATTTCTTTGCCTTTGATAATTACTACAAATGAATTGATCACTTGTTGTAAAAGTTTCCTTTTGGCATTTCACCCTTGTGGAGTTGTTAGTTGTTTCTTTACATTCGGTTTCACTCACATACTGTGGTTTCACTTACTTTGTCATTATTGCCTGATGTAAAATTTCTAAAAAAAATAATTTTTTTTTATTTTTTTATTTTTTTATAAATTCAGGGGGATTTTTATCTCCCGCCGGGAGACCGGGGGATGGATCGAAATTCCGGGGGATTTTTCCCCCCGCCGGGGGATATGGCATGTATGAAACTTAAATCTGACTAAAGCCATAATATGCACTGTCATATGCCAAAGTTGCTTGTCCAGAAAATGTGCTTTTTGTAAAAATAATGCTACTTATTCACTGTTTATTATTTTACATTTTCACATTTAGTATACGACCGCCTTTGAACGTATGAACCATTTCAACGACTCCATACATAATCAGTACTGAAGTAAACAATCGACATGACGACTTCAAATTTAAAATACATTGAAAGACATTTTATAACAGACTAAACTGGAAACTTGGGTCTTTAGTAACCTCAGATCACTGGCAGTATTAGCTCAGGCCCCAGCATCCCCAAGCAATTGCCGATAAACTGTATTTGAGACAGTTCAAATTAATGAGAACCCTTGGGAATCATGGGTCTTGCTGCACATGTGCCCTTTGTCTCAGACTCTCTCACAACATGACTGGGTACTAGACAGTGCTCCAGCCAGGATTTGAAAAGGGCATGGCGTTAGGTCAGAAAGGGCACTTTTGATGTGCATTGAATGAGCCTTAATGGGGCACTTGCAATGTTCAATTCTTATTTTGTATGTGTTGTAACTACTTTCAATACTAATAGTTATAGTTATATAGTGAATATATATAACTTAGCTGTTACAATTACTTTAGTGTCAAAATTATGTATATATTTATTATTTTTATACTTATTTCTGAAAATTGACTAGATGTAAAAAATAAGCCACAGCAGACTGTAGTCAAAAGGCAACAGGGTTCTGTAAGAGGTCAGCGGGTGCTTTAAAAGAGCAGGCAGGTGCCCAACCCTGCTATTTCTTGCATACCAGACGTGTATTTCTGGTCATGTGACCAGTGCTGCAAAAACCCATCTTACATACCCCATGTAAGATGAGTCACGCACAACAACGCGCCACTTCTTGTTTCATTTATTGTATGGTTTATGAAAAAAATATTATGCCATTTTTATAAAGCGCAATCAAATACATATGTTTGCAAGACTTTTAATTAAAATTGAACATAAATAATAAGTCCGGATCGAAAAATCTGACCCTCGAGCACGCTGCGTGGCCGGTAACTCAGCAAGCCTCGTATTCTTATTCAATGAATAGTCGAGCTAAAAATTGTAACATACCATTTGAGTATTTTATAAGCAGTCAATATTTATGGCTGCACGTTATTTTATTATTGTACCCAAAAAGATCACTACAAAACATATATATTATTCCATTGCCCCCAAGCATCCAGACAAATACATTAACAGGGAAACTTAAGTATCATTACTGACAATAAAGTACAATATGTCTGCAATACAGAAAGACAAAACTTAATGTTTTATTTATTAGACTTTGCAGTTTAAAGCAAGTGCTAATGATATACTTGGTCTAGGGTGTTCTTCGAGAATAGCCCATAATTGCTGATGAATGTAGTTTTATGTTTGGAATGCATTAAACATTTCAAAAGCAGACTGAGTGGGTTTTAACTGACAGGACAGAGGTGGGCAGACTGTAAGCATTAATGTAACTTTCACTACCAAGAGAAAATGCCCTGCACAAAACCACAATTCCATTTGAAGTCAATTTGATCTTTACCTTTAAAGTCCCATTACTTTTTAGTGATGCTAACTTGTTTTATTGTATGTCTATCCAAATGGCTTCTTGTAACCTTTTTGACCTTTTCAAACAAAAAAATGATAAAAAAGGCATTACAAAATGCAGCAAAATGGAAGTATACTCTGAATTTAACGCGCACAACGTCATTACGAAATTTAAATATCACATGACTTTCTGAGTACCTAAAATTCTATGTTGCTTTATACTAATGATTTGCACTATTTAGCTAAGAAGTTTTTGGTTTAAATAATTCTGAGAACACTTATTTTGTCATTATTTTACTCTATGATATCGAAACTGCAGAAAAAGTACAGTTATAGGATAAAAAATGTTTTTGTTTTACTGGGCTGGGAACCCACGCTGGTAAAAAGAAAAAGCCCAGAAGACTTAACGTTGCCTGAACCACAAGACCGAGAGGACTTTGATGCATGCAGTTGATATTTTGACAGTTTGACCATACATTAACATCACATAATGTCAATCAGCAATTCACAAAACAACATTTAAGCATGAAAACCGTGGTTTTCACAGAAGGCATTAGAGCAAATATCAACATTTGCTGAAGGGCTCCAGCTTTGAGTATCTTAGTTTTAACAATTCTTATGATTTGCCCCATTTTATTTCGCTATCCACAAAGAAGAGCATTTTAAAAAAACATGAAGGAGTACATCTGTGATTTTTCACTAAACAACATTGATGCTATGCTCCGCCCACTTTTCTGCCTCATAAGCATATATAGTAGGGATGCAAACGAATATTCGAATATTCGAATATTCGATCGAACGTTTGGTATTCGAATGTCAAAATCGATATTCGAATATTCGATGTTTTTGTTGAATTAATAAATTAATAAACTTTTTGCCTACAACTGTCATCTTGGTCTGTCTTGTTTTTACAACGATGGACCCGTAATGCCAGAGGTGTGAACTTGATGACACTTTACAAGCGCCTTATCGGATATATCGTCGGAAACTATAAACAGTCCCCGTAATTTTGCATTTACTGGCTGTTAGACAAGTGACATCAAACACATTCCAACTATTTTGGGAACATTTAAGATCGGCCTTTATGCCAATGTGTTGTCTTCACTCCTAATCAAGCTTGGCGATATTGCGCAAATGGCCTTGATGAGTCGAAGGACATGTGCTAGTTATGTGCTTTAAACTGTTTTCCATGTTTCGATACAAAGCTCTTGCGTTGAAAAGTAACTGTATGGTTTAACGTTTAAGGATATATGTCCTGTATTGTTGTACAATACATAAGGCAAAATCGACGTTTGGCCATGGTTGGTGTCGTTTTCTATAAGTATATTTCGTAAACATCAATCCCAGAACGAGGCTGCAAGTACCACGTTGGCGCATATCGTCATTTAACCAGGTAAAAACGAAATTCCCCGATTTTATTTTTGCATTGTTTACAAAAGTGAACGCAGAGGAGTTGATATAGTTCGTTTTTTTGTTTAAAATAAATCGCTTTTTCTTGGGATATATTCTGAATTCAGAGGCTAATTTGTGGAACAATAAGTGTCCGTCGGGTGTACCGAATACGACAAAGAAGGGTTACATGGCCCTGGCTATTACGTTAGGGAATATTAGTTTACTACAATTCTTAAAGGATCATTTTGGTTTTCGAATATTCGAATATTCGATCGAAAGAATTACCGAATATTCGAATATCAATTTTGCCATTCGTTTGCATCCCTAATATATAGTAAGTCAGTGGACCAGTTTGGAATTTCAATGTTATTTCCCAAAGCATCTCGTGGACCTCAGGAATTTATCAGACATTATAATGAGACTCTATCATAGTAATATACTCACTTTTATTATTTTCTCTAATTATTTAATCCTATGTGGCACTGCGGCTTTAAGCAAGATATCCAAACCATAAACATTTTACAAATTTTGATAAGAGGGGTTTTGGTATAACCTTGAAACTTGGCCAACTGAATTGAAAAGTTTCAGTCCAGACTAACACAAACAGTAATAAAAAGCACCCCCAGGATGTTCTAAATGCCAGGCTTCACAAAAATATATGTTTGGCAAATTTGCCATAAAAAATATCACATACTGAATAGATTGATTGGTTTCTGAGTTATGGCAAAACTTATAAACATTATATATAAATAGTATAGATATACATAGATATAAGATTGTGCACGCAATGATGCTCCGCCAAACAACACCAACACTAAAGTATTTATGTGTATGTGTCAAAACTCAAAAAAGCTCATGACATTGACAATTCAGGGCTTCCATTAAGAATTAAAGACTGCCAGTATGAACTTCCTGACCATCAATATATTGGAAGTTATTAAGTGAAATTTGGAAGTTGAAGTTTTCATGAATACGATTTATTTTTTCCAGTATTTTTAAAAAGTATGTTAAAAATCAAAATTATTTGAAGCTTTATCTTGCCAAGTTCGCAGACTTATGTTATAATTATTCATTTTACTTCAAGACTGATTGAAATTGTGAGCTAAAAGTAATATTGACACCAGGTTTTGATATTTGATATTTGAGCTTTTGACTTTGGAAGTTTTTGTACTTCTAGGAATTAGGTTTGGAAGTTTTAACCTATTTCTAGAGAGTAATATACTTCCAACTCCCTGCAATTATATATTTTTAAATCTTTTAATTTTCCTTGTCAGGATATTAAAACAGAATTAACTTTTTGACGCAAGGATCCTTCAATTATTTACTTTTGAATACTCAGATTCAGAAATCAAAAATTTAAGGACATGGATACAGAATAACACAAAAATGGCAAAATCCACTGAAAATGACAACAGGAGCATTCACTAGCACAGCAATAATCTGAAAAAGCAGTCAGGGCCTTCAAAATACCGACAGTAACAAAGATGATCGCTGCGTAGCTATAATTAATGCTGACAGGAACATTGACAGACACACTTGTGCTAGAAAAGTGCCGACAGGGGAATCAACGGTGACGGCAGTGGAATTAAATTTGATGACGGGAGACCTGACAGACATGGTTGTGACATGAAATACCAGACAGGAACACTAATGGACACGACAATGCTATGAAATACTCCACAGGGCTTTTTCACCTTCTTTGCAAGGGGCCGAATTTCGGCTACTTCACAATTGCGGAAAATGTCATTTTTTCCCAATTTCCAGATAACATTTCCCAATTTGCAGGATTTCACGCGCTAAAATTTCCCAAAATGAAAAGGCTAGGCCTCTTCCCAATGTTTGGTGAAAAAGCCCTGCTCCAATGTGAGTATTGATGGACGCAGCAGTGCCATGTAATATGCCAGCGAAAACACCAAGGGACGCGGTGGTGCTATAAATGAATGCCCACACGAGTATGGATGGACATGACAGCCGCATGCAATACAACGACAGGGGCTTCAACTGATGCTAAAGTGACATGAATTAAGACTAAGGTACCACTGGAGAACACAGCAGGGGCATTAAATACAACTAAGTGAGAATCAGCAGACACAATGTTTCATTCAAATAAACGGATGAGAACATCAACTTACACATCAATGATATGAAATATTCCAATGAAAGCATTGACAGAACTTTGGCAATGATATGAAAAAAACAACAAGGGAGCAGTGGTTAGCATATAAATTACACCAGAAAAGAGCTTTCGATTTCCAGGTTCATTATAAGGCATAACTTAATTTCTAAAAAAACTTGTGTTTCACTTAAGCTACCTGCTAATCAACTTTCATTAATTAGTATCCATCAATGCTAGCTTAAGTTATCAAGTCGAAACCAATGATTGTCGCCTGCCAGCCTTGATTGGGACAGGATAACTAAACTAGCAATAGATAAACTTACCATTATATGTGATTCTAGGTTTGGTGAGGCAAACTACAAGGTGACATTCTATGTCCTCCGGGGGAACAAATTTGGAGCAAACTGGACATTTGATTCCTGAAAATACACAAGGACAAATCAATGTAAAACAACATAAACTTGATCAAGTATACCCAAGAAATAACAGTACACAATAGAAAGGTTGCAAAAAAAACATGTACTTGTACATGTAGCAACCTGAACCAATTGAAGCTGCAGATCTGCGTTTGCCAATAACGGGGTCCCGTGATCCCGAGGACCCATTTTTTTAAGAAGGGAATCCTGAACTTTAAAGTCAGATATTCTGTCTGGACTGTAAAGTTTCCAGCCAATAAAACTAGAGCTGTCACAGGAGTGACGAATACCCCCAAATGCTGCATGGACACAGGAATGGCAAACCATTCCTTTGAAAAAGAGGCCATAACTCCATGGTTACTGCACACTGCAACTTCTTTTATCATGCATGTATTGTTTTATTTAAATCTGTTGAGTAATTTAGAAGTTACACTGCTGACAAGAAAAACTAGCCTTTCATGAGTTATCGTCCGGAAACTGTTTTTCCATTTTTAGTAACAGTGACCTTGACCTTGGCCCCACCAGCCCCAATATCGAACTTGACCTGTATCTTCTGATGTTACACCTGTGTACCAAAAATTGTTCAAATCTGTCTAGCCTTTCATGAGTTATCGTCCGGAAACCGTTTTTCTATTTTTAGTAACAGTGACCTTAACTTTGGCCCCACCAGCCCCAATATCGAACTTGACCTATATCTTCTGATGTAACACCTGTGTACCAAAAATTGTTAAAATCTGTCAAGCTTTTCATGAGTTATCGTCTGGAAACCATTTTCTATTTTTAGTAACAGTGACCTTGACCCCACCAGCCTCAATATCGAACTTGACCTATATCTTCTGATGTTACACCTGTGTACCAAACTGTATCTTCTGATGTTACACCTGTGTACCAAAAATTGTTCAAATCTGTCTAGCCTTTCATGAGTTATCGTCCGGAAATCGTTTTTCTATTTTTAGTCACAATGACCTTGATCTTGGCCCCACCAGCCCCAATATCGAACTTGACCTGTATCTTCTGATGTTACACCTGTGTACCAAAAATTATTAAAATCTGTCAAGCTTTTCATGAGTTATCATCTGGAAACTATTTTTCTATTTTTAGTAACAGTGACCTTGACCCCACCAGCCTCAATATCGAACTTGACCTATATCTTCTGATGTTACACCTGTGTACCAAACTGTATCTTCTGATGTTACACCTGTGTACCAAAAATTGTTCAAATCTGTCTAGCCTTTCACGAGTTATCGTCCGGAAACCGTTTTTCTATTTTTAGTAACAATGATCTTGATCTTGGCCCCACCAGCCCCAATATCGAACTTGACCTGTATCTTCTGATGTTACACCTGTGTACCAAAAATTGTTAAAAAATGTCTAACCTTTCATGAGTTATCGTCCGGAAACCGTTTTTCTATTTTTAGTAACAGTGACCTTGACCTTGGCCCCACCAGTCCCAATATCGAACTTGACCTGTATCTTCTGATGTTACACCTGTGTACCAAAAATTGTTCAAATCTGTCTAGCCTTTCATGAGTTATCGTCCGGAAACTGTTTTTCCATTTTTAGTAACAGTGACCTTGACCTTGGCCCCACCAGCCCCAATATCGAACTTGACCTGTATCTTCTGATGTTACACCTGTGTACCAAAAATTGTTCAAATCTGTCAAGCCTTTCATGAGTTATCGTCTGGAAACCGTTTTTCTATTTTTAGTAACAATGACCTTGACCTTGGCCCCACCAGCCCCAATATCGAACTTGACCTGTATCTTCTGATGTTACACCTGTGTACCAAAAATTGTTCAAATCTGTCTAGCCTTTCATGAGTTATCGTCCAGAAACCGTTTTTCTATTTTTAGTAACAATGACCTTGATCTTGGCCCCACCAGCCCCAATATCGAACTTGACCTGTATCTTCTGATGTTACACCTGTGTACCAAAAATTGTTCAAATCTGTCTAGCCTTTCATGAGTTATCGTCCGGAAACCGTTTTTCTATTTTTAGTAACAGTGACCTTGACCTTGGCCCCACCAGCCCCAATATCAAAATTGACCTGTATCTTCTGATGTTACACCTGTGTACCAAAAAATTTTCAAATCTGTCTAGCCTTTCATGAGTTATCGTCCGGAAACCATGAAAACCGACAGACCGACCGACAGACAGACCGACCGACCGACAAGCTCACTCCTATATACCCCCTCAAACTTCGTTTGTGGGGGTATAAAATAAAGATGAATAAGTAAATTTATAGTTATTGTCACTATGACTCACATGACCTGACAGTGCATGAAAAAAAAAAAAATTTCAGTGTGATAAACATGCCTTATCAAGTGAGTTCACTGTACCAGTGTATATATTATATCTGATTGAAAGTTTAATTTACTGTTAAACTTAGGATTTTAGAATTGTGCATGTGCATTTTAACTAAGGCCTAAAAAAAAAATACATTTGGTTCGGGTTACCCGACCCTACCTACGGAATAGGCGCCGACCCTACCGTTTTTATAGTCAGTTTGAACAAAAAATGAAAAACTAAAAAATAAAAAATAAAAAAATAAAAAATATTTCGTTTTTTTTTAATTATTTTTTAATATTAAGTTTAAACCTTAAATGCTTGTACAGAAGATAGCTTTAACACCATTCTCCAATGATGAAAATTATATTCTTATATAAAACCTAATAAAAAAAAAAAAAAAAAAAAAAAAAAAAGCCTACCTACCCTACCTATTTTTTTTAAGGATGTAACCCTAACCAAACAATTTTTTTTTTTAGGCCTAATATAACGAATTTCGGGAATATTGTTCCCCTTTCCTTGAAAATAATAAAAAAAGAAACAATTGGAAATACAATGCAAATGTATCGGAACTCCAAAAGAGACTTGTCAAAACTAACCCAAAATTGTCAACTTTCCATGAATCGTAGAAAAAAGACTTTAAATGGCTTTTGTTTGATTCCGTAAAAAAATAAATGGCCTGTAAAATATGCAAGCAATTTGAGGAAATAGGTTCTTTAGTTACTGGGTGCAGCAGTCTGAAGACTGAACACTAAAAATGATGTATACTGCTGCACATTCTTAAGTGTGGACATTATTAATGCTCATTATGTTGCATAGTTTGGCAGACTATTTTCAGACTAAGAACAATTGTGCACAAAACGTCACTTTTTGGCAAATTAAATTAAAAAGAGAAACTGAGTTTGTATATCTTAAATGTTATCACAGGCATTACAATGAAATGTCAGTGAAAATTGGAAGGGACCCCTGTTTTAAAGGGGCTATACACCGTATGATGAGATAGCGAAAAAAAAGAAAATTGTCGAAAACTGACATAAACTTGGTTGTGTACAAGCATTGAAACTTACTTACTCTTAGTACCACATAGTTTACAATACATTTATTTTTCGCAGTTTTTTGGTATTTTTCCATTAAAAAAGATTACTAGGTATGTCTACCCAGTAGAATTAATTCCTTATGCCTGATTGGCTAGTCGATGTTATCACGTTATATTACCAAGTTAGGTATATAGCTAAAATATTCCAACCGGTAAGGGTAAGCCTTTGTAGCACAGTGGATACAACACTGGACTGCAATTTTGGCGACCCCGGTTCAAACCGGGTCAATACTCCGATTTTTTTTTTACATTTTGGTACTTTTTATTTTTACAATTATGATATCAAAGAGTAAAACATTTTATTAAATAATTGTCCTGAGTTTCGTTACAGAAAAAAATAATTTTGGTGCCAATCTGGTGTACCCCTTTAAGGAAGGGATAATTGATTTAAAATGGAGGTGTAGCTTCGGGATCCCTGGGCAAAATAGTTAGTATCCACCCCTGCAGATGCTTTTAAAAGTTGTAAGTGAAAACAATAATTTCATATGAATGGGTAGGTTGACAAACTCTGACACAGAAAAGCCTAGGTTTGATTTTGAAGATGTCATTGCCCTCTACCTAGCATGAGCAGTTGAAGTTACTCATACATGTACATGTATAATGATGAACCAGTAGATCAAACACTTGTTCTGGATATTGACTACAAAGTACACATAACGTGGAAGATCATCACACATACACATACTAATAGCATTTTGGAACCTCTCTAATATTGCATAGGGGCAGTGTGGCAGTTTAATTATAGATTGCATTTATTATTGATTAGACACATGGAAAACCCTGATAATACATGTGCACAATTAGGAGATATATGTATAATTATAATTATATATATATATATATGTTTTCAAAGGAAATACTACTTAACTTTAGGATATTTCACAAAATGCTATGTCTATTTTTTTCTTTATATTTCTCAAAACAGACAGTGACAGTGTAAATGTCTTTGTATGCAAATGCTGGTATGTTAGACGATTGTCATACGAGAAACATATTCAGATTCAGACAAGTTGGTGTATATTAATGAAGACAAGGCCAAATTACACAAAGAACAGTATAGCACCAAGAAACCAGCTTCACCAAACAGAGGCAAAATATCACCTTCCATCAATCTTTCATAAAAACCTAAAGGTGGAATAAATCCCTGGTTCTCCTGTCAGTGTAAATAGGCAAGGACAAAAACCAATACAAGGTAATGCCAAGTTCAATTCCATCAAAGACTGGCCATTACAATTATCAGGCAGAGATCAAAGCACTACCATTCCACTGGGACAAGCCCAGATAGAGGACAGCATGGACATTTAGGAAACTTTATATCATGGCAATATGTGGCCTTGAATTTGGGAAAATACAACTGAAATAGAAGCCAGTTATTTACAAGAAAATATTTAAAATGACATTGAATTTAAAAACATAAAACCAAGGAGTTGCAGAGGAACATAGTTATCTTCCAAAAAGAAAAATGGTCAGACTTTTGTGTGATAAAACCTTTATATATATATATATATATATATATATATATATATATATATATATATATATATATATATATATATATATATATATATATATATATATATATATATAACCTATTAAGGAACTTACATCTTTTAAAAAATTTGGTTTATTTTCTTTAAGTTTTATAACGCATTACTTTATATAAGGAATCTTCCCAGCCCAAATATTGAAATCAAATACTTGTTTTAATTAATATGTACAGCACATTTTACATAAGGCCTAAAAAAAAATTGTTTGGTTAGGGTTACCGAATTTTCTCGACTTTAAGGCGATTCGCTTATAAGAAGGCCCCCTAACTTTGCCCATGAAATCTGGTGCTTTTTGTTTCGACTCGCTTATAAGACGGGGTCAATTTTTAAGCAAATCTAAAATTCTTCCTAACGTGTAAAAATGTTCAAGCTCAATGGACAATTATCGACTTTCACGGTAACTGTTTTTGTTTTACTAAAAAAAAATGGCGGTCAACTGTGAGCTCTCTATTTGGAGGTAGGTTAAAAATGAGTACATGGTTACGCTTTTAAGTTTGCAGGACAGGTCGTTACTTATCGGAATTGTAATAATTAATCAATAACAACATATGTTTGTTTTAGTTTATTTTTTTATTGAAGACACCAATGAAGTTCTTCGGCTTAAAATGGCTTCAATAACATAACTGCGAAAAGCCGAGGCATGAATAGGTGTTTGTTTAGCAATAATGCTTTAGGCAATACTGTATTGTCCCTTGATTGGCGACGAACATAATGGATTCATATTCGCATTGTCATTTGTTTGCTTAATCAAATTGACAGTTAGGTACCTACATCATATTAAGATTCCAATTTATTGATTGGATATATCTGTCAAACTAATTATACTGACACGCGCCATGAGAAAAAATGCAGATATAACGGTACACTGTGTGACGTCAGAGCACGCGCGGTGAAGAGATTTCATGTTGTTGTTTACTTAATTGCCCCATACTTGTATCAGCAGACGATATGTAAAATTTTACTGATTTTGACTTGAATCTTTTTTTAATATTTTATCGACTCGCTTATAAGACGGGTCCCCTACTTTGGGGGTAAAAATCGGGACCCAATTTCCCCGTCTTATAGTCGAGAAAATACGGTACATTATTTTCAAAAAAAAGGTAGGGTAGGCTTTTTTTTTTTTTTTTTTTTTTTCTTAGGCTTTATATAAGAATGTCATTTTCATCATTAAAGAATAGTGTAAAATTATCTCCTGTATAAGCATTTAAGGTTTTAAACTCCATATTTAAAAACCAAAAAAAAAGAAAGATTTTTTTTTTTTTCAAGTTTTTCATTTTTTTTTTTTCAAACTGACTATATAAACGGTAGGGTCGGCACCTATTCCTTAGGTAGGGTCGGGTAACCCAAACCAAATGTATTTTTTTTTTAGGCCTAAGTCTTAAAATGATGACGCACATGTACCTAGCTTAATTCTCTGACTGGATGGAAATTACAAACTTAGTTTAAATCAGTTGTATTTGTTTTTACCACACTATTAATAAAAGCCAGTATAGGCATATGATACTATAATGATAGCAATGCAAAAATGTCTTCATATGCAAATATACAAATAATTTAATCCTTCACTATTCATAACATGTTAATTATACTTCTAAACAGCCTTCAATGTCAGACTTTGGCCTCATAATAACCTCAATAGTCAATACTGACTAAAAGTACAAAAACAAGGACTTGCTCATAAACTGTGAAATGTATATCATCACTGGTGAATGATATATTTATGTAAATGTAAACATAACAGGAATTAAATGATACAACTGAGAATGTTGTCTTTAAGGTGAATAACGAGCATAAGCAAGGAAAATCAGCGCAAAATGCAGCAGCGTAAAGGCCAGTTGCTGTTAAAATCACTTGGTAGCCAGTCAGCCAAAAGAAATGCCAGTGTCATCTGCAAATGGGCTGTAACACTTGCTTGTTTCTGACAGGGTTAAACCCTGTACGTGGATCTAGCCTGGGGGCACAAGAGCCCATGCCCCCCACCCCCAGTTTGCTGGCAAATAAAGTATTTTTTAACCTTAATTTGGTACCTTAACAATTGAAACACTGATATATATTCAATGTTGAAATGCATCAATGATTGTATAAGCTTCATTTCATTACTTTAATGAAATAAAACTTTTGAGGGGGTTTATCGGTTGTGCTCCCCAAGTTATGAATTCCTGGATCCGCCACTAAAAACCCTCACTTAAAACATACCATACACAAAATGTTCATTTAATTTTATTCAAATGTTTGAAGTAGTGATAATAAGATGATCCAGCATTGTTCAAAGTTTTTTTTATTATTTGACTGGTATGTTTTTGCTATTTGTAATTATCCTGTTTAGTTACAAACAAGCAAAACAAATTGACGGTTTACTGGGAAGACTTAGAAGAAGGAAGTTGCAAATCAGAAATCATCTATCACAATAAGATTTCTATAACCACTTTAAAACCGGATACAATTCACATATTGTTCTAAATAATTAAATTAAGAGTGATTTGGCAGAAAAATCCAAATATTTTCTGTTGGCAACATTGTGCTCATGGCATCAATAGCTTTAAAACCATTTAAGAATGGTCACATTATTCAGTTGACAAAGACTGAAAATCTCCATATACTGCATATATATTGATAAAAGCGTGATATTTACAACAAGTGTTGTTTTTTCCATACAATTTTTCTAGCAGACAGTCTAACCTACGGACTTTGAAATTTCACCCTTCTTCCCTACTTTTTACCGGCAGGGCCAGCGAACCAACAGCTTATGTCTGAACATGTATTCTTCAGATGAAATTAAACTTAGTGGCAAAATTATGAACATTAAACAATTTTATTTGAAACAAAAATATGCTTTCGAAAGCTCAAAATTATGAACCGAAATTATGAACCTAGAAAAAGGTATGGTGATGTAGACTATAATATTTTAATATTGAACTAAACACAACAAAAACATTGAGTTTATACTATCAACATATTTAATATTTTCATAAACAAGGGGCAAATATGGTACGCTGCATTATAGCTGGCTTTTCATTTTGACATTAGAGTTTTTACAATAAAATGTATGGTTAATAATAGTGGGCATATATTAAAATTGCTTTTGACAACCATTTAGTCATCCTAGTTCAAGAACACAATATCTGCATATAAAAATATAAGCAATTATTGAGTTCTTCCATAAACAAGATGATTTATCTATCTATTAAACTATCTATAGGCATTTTTTTTATTCCTTGGATTCAAATATTATGAGCAAAAGCCATGAAGATAGGCTAAAAAGGTTTCACTTAAGAAAAAAAAATGAGATTCTGCATTGGAGTTTGTGTTTAACTGTTTAAATAATAACAAGTGGATCTAGTTGTTGACAAGTTTTATGTCCAAGGGTAAGATATAATTACAATAATCCAGGAAATCATGAAGATAAGTATTCTAACTAATTTCATAATAAATGTTTAAAAACTATTGAATTTCTGACTGGGATTTTTTTCCCTAAAATTTGACCTAGTGACCTAGATTTTGACTCATATGCATTATTGTTTGAAAGGAAACATGCAATCTTTCGGAGAAATTGGATAAAAACTATTGAAATTATGACCTTTTTTTCTAGCAAGATTTCAGGACCTGACTTAGTTTGTGACATGAGGTCACCCATTTTCATAATCACTTAAGATAAAATACAGAAAAAACATTGTACACTTTTTTTTTATAAAGAAAATAAATTTATAATGCATATTATTTTTCATCCAAGATTTGCCCTAATGACCTAGTTTTTGACCTGAAGTGGCCCATATTCATAACTGTTCAAAACAACATGCAACCAAGTATTCTGACCAAGTTTCATAACACTTGGATAAAACTTGAATTTACGAGGGTTTTTTTCTCAAGATTTGACCTAGTTTTGTACAAAAGGTGACCCATATTGCAAACCACGGGTCAGGGGTGAAATTTTTTTGGGAGATTCTGTTAACTTACCAAACTTTTTAAATAAATTAATAAAGGTTGGAACTTTGAATAAAGTGACTCCCTGAAAATATCAAGTGGGCATGAAATTCTATTCGCATTTTCTGAATGAGCGATCGCTATAATTTGAACCCTGTGTAACTTTTTTTGTGTTTATTTATCCATTCAGTGTTTTCCGGTTTTACAGTCAAAGAACATAATTTACATTAGTGGGTATTGTTGACTTGTGGCGTTCATGGGAACATAATGAATGTTCACGTGTTAAGTTCCTTTAATGCGCAATAATGTGGCATAACTGTCATACAGGTAGATTGTACATGCGTTAAATCTACAATTGGAATAATTCGAACTTCAATACCTACCGTGAAGAGCAAATAAATGAACTGGAAGTGAATGAGTAATATTCCGCAATGCATGTGCATGTGCCACCCCGAGTGGTCCTGGCTCATCAGGACTAGAGTCAGAATCAGGGCTTCCACCGACAGCACCAGGGCCGTTACCATTACCCAATGATGGTATTCCCAGTCCAGCTGGTGGGGTGGCGAAACTCCCAAGGCTACGTGCACGGGCCCTGCTACCAGAACTATGTGAGCCGCCCATGGCCACGTGGGGACCAGCCCCATTATGTGACCCCGAGTAAGTTCGTACACGAGATGGGGTGTTAGCCCCAGAACTCTGTTTAGCACCCATTGTGAGAGAATTACACACTGACAGCTATCCGAAACAACGAATAAATACACTACGCACACTTATCAAGCACTATCGAATTAAAATATATATATTCGGGAAAACACAAAGGCTTTTGTCACAATAATTTAGATCCGCCATGTTTTCTTCTTCCTTGTTTTGCGACGGAACCAACACAAATGTGACGTAATCGTCCCATGTGATCAAAAGAAAGAAACCTAATTCATAAACAAAACAAATATTATACAGTCATATCGTCCAAAATTAAAACGGGAAAATAATCACTCGACACAGAGATATAGCGTATAGGTTATGCAGTAAACAAATGTTCTTAAATCCAAAACAATAACTTAAGAAAGAAAAAAGCGGATAATAAGTCCAACATCAGAATGTAACCAAACTAATCAATCACAACTCTATTAAATATAAGGAATGTTGTAACAGTCTAAAATACCTTCTGAAACAGCTAAGCTAGTATCTGGTATACAATTACCTGAAATACCAATTATATCTTATATTCATTGTATAATATCTAAAGACCATTTCGATGTATTTTAGTGCAAAAAAGAGTTAACGACCCTTCTACCTTAAAGCGGTGGCTTTTGGCCAACTTGTTAAATCTTGAAGTACATGTTTAATGAATTTTAAAATATTTTTTTTTGATTGCCAAACTATATTTTATATAATAAGTATCGACGCATTTGTTTTCACATGTATTTCTTAACTGGGATTTGCAAACATGTAGGCGTTTGACTAAATGTAAACATATACATGTTGCGGAGCGTTTACTTTATATGGACATTCCTTCAGTGCGGTTTTCACGTGCTCTTCGGACTTTCACGAAGATGCCCATGCAACGCCACATTTTAGAACCGCTAATATTATTACAGGTCATTGATATACAGGTTCGGTTGGGTATAAAATGTTGGTCGGTAAAAGTCAATGATCTGAACAAAGTCACTTTATATGAATACATTACTCTCTCCTTTAACTAGTCAATTTGATTCTTCTTACCGTGTAGTAGGAAAATGTTAATCCCGTTTTTCAAACGTTTTCATGAACTTTGAAGATGAATGTTCGAACAATTGCTTTCATACCAAACAAATAACAGACGAAAACATCTGCTCAAACATAAATAGAATGTTAAAGTATCGTTCAAATATATTTTGAACTGTTTTTCGTTCTTACACGGTATACGAACTTCCCGGAAACTTTACACACCAATTAACAGATTAACTGATTTTTACCCCATCCACGCTTTAAAATGGGTTAAAGACATTTCGTATCCTAACCATTTCGCACCCACCAATTTTGGTCATTTCAAACCCTTTACTTTAGATAGTCATTTCGTACCCGACCTATAGTTATTTCGTACTCTATATTTTATGTTATTTTTTTCATATGAAAAAACAATAATGGAGTGGATATAGACTCAATTAGTTAACATATATATGAAAAAATATGAATCTGGTACGAGTCTTAACACTTCCGATTTCGTTAGTAGATCTGCTTTTATTAGGTGCTAATGGTGGTGCTAAACAACTTTAATTTGGGCGGGTTTTAAATAATCAAGACGTGTGAAGTTCTTTGTGTATTCCTGGTAAGTGGTGTCACTTGTTTTATTGTATTCGATACTACGGGTGTGACAATTTTATTTTTAAAGTGACAAACGGGTATAACAAATACATTATAATTTATTTAAATACAAGATTCATATATGTGTTAATACAATACTTCTTTATTCATTTAAGCATTGTAATTCAGGATTGAAACCAAACTAGAAAATAGGGTACAAAATGACAATAGGTCGGGTACAGAATGACCAAAAATCGAAGGGTACGAAATGATCAGGGTACGAAATGACTAGTTTCCATTCAAAATTGGTCAACAACCTAGCGTGGTCTTCTGACTCACTTTACTTGGAAAACAACCTGTTTTAAAGCGAAACAGACTGGTCCCTGACAGTGAGATTACTGAATAACCATGTACATGTAACATGAAACACACGAGTTCTAAACCTTAGAAAAATGTTTTATATCCAATGATTATTCGCAATTGTTTTGCTTTAACGTTCGACCTTTCACATTTTCATTCAATAAATGGCGGCGTAGTAATTTGGCTGTGTATTCATGCCATGTTTAATATAGAAGTTCATTTGTAATTTTATGAAACATTGATGCACTAATAAAACTTCATTGATTAATGTTCATAAAATGTTTTTACTAAAATACGAGCGAATAATGAACTATAAAAAAGAATATCAGATAACTTTTTCACAACCAACCGGAAATAGGAAATTGACGGCTACTTCATCAGCTATAACTTTGTGTGAAGGGCTTCCCACGGTTACAGTAGCGGTGGAAATAACACTCTTTTTTAAAAAAGGTGGAATAAAAATACTAATCAAACTCAGAAAATAAGCATATAATAAACTGAAAATGTCCGTATTTCAGTTTAAGATCGTATTTTATTTCACAAGTGATCATAGAAAAACTATATTTTCTGAAAATAAGTTATTCTGTGACAATCGTGAAATAAAATACGATCGTACACCGAATTATTATTTTTTTACTCTACTGTATTTCATATTCGTGATCTTGTCCTTGACTGTATGATCGCGTCCATCAATAAATTGATGTACGCATTATGATGCGTTTTAACATTTGAAGGATTGTAAATTTTAGGAAATATGACTGTAATAGCGAATGATTAAAGGAAGTTTGGTAACGAAATACACTTTTTCATGAAAAAGCTTATGTATCAAACCACTATCACCCAAGCGTAATCGCCTTTGTTGTCATGGACGTTTTGATATTATTATTTATCATTATGAACTAGGTTTTATCACATGATCAAAACATGTCTGCCCCTACTGGTTTTCTTTGACAACGGGATTTTCCAAAAGCAATAACCGTTTGTGTTCTTATTATAATGTAGTGAATCTTTTTAGTATGTCTTTCAGTAGGAATGAATCAAATGCGATGGCAGACGAAAGGAAAAGACTGTTGTCTGTCCAGGCTACGGAATTAGACGAAATTGAAGTTGAAATTCGCGCACCACAGATTAAAGGTTAGAACTAGTTTTATTTCATTGTCAGTGAAGTGCCGTGTAACCGTCTTCCTATGATATATTTAGCTTTTTAATTATTTGTCGTGGTCTTAAGAGATTAAAAAGTACAGTGCTAACCATGATGTCATTTATTGAATGTAATTATTTGATTATTATGTCATAAGTTTATAAATACACAAGTTGGGTTCAAAGTAACAAAGTTCAGGGGTGAAACCAGATGTAACTGGATTTCAGATAATTTTAGATTTTATGATTGTTATTATCACATCCTCAAACATTTTAAAGAAATTTGATACATTTGACCTGAATTAAAGACATTTTAATTTTCTGTTTGTGAAGTCATCAAAATTAAGATTGTAATTTACATACATATTATAAGCTTCAAGTCATGGAACACACTTATTTTGAGTTCAAATGAGATTTTCTATATAATAATCCATATAAGTAAATATGTTGACCTATGTGTTACTCCTCATGCATGTACCTTATTTACTTTTTCATTATAGGATCATCATGGTTTGCGAGTGTTTTCATGGTGGTGAATGCTGCATTGGGGGCAGGTCTACTCAACTTTCCTGAAGCGTATCACCAAGCTGGCGGTGTTCTTGTGGCCATTCTCATTCAGGCTGTATGTGTGATGCAGAGGCTATACTTTTATCTGGTGGCAGTTTCAGTCCTATTGTGGTGGATTTATAAGAAGAGGGGAGACATATTGTTGTTGACCTGTCATTCAGTCAGTCTGTACATCACACTTTGTTTCTGCTAAATAACTAGAGAACACTTGGACCTAGAAAATTCAAATTTGGTATGCTGGTTTGTCATGACTCCAATCTATTTTGAGATCAGAATTTCAAAAGTTAAGGTTGCGTTAACCTTGAGGGGAAAAAAAGTTTCAGCTCAATAACTTATTTCTAAAGAACACTTGGGCCCTGGAACTTTAAACTAAGTTTGCTAGTTGGTCACGATTTGTACTGTTCATGACCCCTTTTGATTTTGAGGTCAGTAGGTCAAGGTCACAGTGACCTTCAGGTAAAAAACAATTTCATGTCCATCATTGATAAATGCCCACCTATGACCCCACAATGGGGAAGAGAAGTGCCTTTTCAAAGAAGCAATCTAGTTTTACATTTTTTATCAATTTTTTTTTAACCATATGACTGATACTGCCACCTATGACTTTGCTAACATAAAATACCAGTGATTCATAATATTATATTTACACTCCTTTTGCGCTTCCTTAGATTAAAGCATATTCTTCCAATTGCATTCATACTCCAATGAACGCAACCCTTTTGATATACCTCTGATCTTTTAAAAAACAATTGTATGATTGGTTAAGTGACGTTTTATCGTTGTAAAATGTATAGGACCTTGATGAAACAAGTGACGTCATTGCTGCTGAATATATGCTACATTCAATTGTCTTGGAGTCCTTATTTTTCAGACTTGTATTCTCATTATCCCACAGAAATGTCTATACACCAATGAACCAAAGTATTAAAACATTTAGTCCTTAGGTAATTTCTTGATTAATCAAGCGTTAAAAATAACAAGTCACTGGGTATTTTTTTCTCTTATATGTTTTCTTTAAAAAATAAAATTTTGCTGATTGTTGATATGCTTGACCATAATATTTTACCAGACTTTGAAACTTCTTGTAAAACTATATAGTAGCAATATATATATATTTTTTATATATATATATATATATATAGTGGTATTATATGATGACGTTGTTGAAAAATAAAAGATAAGGTTAACAACCCTGTAATGTATCTTGAGTGGAGTATCACCCCCTTTGGTTGGCATTTTTGTTTTATGAAGAAAATCAAATCTTTACACAATCAGATTCAAGCATCATACACCTTTATGCAGTTGTATCGTTTATACCATACCTATATTTCTTCCAGGTTTTTCTCATCTTCATCATTGCTGCAATAATGATCCTGGCCTACTGCTCTGACATCAAGGGAGCTACAACATACCAGGACGTTGTACTCTCAGTATGTGGGAAAAATGCTCAGCGTGCGAGTGCAATGTTTCTCACTGTCTACTGCTTCGGGACATGCATCACCTTCCTCATCATCATTGGCGACCAGTGGGAAGAATGTAGGTTCAAAATAGATCGTTAAATAGACCAAGCAGTTTTGAGCTAGTCTGTTTCTCAAAGAACATTCAAAATAGATCGTTAAATAGACCAAGCAGTTTTGAGCTAGTCTGTTTCTCAAAGAACAAAGGCAAGGTATTGCAGTTCCCCAGCTAGGCCTAAATAGCAGAGAGGAGCACCCTGCTGCCCTTTTCTGGCACTGTACTGCCTTTTTACTATGCTCCCTTGTAGCCTTTTATTTGACAGAGCTGCCTTTGATGATTATGTACTTTATTTGATATTTATCAGTCATATTGTCTTACCAGTTTTCAGAAATAAGTATAAAAGTAATAAGTATACACTGAGTGAATATACATAATTTTGACACTTAAGTAAAGATAACAGCTAAGGTATTCATAACAAACGATTAGTATTGAAAGAAGTTACAACACAAACACAATATGAATTGAACAATGACTCTTGCAATTGCCCCTTTGAGGCTCATTCAATGTGCATCAAAAGTGCCCTTTCTGACCAAGCACCCTGCTCTTCAAATCCAGGCTGGAGCACTGTATAGTCAAAGCCTTGGTGTAGTGGTTGGTATAAAGGCAAGCCTGCAAAGACTGCAGTGGTAAAATGCTTGCTCAAATTCTGGAATCTGGATTTTAAATAACCGGTTTAGTTTAAAAAAAGCTTAACATCAGGCTTGTTCATCTAAATGTTAAGTTTACTATGACTGTTGGTGTGGACAGCAGTGATGTAACCATATTTAAACTTTAACCTTTAGTCATTATAACTCACATTGTCTAAGTCATTGACCTTGATACCCATGTTTACTATGACAATACACATGTATGAAGCAAGTCACATGAATAATGGCTGAATTATGTGTCAATGCATGCCTCTATTGATTATTTCATTCATTATAAAAATGAAAATTAGTAAAATTTGTAAATACACAATTTGAAATTTGAATGTACATGCAAATTCAAACTTGAATTTTTGATACAGATTCTCAGATTGTAATTTAATAGAGCAGTTAGAAGTTTGTAGTACTTCAAATAACTTTATGATTTTCATGGTATTTCAGTTTTCATATTTGTGGCAAGGTCATTTTACTGCGAACATCTACCCTGGTATATGAACAGAGCCACCACAATCGTTGCAACATCCGTTATAATCATTCTTCCTATGAGCTTCCCTAAAAGAATCGACTTCCTCAAATATGCCAGGTAAGACCTGTGTGTTCACCCGATATACAGCTTATAGCTGGCATTAATTGGTAATGCACAACCACCAAAATTTCTATGGAATACAAGTAGTTGGAAAACTTCAAGCATGCCAGGTCAGCAAGCTGATGGCCAGGACCCATATTCACTAATGCCTTGCAGTTGTCGAAATTAGCACAAACTTGCAAGCCTTCAGTGGTAAAATGTCTTCCGAGCTTGTTTAAATTCTGAATTTTCTACAGCAGGGCTTGTTTAAAAAAATCGATGCCAAGCAAAATATAAGAATATAAGAATTCGGGTTTGTTCATCCAAAAGTCTAATTTCGATGACTGGTTTTATTTTCAGACTCAAAACTGCATATTTTATTGTAAAATTGCAATAAAAGAGCAGTGCAGGTACAGATTGGTTTACCTGTGGTAGTGAAATTGATTTACATGAATAAACTTGCAACTTGAGTTGAAAATAAAGAAATTAAAGATGATTTATGCATTGTAAAATTTAAGTGATCATTTTCCTATTAAAAGACTCTTCTCCAAGATATTTAATAGTGAAAATGGGCCAAGGCATAACAATTTTTTTTTAATTATAAGACTTAAAGATGCACTATTACATGTACTCCCAAATAAGATTTACCATATTTAATTCAATTGTTTTAATTTACCAAAAAGGTTTATTAAATGTCGAAAACAATGGTTCTTATGAAGGATACTGTGTTTAATTTGAAAGAAAGGTGCAGAAAACGCGGTATTTCTGCCTTCTGCGATGATGGTAGCTCACAGTAAATCTTTTAGCATTCACCAATCATTTAATATTTTCAGTTTTCAGCTATAAAATATACTGTTATAAACTTGTTATCAGTAATTAATATTTTCCATAAATTCATTATTTAGTTACAAGTTGAGGGTTAATCACTCAAAATTTTGTTTGTTATACAGGTGTATTTATTGATTTTGAATAAGAGTGTCAATTTAATGAAGGTATAATATATTACGAAAAATTGACATGCTGGTGAGTGTTCGGCCATTTTGAAATTATTATTATGGTTCTCATTTCTTATCACTTGTATGTCAATTTGTTTGCTGGTTTCAGTTTTTCAAAATATGCAAAATTTATCATTTATATAAATTTTTAATTTCAGCTTTGTTGGTGTGATAGGAATCATCTATGTGGTGTTGCTAGTCTCCATAAAATATTTCCTGCCACACGAACCACCAGGACCAATCAAAACCAAGTAAAAAATGTTTACCACTCCCAACAAAACGAGTTACTAGTGTTCCACAATGACAAAGCTAGTTTCTAGGGTTCCATTCCCGACAAAGCTAGGGTTTAAACAAAAATATGCTTGTCTCCATTCCGAGCTACCCTTTTTTACCCTGACCCTGGACATTTTTATTGCATAAGGAATTTTATTTTTTATTTTGTTTTCTTAAAAAAAATGAAATTTAAAGATAAAGTGTTTTTGGCTAAAATAAAACCTATAGTTTTTGGTCATAGAATAATATCATAAGAAAAAAATTGCTAATAAAAATATTTCCCAAAAGATTTCCTGACATACCTTCTTGTGCCCTATTTTATGCGTTTATGTGCTGTTATAGAAGACCTCTATATGGACATATACCTTACATAAATGTGTCCCTTATATGTACATATTAAGTTGATCGGTCCGTATATAAGTGTATTTTAATAAAAAATCCAGTTTTATGACGTCAGCAGTCCATATCATATTTTTGGCTGGTCCGGACCTCGCCAAAAATAATATGGACCGCTGACGTCATAAAAATTATGAGTACAACTTGCGATTTTTGCAACGGCGAACAATTGTCGCAAGTAAACATGAATTGCTTTGTTCAATAAAACAGATCAAAAGCGCTTTCAAAATATCAAATGGCAATATAAAATGTTCGGTAAAATATAAGGAATATAACACACGACTTCGGGCCATATGGCATTATAAGGACCGGCCAGTCAGCCCCCGAAGGTGAATGGACCTTGGCTAACGCCTTGGTCCATATACACCTTTGTTGGCTGACTGGCCGGTCCTTATAATGTCATGTGGCCCTCAGTAGTGTGTTATATTTCTTAAATGTTTTATGTGTGTATGTGTTCATTTAGGCCAGGTCAATGGACAAACATATGTTATGTGTTTATGTGTTCTTTCAGGCCAGACCAATGGATGGACATATTTTATGTGGTGCCTACAATCTGCTTTTCCTACCAGGTAAGGGCTTATCCATACAGTATTTAACATTCTGTTATTTACGGTAACATGTATTCTTAGCCCGATTTCAAGTATTAAATATTAGGAAAATGAAGTTAATGATTATGTTCTAATGTCAATTTTGGTTAATTGTAGATATACATAATGTCTTTTATTTGGTATTTATGTTTGTCTGATTCATTATACCGGGAGTTCTTCAGCTGTATCAACATAATGCTACATGACCAAGTGAAAAAAAGCAATCAAATTACATGCACTTAAAATCTGTACAAAACTAAAAGGAAAGGTTGAAAAATGGTGTGAAATTGTATTTTATCTGTTTTCAGTGCCATGTCAGTATCATTCCAATCTATTCCTGTATGGAACCACGCACTCTCAAGAATTTCTCAAAAACCATTTCCATGGCGATATTCCTCTGTGTTATCACCTACACAGGGACTGCTGCGTTCGGCTATTTCACATTCGGTGATCGGATTACCAGCGATATTCTGTTGTCGTACAATCCAGATGTCTCAGTCCTTGTAGCTGTGGTGTTGATTGCAGTGAAGACTTACACAACATACCCAATCTTACTGTTCTGTGGGAGGTAAAGTTTGGTTATTTTTAAGTTTCTTTCTTTAAGTATAATATATGCATATTTTTTAGTATGTTTCTTCAAAGGAGGAGCTAAGGTATAATCATGCCATGAGCTATGTAACATGTTGCATTACTCTGGCAGAGGCAGTTCTTGAGTTATGCCCTTTGTCTGTTGCACAAATGTATAAACTTAAAATATGGTTTAATGTAACCTTTCATGATCCTTCCTTGCAGGGCAGCCCTTGACTGTCTATGGACAGATGTATGGCGGATGTCACCTGAACGCATCAACTCCACGGAACCACGTCGTCGTTACATCATGACAATACTGTGGTTTATTGCAACCCTCATTCTAGCAGTGTTCATCCCCAACATTGGCGTCGTTATACAGCTACTGGGGGCATTTGCTGCTGTGTTTATCTTTGCATTCCCAGGTAAACTTTGGAAAAAAGTTGTTTAGTGATCTTTTTGATGTATTTCAAACAGAAATGGAATGTGTGATTCCCTGGAACACTAGGAGTTGTTTCGTACCGGGAAGATATTTTCAACCGTGCAGTACTTTTGTTAAAAATCTTTCCTAGGAACATGACAACTCCTAGGCTTTTTAATGAAAGGTCTTCTTAGAGATATGTTGAATAGGAGTCACTTTTGTATTATATATGTATGCTCTTTTGGCTGTGTATGTGCCAAAGGCTTTTTGTACAATATATGTTCTCGTACCGAATACAAAAGTATACATCAGTAAGTTGTTGAATAAAATTGTGGTTGATAAATTCCTGACTGAAGCAATTTTTTTAAGATAAAAGACATTTTCAAATTATATGAGTGTATTTTTTTATTTTCAGGAATGTGTATGTTGTCAGTGGCAATGACAGAGGTTCGTGAAAATGATTGGAGTCGACGATTGCGCTTTATAGTGGCCTTCTCGTGTTGTTTTATCACGTTGGGGACATTCATATTTGGTCTCACCCTTGCAATGTCCATACAGAGTATTCTGGGAGGAAATATAACAGCAGACAAGTCCAGGTGCTAAGAATTTCAGAGAAAAGAAAACTCATCTGGAATTATAGACAAGTCTAGCTGCTAAGAACTTCAGAGAAAAGAAAACTCAATGGGAATTAGCATTTCCGTCAAGATTTGATGTTAACAAAAAAAAAATCAGTAATTTTTCTTTACATTTCCATTTTTGATTCACAGTCAATCTATTATTTTACATTTAACAGGGATAACAAAATTCAAGATTAATCCAGAGATCTGGATGGAAGCTTTAAATTCCAAATATTTGTATGCTTGTCAAACTTATTTTCTGCTGGGCATTGGCCTGAGAAATATTAAAAAATACATTGAAATGGTTGTAAATAAATTTGACAACAATTTTCTTGATTGATATAACCCTGCTTTTGGCTGGAATACCTCATTTTGAAACTATATATTTTTAGAATTTTTATGATAGGGATTGTTGGATTGCTATCATCAGTAATTTTATGAGATTCAAAAGATCTCATCAGTGTACCAATTTTACATTTTCATTTAATCATTCAATGTGAGCTATATTTTGAGCTATACTTTATTGTCAACTTTAGATTAGGCAAAATGCATGTACACAATGATGTTTTCATAGGCTTGATTTCAGTGTAGTTTAAAGTCTTAATGTATTCAGACATATCTCTCAAGAACATGTAATATTTTTTATATGCATATTTTTCATGGTCAGTAATTATAGCCTCTGGTTGTTAATATTTATGAGTCAGTAATGTTCTGAGTTTGTATGGGGATGCTGTGGATCAAATATGTACATTTAGTATATGCCTATCAATATCCAGCACTAAGTACTTACAAACCAATATCACGCTTCTGTTGCTTTCCGATTCTGTATCTACACTGTACCATGTGTTGAGTGCTACCATTTTCACACTGACGGTTATTTAGTTTTTTTGCGATAGTTACTTACGACTCGATAACAAGAACATACTGTATTTCCTAAAGAAACTATTCCAATACATTTTAACTGCTGATTTGTGTTTATATTCAAGTACATGCACTAAATAAAAAAAGCGAGTGGCTTATGACGTCATTTACTGAATGGGCATTCGAGGTAGTGTCATGTAAAAGCTAAGTGCAGTTTGGTTGGTTAA